>NC_091850.1:41191156-41500973 GCF_037783145.1 Equus przewalskii
TAAATTTGAAAAAGCAAAAAGAAATGTGTAGCAGATATTAAAGATAGATTTTGTGGAAGAAAATTTGGATATTTCTACAGAAGCTGAAATTCATCCTTCACCTTTCTAATGCAAACTTACATTAACTTAGCTGGTTTGTATCAACTATGAATGCTACTATATTGTAAGCTCTAAGAAAGATAACAAAAGATAGTAATTTTACACTCCTGTAGAGATGCAGACCATTGGAAAGTGGTCAATTTTATATATACGATATTTTTTCCTTTCTAATTTCAAAATAGGCTTGTGTTATCTTCCATTAATAAATTATATTAAAATGTATGAAACTTAAATTACCTCTGGTATAAAGCTTTGGCGTCCATTGAATTTTTATGTTTAATTTTCATCTTTCGCCCTTTTCTTTCAGGATTTGCTTAAATTGTTATAACTTTCCCTGAAGTGAACAATTACTTTTAAACTATAAAATCATATTAAGGAAAATATTTGGAAGGGGTCAGTGAGCTAATTGACCCTCTATATTAACGGTTTGAATCTGATTAAATTATGCAGCAAAGAATGTCTTTTTGTATCTGTCCTACACTTATTGCCAAATCTTGTGTGTTTATTTAAGATCTTGATTAAATGCTTTTAAAAAATGTTATTCCTAGGGTCCCCTCAAGAGAAGATGATAACATCATTCATATAAACATTGCAGTAAAAACAGAGTCAGTTTTATTAAATTTTTTAGAATCAATGTATTCCATAATCCTTACACTGGCAAATCCCATGCCTTCCCATTACTTCATTATTATTATTTTCATTGAATCATTTCACTAAAACCAGCACATGAAATACACATAATGTAGCAATAGAGAAACAACAGATTCTCGCTAAATATGAACTCAATGTAGTTGATATCCAGGGTGTTTTGTGGTGTTTAAATTATGAGTATAGAAGGTTTTCAGTGAAACACAGACTACTAGCAAGCAGAGGAGGAAGACGTGAATAGTAAGAATAGAATAATAGATGCCCCGCGATTACTCCTCTGCAAAACAGAATCTCCCTTTATGTGATGTGTTGAAAAGTCAATTGCCTTGTGATATCCCTAAAGTGCTTATTTTCTGGGGATAAACTCCCCTTAACCACAGTATTTTTATTAAGCAAGTATTTATCAACTGCTGTGTGCATGGCTTCTGCTTACTGAAAAAACATGTAGCTGTTCCCAAATGCTTATAATAGTTTATGTTATTCTCCAATGTTCTCACTCAATTAAAACGCTTATACAGATTATGTGCTGTTTTATAATGAGTCTATATTACCATATATCATCAGTGAAAAAGTATGTAAACTTCATTCATTTAGCAGTCACAGCTCCATGTGAATTTTAAGCAAACGTTCCTTAACTTTAGCTACTCTGTTTTCTGCATCAAATGACATTCTTATTTTATTGTCTAAAGAGTACAATACTCACTCCTTGTTTAGTGATATTTTCTTGGTGCTTGATAACATGAAAATACCACAGCATTGTTCACCTCCTCAAATTCATTAACAATGCATTATTCTCAGATGACTCACTTAATGGTCTTGTACCTAATGTGCCAAAACTGTTTTTGCCTGATCTGAGTGTTCCAGATACTCATTTTCATTCCATGGATGAAGACCGTTGGTTCTTTTCACTTTCAGTGTTTTTATTAATTGCATCTATAACCTTACAATATTGCTTTAGGAATCCTATTCCGTAAAAAATTTAACATACCATGAATATCTCATCCCTTGTATTTTCTTAAGATCCCTCACACCCAAATATTTAAAATTCTTTATAATACAAAATGTTTTACTTTATTTTATGTACATAATCTCTGGATCATATCTACTCATAAACAAGGCTCAATAAACAAAAATTTTCCAAGTGGTTATACTTTACATATTCATCCTATTCTGAGCAACAGAATCTTAGTTCAGACAGTCATGCCGTGGAGTCTAAGAGTTCTATGTCTATTGCTATTGGATATTGGGCCAAGCAGTTCACTTATTGTAATCATCTTTGCATCTCTAGAGATATCTAAATCTATCTCTGCCTGTATCTTTGTAATATGGGCCCAATAGGAGAGTGTTTAAGTGCATAGACTCTGGATCTAGAATGCCCAGATTGGTCTCTTGGGCCCATATCTCTGTGACATTGGCAAGTTACCTGACTTCCCAGCACCTCAGTTCTAGCCATGAAAAAAGAATAAGAATAATACCTCCTTCATTTTGTTGTTACGAAAATCAAACAGTAAATACTCTAAAGTGTTTAGTAATATTCTGACACATACTAAACACATATAAGTATTACCTGTTAGTTAAGTCTCTCTCTTTCTCTGTAATAGAAAAGCTCAGTTTTTCACCTCCTATGTAAGGAAAACCCCAGTTCTTCCCCTCTATGTCTTTTTTTCACCTGAGTGTCTCACAAAACACTTCACTTCTGACACTTCTGGTCACCAAATGTGTGGAGGTTTTCCCCCACATCAAGCCGTTATCTGCGACACCAGCTAGGTGTCACACAATTTAACTTAATTCTAACACTATCTACCTGGTGATCGTGTCAGATCCTACAGGTTAAGGGGTCAGTCCCATAAGATGGCTCCCAACTCACTTCAGATCCTATCGATGTAGTAGGTCCCCAGGTTACTCACAACTTCTGTCCCATTTGACCACAAATCAGAGGTCCCCATGACCCCTTCCTCAGATTCCATTAATTTGCTAGAGCAACTCACAGAACTCAGAGAAACACTTATCATTACCAGTTTATTAAAGGATGTGATAAAGGATACAGATGAGCAGCCAGATGAAGAGAGACAGGGCAAGGTCTGGGAAGGTCCCAAGTACAGGAGCTTCTGTCCCCGAGGAGTGGGGATGCATCACCTTCTGGTGTAGATGCATTCACTAGCCTGGAAACTCTCGAATCCTGTACTAATGGGATTTTTATGCAGGCTTCGTCACATAGGCATGATCAGTTATAAACTCCTTTTCCAGCCCCTCTCTCTCCTCTGGAGGATTGGGGGGAGGGGAAACAGGGCTGCAAATTCCAAGCTTTTAATCAAGGCTTGGTCTTGCCGATGACGAACTCCCATGCCGGAGTCATCCAGGAGCTCACTTAGAGTCACCTCAGTAGAACAAAAGATGCTCCTAGTGCTTTTATCACTAGGAAATCACAAGAGTTTTAGAAGCCCTGTGCCACGAATTGGGGGCAGAGGCCAGAGATATCTATCAGTATTATCTCATACTCTCCCTCTTCCCACCCATTTCTTTCAGACTGGATTAGAAGCCTTTTCTGGAAGAGCTCTCATCCTGACTTTATCCGATCATAACAATATTTATCATATGGCCAATATTAAAACTTCACCTTCTGTTTTTCTCTCTCCTTCAATATACCATAGATGACTTGCCAGCTGAGACTGTGTATTTTTCTTCCTTGTATCTTAAAATTACAGAGCCTTCCCTTGTAAACATTTTGAAATGAAGCTGAGTACTAACCATTGGACTTGACCTCATTGAATTAAAAAGCGTGGTAGTGCTGGGCCTCTCTGGAATATTTGGAGAGCCCTTGCTCTTGTCCTCTCTAGGTATCAGATACATATTGTGAATATTCTGTCACTGGCATTTTTGTACAACCACAGTGGCATACATTCTCTAAAATGGCACGTTAAACAGTAGGATATCTATTGACTTAAGTAAGTAATCTAAAAATATTTTGGATCTCACCATAAACAACTTTCCTAACTGTTAACAGCATTTGGGGAAAGCATATCAAATCACACTTGACTGTATGAAACAAAGTGACCACCTAATTTTAGGTCTCAAAATACAGTTATAATAATGTAGTTACAAAGGGAATTTTTGGTTTCCTTAAGGTGTTTGGTATGTAGAAATAGTTTGATAGGTGTGAATTTAAATATCCATGTTGTACCCTGAGGCTTGTTTGTAATATCCGTGTTGAAATGTGTGAGTCTAAATTGAGGAAATGATGAAGTAGTAGCCTTAACTGTTTTTGAGATAAATTATATCTACAAAAAAAATTCATCATATTATTAGCCAATCAATATAAATATATAAATAAACAGAATTGGGTACTAGGAGGCATTGAAAATAATCTCTCTCTTCTCTAAAGTCCTAGACAAAAAAGTTTCAAAAACGTGCTACATTGGTTAGTTACCAATCTAACAAGTTAAGCTCTATTTTTGAGCTGCAGTGCAGAATTTACCGGGGTCATAGCTGTTAACCCATTAATATAAGCTGTCCTTAAAACTACAGAGAAGGCCCAGTGAGAGAGGAGCCCCGTGAGATGAGGGCTCAAGAGCATTCCCCGTGTCAAACCAGGGACCCTGAGGACATTATTCTACTGCCTTTGGACTACCAAGTGCCCCCTCCCATGTACATTGCCTTTGTGATAGGAGCAGTATTATAACTTCACAAATTACAAGTTTATATGTATATAATATAGATACTTATAGGTAAAGATCAACATGTGAAAGTTGATAAATTATTAGTTTTCAATTTTTAGATACATTTATAAAAATAGTGACTTATTAGCAGAAAATATTAATAAACTTATAATATTATGATAGAACATTATGGTCATAGAAAATTTTTTCGAAAGCCTACTTGGCATCTGTAGTTCTGTCATTCAGCTAAAGGATATAAAAAAGCTCTGAATACTATGGAAGCACTTCCAAATGATTGTTGTTTGTTGATTATGGAAAACATATGCAATTCATGAAGAATCTTTGTGGGAAAAATATCAAAGGCATTGAGAATTAATGGTCATTTTGAAGAATGAAAAACCAAATAGCTAATTTCAGCTAGACATTGTTTGAGATCGTAGGGGTGATCTGTGATGATTCTTCAGTATTTCCTCTTGCCCCCAAATAATACACCTCAACTCCTTACAAAGCACTTCCAAAAAAAAAAAAAATACACACACATCAGAGAAGGTACAAGTCATAGTGTACCTTGGATGAGGGTGCCTATAGTTAGTGTTTTTAAATAACATTAGTTCTGGTAACTTTATTTTAACTTTTCCTTATCTGCAGATTTTTACATAATTCAGAATGAGTTTCAGTCTTCATTGTATCTGTTTTGGGAAGTCAAACCTTAACTTCTAAGAATAAAAAGCAGAATCTGAAGAATGTGGAGAATCTCTTTGTAATCAGTTTTTTCTCCAAATGTGAATGGTACCTGAAACATTGAAATTTCAATGATTTCTCAAATACACACTCAAATTTCACAGGAACCACAATTATTTTTGTCTTGAGGCATAGCTTCATTGACATAGGCAAGAAATACAGTGTGCAGTTAACATAGCACACATATTTTTAGACTACACGGTATTTCTTACAACTACCAGAAATATTTAGTTATCATTTTGACATTGTCTTAATCAAGCATTTACTCAAATATTCTTATCTACTTTAATGACTAATGTAAGAGTTGTTATAGATATTATTCTGTGAGGACATACAGATTGGAAGTTCAAAATTGACTTTAGTCTGCCCAGGAAGCCTCTTGATGTGTCCTCCAAGTAAGAGAATGAAGTAAAGTCTCTTTTTATTTTGTCCAATCTTCTGGGATCTAAATCCATGACTACAGAGGAATTTTGTCATATTATTATAAAGTAGCAGAAAGAATTTGCTTCAGGGAGACTTCTGGTGACAATCATGAAAATGGTTAGATAAGAACCCTACAAATGCGACTTTTCTGATGTCATGCCCAATTTTGATGCCTCCTGGTCCAAACAAAACCTTTTACAGGACTAACTGTACTTTTGCTCATGCGTCCTTTTCCTAGACTAAAATGTCTTCTCCAACTTCTTTTCATAACAAAATTCTCCTTATCCTGCCTATGCCAACTTTTCTTTGAAGTCATTTTGGATTCCATTATTTAGAGCTAAATACTCCATCAATGTAGCTACATGGATCCTATTTCAGAAGGTATATGAATCAGACAATTTTAATGTTTATTGAACAATTATAAATATTTAACTCTCATTGCCCTAGGTACATTTCAGATTCTTAACAAACAATAAATAATGAGACTTGGCTTTGAATGTCAAAGTAAGGACTTCCCTCGTTATTCTAAAAACAGTTGAATCAATCACAGGATGTTAATGAAGTGATCAATAAGCATCAGACGTATTTAAAAATAACTCTGATATCTTGAAAAGAATGATTTGGATAGGTATAACAGTTCATGTGCAGAAACTAGTGAAGAAACTATTTCTGTAATTTAGGAGAGAGATGAAGATCAACAACAAGAAATATGTCTGTTGAGATGGAAGGCAGTGGATGGAATTGAAATGCCATTTGTGAGGCAAAATGCTCATGTATGATGATAAACTAGATGTTGATGGAGGGTGAGATGAGGGAGAAATAAAAGGTGATCCCTAGGTTCCTGAAGTGTGTGACCAAATCAATAATTGTGCCATTCATTGAAATAGAAATTATAGGGAGAAAGCCATGTTTTGAGGATAAGGAAATCATTATTTCAGTTCTGGAATGCTAGGTTTTTGGTGCCTTAGAGACATCCAAGGGGATATTCAAGTAGACAATTGAATATACAGGTCAGAGAAGAGGCATTGCCTAGAGAAACACATGTGAGAGTCGTTGGCATAAAGAAATTATTTGAAGCCCTGGTCTCTGACAAGATTGCTTAGGTTTGAGTACTGAGTAAGAAACAAAGGAGATGGTCATGAAGAATTCCAACATTTAAGCATAGAGAAGAGCAAGTCTGCAGAGGAGTTTGAGAAAAAGCAACTGGAGGGATGGGAGTAAAAATAGAAATGTACTTTGTCTAAAAATTAAGGAAAAGGGGTTTGTTTTGCTTAAGGACATTTTTTTTGTTTTGCACGGTCAGTGCTACTGAAAATTCAAATAAGTTAAGGATTAAAATATGTCCACGGGAATGAATGATATACAAATCTTTGTAAGACATTCACTTGGTGAAATGAGGGCAGCAAAGTCAAATAGGAATGATCTAAAGAAATGGTAGAAAGTTTTTTTAAAAAGTATACACAACTTTCCAACATTTGTGGTTAAATCTGGATACAGACTGTTCCAATGTTTATTGTATAAGTACCTAAAGGTTCTGTTGACACATCCCTCGAGAAGAGGATGGAATAGATCTCAGTCCAGCAAAATATAACTGGAACCATATTAAATTTCTTAAATTTTAAAAATAAAGAATCTCTCTCTGAGAATCGGGTATTACCAACCAGAGAAACAAAGAATAAGCAGCACATATTAGCATTATCTATCCATGAGGAATTGCCCTGGACAGCTGTTACCATATTTTGAAGAAAGATGAATTACGTTACCTTAGTTTGATGCCATTAAATGTTGAATGATTGTATTAACTTCCTTTGCTCTCCTTCTATTCTCATAAAGCTTACTTTTTATTTTATTTTCCTGAAGAAGATTTGCCCTGAGCTAAGATCTGTTGCCAATCTTCCTCTTTTTTTTGCGGCTGGGCCCTAACACAAAGCTATCTTTACATAATGATTTGTTTTCCTTTTTCAACAGAGAGAGAATACACTCATGTAAGAATTCACCATTTTGGTCTCCTTTGCAGTTATAGTTCTCGACAAAGATTAATCCATCACCATTCTAATTTCATTCATCAGTCTTATAAACTCGATTAATGGCAGTTTGTTCCTGAGAAATGGACTTGTTCTTAATTGATAAGAGCATCAGATTTCTGAGCATGTAGACCTAAGGACAGATTTTGGAATCTAGTTAATGTACTAAGGCGTAGCCCTCCAGGAAAGCTGATGGGAGAAAACCATTCTGTGACACATACTGTTCCACACTAACATCCCTCATTGGACATAACATTTTCCTTATTTCCATCCTCGCATTTACAAGACTGCATCTCATGTATCGCTATAAGTACTTTGTGAGCAGACATCATTTATTTTTCATAGCACCTAACAAATTGCTCTAGACATATTGACTACTGAAAATAAAATAAAAATTTAAAGTGTTTGTATAATTTTATTGATACAAATTTGAGCATAGGCAGGGCATTATTTGCTTGGCAGCAAACTTTGTATTTGACATGCACTATCCATTCACTTATTGAATTCTCTTGTGCTGGAAATTGAAACCCTGAGGGAAAGGGTATTATCGTAAATATGATATACTTTCAAGATCTTGGGCTTTAACTGATAGATATTAGCTAAAAATGGGAAAATGGTGTATTGTAATTGAACACTTTAGTGGAATTAACATTCATGGGAAGGGTGGCTGTTATGTATTGTCAGAGAACAGATTGCCCATCACATGCTCTGTTTGTGATGCGATATCAAAGACCAGCTCTCATAATTTTTCACTCCACATTTATAGATCTGTTTCTGCTGATGGAATACTGGAAATGTAATTAAATGTTTAGTTTAATTACAATGGAAAATAAAGGCTTATTCTCAGAAATTCAGTGCAGCCCAAAGAATAGCAAACGTGAGTGAAGATGTTTCTCAAAAGCAGGTACACTGATTTTCTACATGTATACATTTTTCTAATACTCACATATGACTACACTTGTATATTGTACCATCCCCAAAGCAACTATGCATTATCATCACAATAAAAAATATGTATATCTAGAATTCATATAAGTTTAGGGTAATATTTATATACAAAAATTGGTCAAGTTTTGCCTATCAAATTGATGGGATATGATATGGCTTGCAAAACTGCTGAAAAATGTTTCTACACCAGGGGTCAGCCAAATTTTTCTGTAAAAGGCCAGATAGTAAATGCTTTCTGCTTTGTGGGCCATATGGTCTCTGTCAAAACTACTCTATTCTCTTGTTGGAGCATGAAAGCAGCCACAGACTATAATCAAATGGGCATGAAGGTGTTCAATAAATCTTTATTTATGGACACTAAAATTTACCTTTCATATAATCACATTTTGCTAAATAGTCTTCTTACTTAAACTTTTAGAAAATATAAAAAACTTTCTCAGCTCACATGCCATACAGAAATGGATGGCAGGCCTAATTTGTCCTGAAAACCTTAGTTTGAGATCTGTGCCCCCCCAACACACACACAAACACCCACAAACACACACGGACCACTATTTCCAGTAAAGCGTTTCACTTCAAACTATTCAGTAAACCTCTTTGATCTCAGCTCCTGCCATTCTCTACCTTCTTCATTCTGATCTATTCACTATGGTATTTTTTTCTTTTTCTTCCATGAAATCTTCCTTTATTTTTTCTTTATTTTGAGTCTGGCTTAAAAATTCCTTCTACATTCAAGTATTTTATGGACATTTAACCATAATTTTTCCTCAACATTTTTATGGGTTCATTTTTACATGAAATCATTCATTTATTCAACAAATTTGTCATGCATAGATCAGCTCAGATTGAATCATATCTTTACTTATGTATAAGCTATACTTTAAAATTCGCATTCAAAATATATTTGGCAGTTATAGGTCAATTCAATATGACTTTTCTTTTTCAAAATTGTGTTTTTATGGAAAGATGTCTAAATCAACACTATGATTTTTAAGTATTTATTCTTGGAATATATCGTCAGTATGTGCTAGATCAGAATCAGGATTTGTTTTTTATTCCAAATGGTTAGTCAATTTACCTTCTATAGTTAATTGAATAATGCACCCTTCCTTTCTCTAATTTTCAGTGGCATTTTGCCACATATTAAAGCTTTGTATCCTCTTTTATCTATTTCTGAATTGATTTTGGATCCATTGAATCATATCTTTACTTATGTATAAGCTATACTTTAAAATTCGCATTCAAAATATATTTGGCAGTTATAGGTCAATTCAATATGACTTTTCTTTTTCAAAATTGTCTTGGTACCTCCAGTGAATCAATCTTGAAATAAAAGTAATGTCCACTACCAAGTTAAAAAAATTCCACTCAAATTTTAGTTTTGATCATGTAAAGTTCCTAAAATAATTACCTTAGAATTGACACATTTAATTTTTCACCAAAAAATGTATTTTTAAGGTCTTTCCACAAATTTTGTAAGTTTTTCTTATAAATTCAGCACATTTATGTCTAAGATAACTTTGTTACAAAATACATTTTGTTGTGATTTTTAAAAGGAAATATTTAATACATTTTATTTTTACGTTTCTATTAGAAATGTATCATATTCCTGAAATTACTCATTTATGCAACAGATTTGTCATGCATATAGCAGCTACATACTGTAATTCATTGAATGTCTAAATCAACATTACCTCTTTAAAGTCATGATAATGATTAACCACACAATTATAATAGTTCATTTTATAGTTATAAAATACTGTGTGCCAATTGAGAAACATATGGACAGTGAGTTGAAAAAGAGAAAATTAAAAGTAAATTCATATTTCATCAATCTGAGCATTAACACTTATTTACTTCCAATGTTAATTTTTGTTTAAGATTTTATTTTTTTTCCTTTTTCTCCCCAAAGCCCCCCGGTACACAGTTGTATATTCTTCGTTGTGGGTCCTTCTAGTTGTGGCACGTGGGATGCTGTCTCAGCGTGGTTTGATGAGCAATGCCATGTCTCCGCCCAGGATTCGAACCAACGAAACACTGGGCCGCCTGCAGAGGAGCGCGTGAACTTAACCACTCGGCCACGGGGCCAGCCCCCCAATGTTAATTTTTAATCAATATTTGAGTTGTTGTTATTTTAGAAATTATAGATATTCTCATGGTTAAAAAATACCAACAGCTCAAAATGTTTAAGAAAAGTTCTTCCTCCTAGCACCATCCCCCAGAGGAATTTCTATTTTTAATTCTACTGGTAGACAATATAATTATTTCTTATACTCACAACTTAAAAAAAAATCCATTTATGTGTCAACTCCCTACCATTAAAAGATAAGGAATTTAATACACTTAAACCATCTATTTCCTTCCAGCCCCTTCCGCTTACCGCCTTTATTTCTTTTAGTCTATGCTTCTATTTCTTAAAAAATTTAAATTTCTCCTTTTTCACTTCCCAATTCTAGTTGCTGTCTATTGATGCTTTGTCCTTTATAAAGATGAAGAAATGTATATACTTACCCCCCTCCACCTTGCCTCTCCAATTTTGTTAGTCATGTTATTATTTTGTGTGTATAAGTTCTTTGGTTTTACATTGATTTAGCATCTAATTATTTTCCCATGCTTTCTGAGTTTATTAAAATGACAAATCAATAAACAGTTCCAGTCCATTTGTGAAATCCTATGTCTTTGAAATTGTTGCTCAAAGAAAAATCTTTCAAGTGTCAAGGTCTAATGGTCATTTTTCAAGCTTGTCTAATCATAAGAATAAATTAATAGGAAGTTTTTAAATATTCAGATTCCAGGCATCTACACTAAGGAATCTGATTTGACTGATCCAGGGAGGCTAAGATTAGTCTTATAATCAGAAAAGATGAACTTAATGATTCCTTTGTCTTTTGTCTGGATCTGTTCTGTGACCAGTATTTCTTGCTTTCTTTCGTCACTGTCTTTCTTTTATTTATTTATTCACTTTTCATTGTTTCTCATTTGGTTACGGTACAATCTCAGAGCAATTTAATATGTATGTTTTTAATAAATATATCCGTATTACATATATTTATGTAAAATACATGTGTGAACAAAATTTCTGCAATTTCTCATGTTCAAATATCTTGCCATTGTCTTTGAATAATAATAAGGTAAGCTATGCAATGCTGGATCCACACATCTGTTCAGACTAGGTTCTGCTGTCTCCTAGTTTTCACTGTTGGAGGGAAATCTAATGTCAGTCAAGTTTTCATTCCTTAATAGATAATCTACTTTATTTATTTTTTTTAATCTAGAAGTCTTTAGAAATTTCTCTTTAGTTCTGGCATTTTAAAATTTTGTCGGAAATTATCATGCATGTTTTTTTCATAATTTTAATTTAGAATTTGGTGGGCTACGTCAGCTTACAGATTTATATTTTTCCTGAGTTACAGGGAAATTTTATTCATTTTATTCACTATTGAGATTTATTTTTTCATTTTTATTTTTTCTCTGTTTTTTGGAACTCCTTCCAAGTAGCAAAATTTTATATGCCACCTGTTCAACCTTACACTCATACAGTGTATCTCTTTGTAGTCACCCCTTCAATGTAATAAATTTCTCAGGCTTTTTCTTCCAGATGAACAGTGTGTTCTTTAGTATGGCTGTTCTATTATCCAGGACACGTATTGTATTTTTCAAACTTTATCAATGTGTTCTATCCCGGAGGGTTATCTATTCATTTCCAAGGTTACTACTTGTTTCACATCTTAGATTTCCTTGTTTCTGTTTCTAGTTTTCCTCAAATCCTTCCTGATCCTTGAGTCCATTCATAGATATGAAAAATGAAGTTGGTTAATGAACATATAATACATTAGTTTGCGATATAATTGGGTAACGTATTCTCTCCAATCTATCTCTCCCTTTAAAGGGAGGGCTGACTGCAGCAATTATATAAGCGGAAGAAGACGGAAATTTAGACTTTCCTTTAGTTTTCATATACAGAAAAGAAGAAGACAGATCAGGGACATGCTCAACTACCAAAATGAGATGATTTTATTCTGGCATGATACTCTGTCTTTTTTGTTAGAAACAGGAGATACATTAGGAAGGTGTTTCTGGAATCCTGATGAGAGGGAGTGGCAGCTTGGACCGGTGAAGACATTGAAAAGCAGTTCAGCCAGATTCCGAACATTGTGACTTGCTGACGGATTAGGATTAATAGTGAGAAATCAAGGACAATATCTAGCATATTGGATCAAGAGCAAAAGTGAAATGGTTGGCTGTATATGAGTAGACTTCTTATTGTAATATGAAGAAAGATTAAGAATATGAGCATAATATGAAAGATGCAAGCAGTTTGCTAGATTTTATAGTGAGAAGAAAAGGTTATTTTGTGGTTATTTCTGTTTTGTAAACGAAACTGATATGAAGTCATTCATGGACAGTGAAAAGAGAAAAAAATGTTGTAGGATAGAGAAGAGAAAATTGAGAAATGGTCATCTTGGAAAATTTTTTAAAAATAAGAAACATCACACAATTACTAGGAAACTCCATTTAATGATTTGAGGTCTATGTATTAAATTTAAAGACAGAACAATTTGTAGAGTAGTATGATATTTCTCCAGCAACTTCAAACTATAATAGAAAATGCTTATTTTTATCTTACACACATAACTCTCTAACACACACACACACATACACATAAAGGATTAAAGATTCACATGACTTTTGTAGTCTTTGTGGTACGTTTTCAACTTTAGAAACATGGGAAAAAAAGCTTGAATCCTTTAAAACTGTGTTAATGCACATTCATCTTTCTTTCCACATCGTAGTGTATGGTTATTCTAACTTATTTCAGACAAAATAAGTCAAAATTTGGTAGAAGCAACACTGATAATGTCCTAACGTAATTAAGTTCAATAATGAATTTCAATGTAAATAGTGACAGCTTTGCCAGAAACACACCCAACAGGTGAATTGCTTCTATTTGCTTGGGTTCCTTTTCTGACTTTTCTCTGTTTCACATACTCACTGTTGTGCTCTACAGTATCCGTGATTGGCAAACCAATCCCCTTTATCTCTGGGCTCTGGTTTTTGTCCTCTGGAACTCTGAAATAGAGAAAATCTATATCTTCCCTGAACAGATTGTGGATGGCAGCAGATCCCTTCTTCAGTCCTGCCTTTCACGTTTCAGAGAAGTAGGTAATCTCAATAGCACAAGATGTCAACAAATGAACCATATTGCTATCACCCCAAATCGTTTTCTTTTGTATTATGTTCTCTTCTTTGGTGCAGTCACTTTTAACTTACCAACATGTAGGAGGAGGCCATTTATACACATATACTTTGGTAAAATCATAATAACAACTGAGAGAGTGAATCTATTTTAATAATTGTTATTTACTAAGCATATACTCTACACCAGATACTGTAATAGGTGAATTACATAAATTATCTCCTTCAATATATGTAATCACCACATCTCCTCCAGAAATCTGCTATTTATGCTGTCAATGATGAGCAAACTGAGAGCCAGGGCTTATCAATGTCAACACACTAAATAAGTGGCAATGCCAGAATTGGACCAAAGTTGGTTTCTATCCAAAGTCTAAGCATTTGTTTTCAATTTCCCTTGGAAAAAAAATGGCATAAGGATTTTACAATAAGGAACTCTATTATACAATATATTCAGTAAAGTTCTTGGGGAAATTCAGAAATGGTTGACTAAATGGGTTCAATGCTATTTCAATACAAAAGCTGTACCATTGGATTCTTGTTATGTGTAGAGTAAAATTCAAAACATAGTGGAAAAGTGCTAGAAAGACTTACGAGGCTTTGGAAAGAGATTCTGGCTTGAAGAATGTGATGAGGAAACCATGGATGTGAGTAATAACTAGTGAGTAATGATGGACAGAATATATGGTTCGGGACAATGTGTATAAAACTGCCAACTATAGTATATGAATAAGGGAAGCTTAAGGAATAGTTAGATAGGCAAAGAAGGGCAATGACAGTTCTTCCTGGCAATGACTTGAAGCTGTCACATATGTTTCAGTAGAACTTCAGTATTCTGGGAATAACGTAACCCTACCTATATTTTAGTGTTGTCACTCTAAGGGCCAAATGCTGAGCAGGGCAATGAATTTAAAGCCTGCATTTTCATTGCTCTCCTGAGCCTGTAGTGTAGTTCTTACAGCCTAGGGTGACCAAAAGGACTGGACTTGTCCAACGCAAGTACCCCACAGAGAAGTTATTTCAGCACATCACACACACTGACTTGCAGTAAAACAAAAAGAAAGGAAAGGAATAATAGCAAAAAGCATCCTGAGATATAGGTAAATAAAATCCCTTTGCATCTAATCAATCATCCTGGAGTCCCCAGTTAACACTGGCAATAGGAAATTTATTTTGCACATACTTCCTAGGTAATACATCAGAGACCCTGTTCTCTTTTTAGCTTATTCTGTTCTTTATGGGGTTGATGGCCTCTATAAATTTTTCTCTGAGTTAAAAATAATCAAGCTTTATGTAATAATCCAAGTTTACTTTCAGGGTAGCAATATAAATAACTTTTAATATATAGCAGATACCCTTACTATTGTGCAATCAAACACATAAACACCTATATATTCAGGATAAGAGAAGGGGAGAGATTTCACATTTCAATTTCTTGCTTTCAATACCACCTTTAATTTCCTGTATGGATAATTGTACATGCTGACTACTTGGAAATCCTTTTATAAAGCAACTCTGAATAAGCTAGGAAATGATAAAGTATAGCTAATTACACATTCTCAAATGAAGATCAAGCTTCTCATGTATTAAAATAAAAAGAAAGTGTAGAATTTCATTCAACAATTTCTCATGCTGTAGAATATGCAAATCTCTACTATACTGAGAGTTAATTTGATCTATTTTTAGTTAGACTTTTTTTCCATAGTGACCACACTTACGGACTTTCAAATTTTTTACATCACCAGCTTTTGCAAATATGAGAAAAGTTCTGTTTACTAACCAGTGATAGAAATTTAAAATTACTAAAATGACTTTTTAAAATTATATCAGTTTAAGATTTAGTAGTGTTTTCTGATCACTTCTTCTGACTTCTCTTAAATACCTTCTCTCTCCTCTCGTCTCCCATCCCTTCTTTTCTCTCTCTATTTCTCTCTTACCACCTAGTATGTCTTTATCATTGATCCTGTAGGAACTTTTCTGTTCTCTCGCTCTTTGGGGGATGTAACAGCTTACATTATTAGTATTATTGTCTGTAGATGACTCATAAAATTAAGTCTCCCGCTCAAAACTATTTCTCAAACTGAAGTCTCATATTGCCAAGTGACTCTTGTATAACTCCTCATAATGTCTAGCTAACACCTCAACATCAGCATATTCCAATATGAATCTATTATATTTCCTAACCAGATATTACTATTTTCTTCGCATTTTCTACTAATGACAGTGCCACTTTCTTTTCCAGGACCATGTTTGAAAACTTTGATTCCTTCTTAGCTCCATTATCTTATGGTTAATTATTTCTCTAAACATCTATAATACTTATATATTTCCTTTTTCTATTATTATACCAAGTTAAAGGCATTCATTATATCTTTCTGGATTATAACTACAAATTTGCTACAGCTTTTTCTCTTGCAACTTAGCATGCAAAGTGATAATCAACCATTATGTATTCAACCAATACATTTTGGTTACCCATTAAGTCTTAGAAAGTGTAGACAGTGTCTCCACCAGACCAACTGCTTCCTTACATTGGGCTCCTGTTCTGATTTCTCTGTTCCTACATTTAAATTACAAAAGCAACTAAAATTTCTCCTACTATCTCTCACCCCCTCACTATATAGTTTGGTAGCATCACAATGGCATGGAAGTTAAGCCCTCATGTTAACTAACAGTCACCCTACCTGCCTACATAGCAAAATTCAGGCAAGAGATGATGGTGGAATATAGTAGATCATATGAACGGGAAGAACGAGATTGAGCTTAATGGATGATTTGAGGATTGTCAATAAATTAAGATGAGTGGAGTTTGATTTATTGGATTGATGGTAGTGGTGAGTAGGGCTGCTTCATGAGCACGCAACCTATACTGTCACAGAAACTCCCACATTCAGAATGGCCTTGCGGCCATCTTGAAAATCTTAATTTTTTAAACAAGTCCCTGTATTTTCATTTTTCACTCTGTATCAAATTGTACAGCTGGTCCTGGTGGTGAGGACAAGAAAAACATAAGGGCTAATGCAAGGATTTTGTGCTGTCCGCAGGACATTCCATGAAAACTACATTCTCTCATTTAATAAAAAGCTTCTAGGTAAAAGTTTATTTATTCATTAATCTTTTTATGCTACAAAATGGAGCATAGAAAGCAAATGTGATTTATCTAACACTTACTGAGCACTTAAAATTGAGATTCAACTAACCTTTATTCAAAGCCTTTTACATGACAAGGACTGTGCTAGACCCTTTTGCATGCATAAAACTCTTTAAGGAGTGTGACAGCTCTACAAAGTGAGGCTGTTTTCTCAAATTACAAGTCAGGTAGCATGTTCAGAGAGTAAAACAAGCTGGTAAGCAACTCTCTATTTAATATGAGTGGTAGACATATGGCTTGACCCTGGGTCTCCCAACTCCACCGTAGAGTTATCCACATTACACCAAGCTGCATTTAGACATACCACATACCAGATGCTCATTAGTAGCTTGCATTCAATTAGAAGACAGATATGCAAACAGATAATGACAAGGGAAGCAAGTTTATATGCAAGGTACTATATGCTTAGTAGTTTTCTAAGAACTTTATATATTTTAACATATTTAATCTTCCTAGGAAGCCTAAGAGATAGGTAATATTATTATAGACTTTTTACTAAAGAAGGAACTAAGCATGTTTAATTATATAGCTTCCCAAGTTTGTTTCCAGATTCTACGTTCTTAACTACTATGCCTCATTGCTGCCAGCTATACAGCATTTATTAAAGTGAGATATTGACAGTTTTTAAAAGTATTTTATAGCCTCAAAAATGTAGGGACCAGTCAAACCTATTTGAGCAAGGTGCTTTCTCAAAAGAGGTGACCTTTGTTCTGACCCCCACAGGATGAATAAGGTTGGGGGGCTACAGGGAAAGAAAGAAGCAGGGGTAATCCCAGGGGTGAGAGAGAGAGGAATTAGAAAAGATATTAGCTTTGTCTACTGAATGAACGTATCGTGATGTGGGTAACAAAAACATAAATTCATTTAAAAGGACCAGAATTAGCTATAGTCTTCTTAAAATGCAATATTTCAGGTAAATTCTCAATATTATAGAGTCAAGATAATCACCACTCCAATTTTGATGCTTTGCTTTTATTAAGGATGTGTGCTTATCTCTACATTTTTGACTCTTATATCACATAATTGACTTATATTACAATTATTGTCAGTAGAAATCTCTACCTCTTATTCACAAGTTTTGATTCTAAGACTTGCCTCCAGTATCATATCATTTATTTTTTTAGGTAACATTGGTTTATAGCATTCGATAAATTTCAGATGTACATCATTATATTTCAGCTTCTGTGTCCCTACATCATGTTCACCACCAAAAGCCAAGTTTCCATCCATCAAGGTACACATGTGCCCCTTTATACCTTTCGCCCTTCCCTCACCTACCTTCCCCTCTGGTAACTACAAACCTGTTCTTTGTATCTATGTGTTCGTTTGTTTTTGTTGTTTTTCTATCTTCCACATATGAGTGAAATCATATGGTATTTGTCTTTCTCTATCTGACTTATTTTGCTCCACTACATTTTTAATACTTTCATACTTTTGGATCCAGCTGTAGTATTTCTTGTTTGTTAGATTTAAGATGACACTCAAGTTAGTCAAGACCCTTAAACAATTTTTCCACTTCTTCATCCAAATATGCTGGCTTCTTGTATAGAATTTCTATGGATGACTTCATTGCTCACAGTATTAATAAAAGCCATGATAAGGTTTGAGTTAGAGCTCTGCAGCTTACTACTAGAAACTTTTCCTCCAGGAAAGCACCTCTGAGAATGGTGCCTTAACCAGTTGCTACATTGAACAATTGCACTATGGCTTCTCCATGTAGGCTATAATAGAATCATGAGAAATATAATAACATATGGGAAGATCATATCATGTTCATTTCCCCTATTTCCTGTCTAGCATGTCTGTCATAGAAAGCAATAGCGTTATTTTGAAATGGCTTTCATGTGAATTTGATACAGACTCAGGTGACCCCACCATTTTCTTCCCTTCGCGGTCACTCATCTTTTTAATAAAGCACCTTGTAACTTTGCCAGGTTGCACATTTAGTTCAATAATTTCTAATTTATAGACTCCACATTCAATCAAGTGTTGAAAGTTGGGAAAATGTTTGCTTGTCTCCAGTTTTATTGCACTATTTTATTCTCACTAAATCTTCAAAATTTACCAACAGCATTTCAGACATTTTTAAAATTTGGCATGCACTTTGTGTGATCTTTGTCGAAGAATTAATCACTTAAAACCAGAGTCCATCAACTAGCAAATTTTCACTTATCCTGGGCCCCAGTGTCTTCATTCTATCATTTATAATGCAACAATTATCTATTTTACAGAAATTAAATGTATGTACTATAGAAGTTGAGGAATTTTACTTTTTCCTTTGTCAATTATCAATACTGTCCCATTGGACCCAAAGAAGTTCATTGGTTCTTTGATATTTTACATGCACTGAAGAAAGCTTTTTTAAAAAGTGCATTTATTAATCTAATTATTGTGAGGAAGGTTGGCACTACTTTTTAAAATTAATTATGTTTATAGTTAACTTTGAAATATTTTTGATAGATCTCTTTTCTTCATTGTCCCGCATCAATATTTTCCCAGCACTCTGCAGTTCTTAATCTGATGTTTGATAACAGAATGAGGAAAGCTTAACTTTATTAAGCCATCTTTAATTACACAATTAGAGATAATATTTTTAGCAAT
Source organism: Equus przewalskii (assembly GCF_037783145.1). Lineage (NCBI taxonomy): Eukaryota > Metazoa > Chordata > Mammalia > Perissodactyla > Equidae > Equus > Equus przewalskii. Next base: position 41,210,644 of record NC_091850.1, read on the forward strand.
GTAAGTTTCCTCTTTTGTTCTTTGAACAAAAATATACAATCTGCAGTGTTTGTCACTCAAGCATATTAAATAAATAGCTGCAAAGGAAATCGTGTATCACTTCACATTTTCACCAGATGTTTTCTTTACGTAAAAATTCGATCACTTTTAGTGTCATTATTGTAATTTCAGTAATTATTTCAATTAAAAATCATGGCACCATGTTTGTGTAGTTGACTGTTCTAAACCCTGAATTATAACCAGGGATACTCGTCCATTTCATTTACATTCCTTTTTTATTTATGTTTTAAAACACTGCATAGCCTCCTGAATTTTCGGGGTAAAATTGGGCATGAGATAACATCTAAAGAGACAATTTCCTGAGTCTGTCTCTCAGCGAACGATCACAGTTTAGCATTACATTTTTATCTTTCCAGTTCTGTAGTCTGACCAGCATCAATCCTATGTTGGATGCTTCTCTGTCACCAGAGAAAATGATTCTTATAACTCTCCCAAGGTAACGGAAGTGGGTATTCAGGATCAGAAGTGTCCGTGCTTTCAGTTTCAGAGATTAGCTCGGTAATAAATTCTGCTGACTGATACATTGTCCAGTTTTTTGAAGTAATCTTTGATATAAGGAGAAAATAAGCACATGCCGACCACCTGGCTTGCCTCAAGCGGCATGTTCCACATTAGTTCACTTACTTTCTTCTTTTGCACCTGAAAATATAAGAGGTATGCTAAGTGGCTAACAGGTTCACTTTTCAGTGGCTAGGGAAAGTTGGCGCGGTTTCAGAATATCAAACTTCGGAAGTCATTTAAATCCAGGGTACATTGCATTGTTGGGTTTGTGAAGAATCTAGAGCCCTTAATCTGAGCGACGTCTCAGAGATATAAATCCTCTCTTCGTGAATGGATTCTTTTTCTAGAAATGGATTGTATTGTTTGGTGATGCTGACAAATCCCCCTGCATGTCATCCCACTCAGGGGCAAGTGCCTGTTGACTTCTATTATGACTGTCCACCAGATGTGCTTATTACAGTCTTATCCAGGGAAAACCACCAAGGAAGGCTAACAAAAACACATTTTGTTTTCAAGTGAATCCCTAGGATGCTCATCGCTGTTGCCTCAGCACAAGCTTCAGTAGCAAGCTGGCAAACAACATTTTATTTCCTTCATTTGGAGGCACTCAAATAAACAGAGCTAGGCTTCTCTAGAGAACGTCATATGTGAAATTTTAAAATTAAACTACATGACCTTTGACAGACAAAAGTTTCTCTTTATATCCCCTTTATTTATCATAGCTATGCCCTTCCTTGTGCTCTCAGGGCTTCATCAACACAGAGAGATTTGACATAGATTCTTTTCAATAATGAGAAATGAATGAGAACTTTTGTTTGGCTACTATGCAAGGAAGATCTCATTTAAATCAGAATCTACATGAGAGAGGCTATACAAAATATAACACAGCATTGGCTCATTATTCTGATGCTATTGCTCCTGTTCCGCTTTTCCCTCAGAGTTTAGATTTTGGAGATTTCCAGGTTCTAATTGACTTCTAACATCTTCCTTAGGAGTAACTGCACTCTTAAGCGTGTACTTCCTTCACAATTAGAAATAATCCAATCCAAGTGCTTCTGTCATTGTTTCTGTTGGTTTGTTTAATCATAGGAAACCCCAAACCAAATTACATCCCTCCACTTTTCACATCACTCAGCCTAAAGAAATGTAGTCAAATACAACTCTATTTGATTCAAAACATTCCCTCTTAGGCCCTTAAATGTCTCTGAAATACCACCTACTTTATCTTCTCAACCTTCTTGACCTTTCTCCAGGCAGGAGAAGAGAAAAGAGGGGGATGATAAGAAATTCACTAACTCTTATTAAAGCTTACCATAGATTAGGTGCAATTGACACATTTTCATTTAATCTTCCCAGGGCCCCTCTGAAGTGAGAATCATCTTCTAGATTTTAAAGAGAAGCTTCCTGAGGCTCAGAGAAGGGAAACAGCTTACACAGGTTCAGGTAGAGAGAAAAGTCTGAGCCAGAACTGGAATCCATGTCTTCTGACCTTTAGAGGGCCTCTTCTCTCTATCACACCACCTCTCTTATGATTAAGTCATTTTATTCCTTTGAATCTCTGAACCTGAGCATTTATAGTATCAACTAACCAAAGCAAGTAATGCTGCTCTCTTAGTGCTTGCAATGACAGAGGGTCTTGAATAATTCTTAATACATCTGCCAGTGACTGTTGGAATAGCCATTCAATTTAGATAAACTTTTACACTTGTTTACTACACTACCTTAAATAGGGATGCTTGATGGTTCTTAGTGAGTATGGGTGACTTTGTGTTGGGAGAAAATGCTAAAGTTATTTCAGCTGTTCACATCAATTTTGAATACAATGATTCCTGAAATCCTTGTTATCAAAAGCTATGTATACTACAAATTGTTTTAATTTATTCTGGAGTAATAAGAGGTGAGAAGTGTGTGTGTGTGTATGTGAGAGAGAGAGTTTTCCTGGCACACGTAAAGGGGGTAGCAAAGGCATTGCAGTTCCCATTGATCTTCACAAATATAATGCTGACCTCCAAGAGAAAGCTCTATCTCATATAATCCCTCCATGCCTTGAGTACTTTGGGGTAAGGCATTAAAGGGCATTACTCAAGCTAAATCTCACGGCTACCACCGGACTATGGATCACTGATGAATGAGCCAGCAGTTGGATGTTTAGCAGGCTGTGACGACTTTGCACGGAAATAGGAAAATTTATTACCAGCCTGCCACATCAGTGCCTGCCCTGCCTGCTTTTTCTCTCCTTCCCTCCCGATGTCTACTCCCACTCCATCTGACAGCCAAACCCCTTCTCGACCCCCAGTTTCCCCTCCCCCGCAGAAAACTGATGGTCTCAACTGTCACGGAGTCCTGGCCATCATTTTTCAAGAGCTGTGGTACTAAAGATGATGCCGTTGGTCCAGGGCTTTGATTCTTTTGCTATTATTGTTAATGGCATTGCTTTCCACATGACCTTGCTGAGGGGGCTAAAGGGTGTCCATTCTGTGTGCCATAGAATTGGTGCAGCCCCCAAAGTACGTATGATGGAGGGGGAAAAAAAGGAAGGAGGCAGAGGGAAAAGCAGCGGACAGGAGAGCCAGGGAGGAGAGGAAGGAGGAGAGACAGGGAGAGGAGAGGATCAGGCGGACAGGCGCAGGCAGCCAATCAGAGGCGCGCTCCGGGGCTGCAGAAGACGGAGCCGCGGAGCCGGGCTCGGAGGAGCGCGGAGCCGGGTCTGGGGCTCTCCGAGGACCGAGCAGCTGTGCCGTGAGCACTGCGAAAGTCCCCTCGCTGCTTCTCATAAATTAAGTTCCTTATCACCAGTTAGGGCAAGTCAGCCAAGGTAAGGCTTCAATAAATGACACTTTACTCTGTAGTGACATTAATATTTTTGTGCAATGGGGCTGCTTACCCGGTTCGGAGTCAAAACAATATTTGGTGAAATCTTCCTCTCAGGTTGGTTTCGCAGGATCTAGTGCGAATGGGAAAGTTGTAGCTAATGCTTCGTCAGCCTTATCGCTAGAATACATTTTTGTATTTTCTTATCCAGGAATGTTACCATAAAGCCTGTGAGATGTGAGTCTGATAATCTAGCTGGGTCTCTGTTTATGTTTATCTGTGGATGTGCTGTTATCTGCCCTGCCCCTGAAGAAGTTGGAGGGATACTCTGCAAGGGACATTTGAATAGTGAGGGCATCAAAATTAGCTGTCATTTATGTCTATCTGTAAAAGTGAGGGAAAGCATTGTCAGAATAGAAACAGGGACGCTGAAATTGTAATTTCGATAGTGCTTTTTAATTATTGCCTTTCCAGTATCCTCTAAAATTACATGATATCGGAGCACCGAAGCTGCAGCAGAGCACGGCTCATTTTCTCTTTTCTGTCTTGCATTCCTTTTTTTCTGTGAATTGCTTCCATAAATGCTTATTAAATCTTATGATGAAACTTTTACTTCTTTTGAAGGGCACTATAAATGATGCATGAAAAGGAATTAGGTAGGCTCCTGTGATCAGCAACACACTTTATTTGGTATATGCCCTTATGTTTGTTAACTCTGACTCATTTCCCTGTCTTAACTTCCTGAACCTGATTTGTTGGGGTCTGGAAATAAAGATTATTTTTTCTTAATTTTCATGTCTTAAAAACAAAGTAAAATTATGCTTTACGCATGTTTATGTGCCTCTCTGTGTGTGCATGTGTGTATGTGTGTGTTGTGTGTACAAATGTGGAACTAGGAAAACCTGTCATATGTAACAGGTGAAAGAATAGAATTTTATTAAGTAGTTATTAAAGTATTTCCTTATATCAATGGCTGTTGTATTTAATGAACTTTCAGATTAATCAAAGGTAAATGTTCCTTGCTATTGCCCTGCTAGAAATGAAGAAATACTAAAATAAAATCTTAGCTACAATTATTATGGTCTTTGGTTTTCTCAGGTGATGGCATCACTGCTTTGAGCTGAGAAAGACAGATCAGAGAAAGATTTTATTATGCAGCCAAAAAAATATATATCTAACTACAGTCTCTGACTGTGTTTTGGAAGCTTTATTTTCCACTCCGAGATCACCTACAGATTTTTCAAAGCAGGGGGCTTTCCTTATGCAGTAATTGAACTCCTCTGTTTTAGTAGACTTGTCTTATCAGAGAAAATATTTAATTCTAAATCAAGAGTTTGAGGTCCAGACTAGCTCTTGTCTGTAGCTTGTTGGATGTGGGAGGAGGAAGACAGGATGAGATACTAGTAGAGAATTAGTTCTGTGGTCTAACACTGGTCCAAGCACCAGTTATCATTTCTGTTTCTTTCAAGCCTCCTGTTATGTATTTAATTCTGGATTTCCTGATAATACATTAACCTCGTGTAGGTCAACCCATTTCTTCACTTAAGATGGCATTCATTTAATGGGCCTTGGTGGATAAGTCTTTTATAAACCATAGTGCTGAGGCTTTTTCACAGAGGTAGCTAACTTAAGGGGGGAAAAAATGACATGATACCCCTGAACAAGTTTGATCTCCTATCCTGACAACAAGGGGAGGTAGAAAATGATGATTTGCTATTTTAGATGCAACAGAAATGTCCAACTGAAGATAACCCAATAGCAAAGGAGAATATAATAGTAGAAGGAAGGTAAGTGACAGGAAACTCTAGCTGTAACTCTATCCAGTGAATGTTGAATATAATTAACTCTAACAGTTGGAGGCATGGTCAATAGCAACCAGTGCTTGAATCAATTCTATACATTGAGCAAATTGGAAATTATTATTCTTCCTGATGACCTATTTCAGATGGATATAATAGAATCATGAGAATGAATAGGTTATTTAGTCCAAATTTATAACTTCTTTAGATGAAGGGTGCGATATATAGTGAATATAAAGTACTTTTTTCATTTGGTTTATATAAATGTCATTATTATGCTTTTTGTTGATTTTTGTGGTCTGTTGAATACAAGCCACATATTTACAAGTTTGTGTGTTCCACTTGTCCTGCATTTGGCTTGTTGATGTTTAGAAGACTGAAGTATACCTTATATATTTGCAACCTGATATAATTGTCCTTTAAAATCTGAACATGCATTTACACTTCAACATATCTAGGACAAAACATATTGAACTTATTGACCTGGCAAAATTTACTTGTCTACCCCTCAAATGCTCTATCTGATGCAGTGTAGTCGAGTGAAAAGTGGGAGAAAGAGATTTTGAGATTAAAGACAGAGAGTGTGTAAGGTGTTCTTTTGCTTTTTTTAAAATAAGTAGAAGACTTCAAATTCTTTACTTTGCTTAATTATCTGACTTTCTTGTAGTTGTGTTATCCGTGTCTATAGAACTACATTCTAGATTAGAGCTTCTTAACCTTGGTGCTATTGATATTTTCGGCTGTATAATTGTCATGAAGCCAGGGCTGTCCTGTGCTTTGTAGGATGTAGCAGCATACCTGTTTTTACCGACGAGATGCTAGTAGTGGCACCCCCAAATTGTGACAACCAAAAATATCTCAAGGCATTGTTAACTGTTCCCTGGGAGATAAAATTGCACTCTTCTCCCTTTGAAAACCACTGATCTAGGAAAAACCAAAGGATGTGTACAGAAAAGGGTCATGTACACACTGAGTAGGCAGCTCCCCTGTGTAGTTCAGTTTTGGTGCTCTAAAATGAACCTTTTTCTTGCTTTAATAATGGATTTGAACTTGCAGGTGTTTCATTAGATCCCTAACACAAAAGTATGAGTGAGCTTATCAGTATTATTTCTTCTGTAAACTCAGAGACTGGGTTTTTTGTCACATGCTCACATCTGTGGGAATAGGAGGAAATAAATACTGAGAAAAGGACAATGATGAGGCTGAAGATAAATTTCATTTTAATTTTTTTCAGATGACCCTTTAATATAAATAATAAATAAATGAAAGGTACTGATTCTCTCTACTCTGAAATTGCTTTCACTATGTTTGTTCGTTTATTTAGTTTTGGAGTATGTGTATATCTTGGGTGTTAGGAGAGGATATTCACTCTAGTAATTCCATGTGCTTTGGGTAGTTTATAATGTTCAAAGACTCCAGAAGTAAAAGGAAAACATTTTGGTTTAAAAAGTGTAGTTCATAACTGGTGGTGATGTGTAGCACAATGGAAAAATGCACTGAGCTTAACGATTTGAAAACATGGCAGAATTTGAAGCCTGCCACCGATTACTTGTGTCACATGTCACTTGTATGTAACCCACTTTTCCTCATCTGCAAAAGGGAATAAGAATAGACATGAGAGCCAAATAATACAAGGTGTTAAATGGGTTGTGTTTTATAAAGATCTACAGTAATGTTGGTAAACTATCATAAATTCAATGTCTTTGACGATTTATTTGATGAGAATTGACTTAGCATGCTAAATCTTCCAGTTATTCTAGAGTAGTTAAAAAATACCTATAAGAAATGATAGCATTAGCTCTTAAAATGTTTCCCATGGATGAAATAGAACATTTTCTCTTTGAAATATGTGATTTAAAATTCTATGTAAACTTCATTTTCCTCTCTTAATTCCATCTTTCCATGTATTATCGACATTTATAATTTGTTGTAAAAATACAGAAATGTAAAACATAGAATACACCTTGAAATTCACTCTTTAACAGTAACCAGTATTACCAGTTTGGCATGTATTCTTAAGTGATTTTTAAATGAATGGAGTGATATAGATATCTACTTATAATTATGAAATTAACATAGATTTAAAACTAAAGAAAAGTTATATAGATTCACACGCATGCATTCACATAAGTATATGTGCACAAACATATGTTTAGATAAAATACACACAACTTGATTAATTGTATAGAACTCATTTTATAGAATGATCACTCTTCCACATGAGTATGTAAAGAATTCATGAATTTGTAACAAGAATCTACTAGGCCATTATGCATAGTCTTGATATTTAACTAGAGTTCAATGTTAGGGACACACATTTGTTTGCAGTTTTCTCTTTTCATTGGGTCAGGTAGGCTACTGCACATTGATTGATGCCCCTGCCATATTGATGGTTATACATTTTGACTATTTCGTATGATAGTATAGATATGCCATCATTCATTTCAGTAATCCCCTATTAAAATGGTGTTCTTTAATGAAGCGTAAAGAGAAGGCCAACACAAATTAAACAATTTAGTATCTCTATCATTGCTGATAGTGTTTTGATTTTAAGTGTAGTGCATGTTCTAGGAAGAGATCTCCAGGAAAATAAATAGACAGTGGGGAAATGTAGAGGCAAGTTTAAGAGGACTATTTGCTCTAGGGTACCCTCACATACCTGGATGGTGTCCTATAGATAACAGAAAATTCTGATATGTAAACTTCTATATAGCTGGGCTACGTAAATTTAGGAAACTTCTTGGTAATTTGGGAATAAAGAACAAAGTTTGATCCCTAAAAGTATTTGAGTGAAATATTTGAATAAAGCAAATATTTCACTTATCTGAGTTCCCCGGGACTGACTTATTCAATATTTTACTTGCGCTGCATGGACTATAATAGATGAATTGCCAGTAAAATGATTTCAGGTTTTGCAGATGCCTCCACTGAAAAGAGGAATTCAACTTTCATTTCCGTTTCATTTTCTGTTTAGGTGACCAAAAGGATCTTCAAATAGATATTTATTGTCATTATGTTTAGGCCTTTAGGGTCAATATATATGACATATATAGCTATACACAATCAGATATGACTGGGAATTTCACTTGATCCAGTTATTTTCTGTCAGTCTACCTAATGCCAAAGTATTTTAAATAAAACTATCTTTTCTAGGTTGAACTCACAGTTATCAGTGGGATTTAAATGAAGACAAGATTCCATTTGAACCTACTGAATCATCATTTTACAAAGAATTTTTGAAACCAATGTTGACAAAGGTGTGATAAAACTCTTACTTACAGTTATTTCTGGTGCAAGTGAAAATTAATATACCCGTTTTGAAAAACAATTTGCAGCCCAGTGCCAGTGACAGGAAAAGGTGGATTCCCTTACATGTAACTTCTGGGAATAAATCATTAGAAGGTAATCCATAGTATTGAAAACATGAAGAAATCCCTCAATAAGTTAAAATCAATTTAAGAATTTGCATCAATCTATAAAATGATAAACTTACAGAAATTGAATATATCAAACAATTCAGAATTTTATATATATTCTGGTTTGAAAAAGGATTTCAAGAAAATTCATTTCGTTGAATAATGTATTGAGACAAAGTGTATATCCCCCAAATTTTTCTGTATTGTTATATTATCTATATTTTTAAATATGTGTAATTAGTACCTTCTAGCTACAATGTATGATGTAAATTTAAATGAGCCATGAAAATATAAACAAAAAATTATTTGTTTGTGTACCTTCTAGCTACAATATGTGATATAATTTAAATGAGCTATGAAAATATAAACAAAATTTTTTGTTGTATGTAATTTTGCTGTGTTTATGGAGAACCTGCTTATTGGCTGATTGGTTCAATTTAACATAGCAATAAATGAGAAAGCCTTGTATTATTGATTAAAAAGTAAACCAGTTCCGAGTAACTATACAGTGAGATTTTCAATTCTAGTGATTGCATTTCTAATTTTAGAAGATTTCTTATATTTTTAAAGCAAAAACAAAGCCAAATTAAATATTAGATTTTATTTTGCTGAATTAAATTCATTTGTGGATATTGCATTCTATTTGGGAAGAGAGATGGTAAAGAAGGGAAGTAATATTTTATATTACTTGTAGAAAATGATAATTGTTAAGAAGGGCATTCTATTTGGGAAGAGAGATGGTAAAGAAGGGAAGTAATATTTTATATTACTTGTAGAAAATGATAATTGTTAAGAAGGGAAAATAAAAGTGAGATGTGGAACAAAAGTTTTGAAGAGATGGGTGGTGGTTTGATGTTTTAGCTATTACTTCTATGAAGCCCTAACCAAGAAGGTGACTTTGAATAAAACCTTGGCGGAAATATGCTTATGAACAGTGTTGATATCTGAGAAAACAACTTCCAGGGAAGGTGAGAAATGAGAGCAAAAGTCCTGGGAGGAGAGCATGCCTGACCTATTTGAAGAATAGCAAAAGTCTGGTTAACTGGAGGGAAATAATGGAAATGGAACAGAAGAGGGGATACTTAAGAGACAATGGAAATCAGATCATGTGTACATCCCGTAGATTAGTGTAAGGACTTTGCATTTTTTCCTAAGCGAATTGAGGTGGCATTCAGTATTTCTGAGTAGAGAAGTAACATGATCTGATTGATATTTCAACACGAAACTCTGGCCACTGTGTTGTGCTTAGACTGAAGGGAGGTCAGTTATAGAGCTATTACAATAATTTTGAGGAGAGATGATGGTAACTTGCACCAGAGTGAAAGCCAGTAGAGGTGGAAAGAAGAGGTTGGAGTCTATATTTATCTTGAAATAAAGTGGAGAGGACTTGGTGTTGTATAGGATGTAGGAGTGGTGGATGAAAGTGAGGATAAAGGATACATTTTGTTTTCTGTATCCTGAGAAACTGAAAGGATGGAGTTGCTATTCCCTAAGAAGGGAAAGAATTGGAGAGAAGCAAGTTTGACGGGGGAAGGAGGGCAGGCAGTGGATATGAAGAACTGAGCTTTGTAGATTTTTAGATTATGTCCCAGTGGGGATGGCATGGGATCGATTGACTACACAAGCGTGGAGTTCAGAGGAAATCAAGAATCATCACTCTTAGACTGCATTTAAAGTGAAAAAACTGAATGTGAATGAAAATATGCAGAAACACAATGGTCAGGACCTGGAGCAACCCCACATCTATACATTGGGGAAATGAAGAAAAAGCAACACAAGAAGTTGAGAAGAAGTAGCTTAAAAGGGGGAAGAAACCCCTATGAGTGAAGTATCTTGAAAACCAGGGGAAGATGGATTTCAAGGAAGAGACTGTCTTCAAAAACATTTTAAATTATTGAAATGGAAAGTCTCCAAAATGTATAAACACATATTCAACATACACATTCTGGCCATTTTCATTTTAGTTATAAAAAATTTATTTCCTTATTTTTCTTAAAAAATGGTCATCGTTGAAGGACGTTATTCATTATAATTGCTTACTTTTTTCAGACTTATCTACTTATAGTACTCAATCATTTTGGAGTCAATGTGAGCCTGACATTAGAAACAACTGGAAAGTTTCTTGATGTCCAAAGGATATTGACACAAAATTATTAGCTTAATCATCTGGAGACTTTATTCATTAATATAGTTCTTCTCTTCTAATGTTTTCATTGGCTTTACCTAAAGTCTAATGTTACAATTATTGCTTTTCAGATCTGATAAATTTACAACATAAAATATATTTCATTTAGTGATAACTGAAAATGTTCCTTTTTGCCAACCCCAAATTATTCTACAAATAATTATAAAAGAAGAGCAGATCAGATGCAAAAGTTTCCTTTTGCCAATAATCCAATTAAGGGATTGTATGTTTTTACTAGTGATACAACCTACTGGTGATTTATATCCACCCTTTGAAGTACAAGGTAAATACAAATATAAATCTACAGTTTCAGCTGCAGGTATGAAGTGACGATAAAGTTGTGAAACTGATCTTTAAGCAAATATGCAAGATTACTATATTAGTAGAGTATATTAATGATACTCACACCAGTTAAAGTGTTCTCACATACAAGTATTCCAAGACACATACACACACATAAGCAACCTTATGGCTTTATGATTACATTCTGTTTCTTAATCTAAATGGACAGTAATCAGCTTGAGGAACTAGCACTTTATCAACCACTGTTCATTTAGAATGTTTATAATCTCAGCTAAATTAAGTGATGTAACTTCTGAAACTCAGTTTTCTGAGAGAAATTACAAAAATTTAAATAATGTATAAGTGCTGTGTGTGACTACATTGAAGACTAATGTGGTTGACAGAATAACGGCCCCTAAAGTTGTTCAGTTACTAATTCATGGAACCCGTGAATTTGTTATGTTATGTGGTAAAGGAGGATTAAGAATGCAGATGAAATTCAGGTTGCTAATCAGCTAACTTAAACTAGGGAGATGATCCTGGATTATCCAGGTAGGCCCAATGTAATCAAAAGTGGAAGAAAGAGACAGAAAGGAGGTCAAGATAATATCTCATGAGAAGGACTGAATCTGACATTGCTGGATGGAATATGGAAGAGGGCCAGGTACCAAGAGCTTTGGGCAGCCTCTAGAACCTGGAAAAGGCAAGGAAATGGATTCTTCAATTAGATCTTCTAGAAAGGAATGAACTCATGCTGATACCCTGCTTTTAGCTCAGTTGTAACTCATTTCAGACTTTTGACCTGACCCTTGTCAGACTTCTGAACTACAGAACAGTAAGATAATAACTTTGTGTTGTTGGAAGCCACTGAATTGTGATGCTTTGACACAGTGACAATAGGGAACCAATACAGCTAGCATCAGGAGGTGTATTAAGTTCTGCCTTTGTTTTATAAACAGCATATCATGTGAAATTTCTGAGAATAAAGGTGTAGAATATTATTGAATATGTAGTAATTGCACTATTAACCTAAGATTTATTGTTTGACACTAAATTGATGGAAAATTATAATATCAAATCTGAATGATGTTTCCTAAAAGAGAATGTAAGCTGTAATTATCCCAAATGAAAGAAAATAATGTACCCTATGTGTATTCTTTCTTTTTCCAGTAAGTATATTGTACCGCTATTTATATGAGTTTACTAGTCGTCTTCTTCCTATGTCCAAATGTACTTTAAAAAGCATTAGTTTGTCTAACTGCCTTAGGTAGATTATTCATTTATGTAGCAATGCGAACATTAACACACAAAGTGAAATATAGAATTACAGCAAAATAAATAAGCCTCTCCCCATTTACTTTTGCAGTGTAGGAAATATTTATTCAACTTCTGAGCAATACCTTTTAAAAAAAGCAAAGTTAATTATGATAGAACATTCTTTAGCTTAGAAAGTATAAAGATATAACCTGGTATGATTAACAAAGATGGATTTAGAATGAGAATATAGAATTCTGTATTCTTTTACTGATGTAACTACTTTTTAAATAAGTGACTGAGATATTGCTTAACCAGCTCAAAACTGTTAAACAGGGAAAAAGTTATTTATCTGAACTTTCATCATCTTGGTCTGAGTGCCCTGATCTGCTTCCAAAGGCCCTGGCTGGGCACCCAGAGGCAGGATTGACTCCAAGACACATGTCCATCCCTACATACAATCAAGTGCCGTTTTATTTTCCTCTAATATGTTTTGCTTTTCTGATTTATTGTTTTGATTTTATTAATTCCTTAAGTGGTAGGTGCTCAGCATAACAAGTCAAATGATTAGAAAGATTAATAACTTCCATTTCCTTTACTTTAATCCCTGCTCAGCTGAAATATCCAAAAATTGTAATTTTTTATCCATCTGCAACCTCTCTGTGCATCTATGTAATGTGTGTAAACACATATATTTAAACATATATATACATATAGAAATATTATGATATGTACCCATTGTTTTTTTCAACTTTATTTTTTTAAAGTAAATGTGTTATTTTATTCAGGTTACTCTACAACAAAGTTTTACTTGACATTAGATCATCAAAACCTGTAGAAATCGGTATATAAATCTGATTCTTGCTTATTTTTATTACTTGTCTCTTTCTCTTAACCTGTTTTCAGCGCTGTTTCTGTCTTTATGTCCAGTCACATTGCGTCCCTTTTTTCACTCTTCAATCTTATCCCTCTTAATTTGTTTGTGTTCCTGTTTTAGTTAGCTTGGGCAGCCATAACAAAATACCATGAACTGTGTGGCTTAAACCATAGGAATTTATTTCTCGCAGTTCTAGAGGGTGAGAAGTCCAAGATGCTGGCCAATTCAGTTCCCTGCTTTGGGCTCCCTTCCTGGCTTGTAGGCGACCACCTTCTCGTTGTGTCCTCAGATGGCAGAGAGAGAGCAAGCTGGTGTCTCTTCTTATAATGGTACATTCCCATCATGAATGCCACACCCTCATAGTCTCATCTAAAGCGAATTACCTTCCAAAGGCCTGTCTCTAAAGACCATCACATTGTTGGGTTAGGGCTTCAACATATGAATTTAGAGGTTACACAATACAGTCCATAGTAGTTCCTTCTTCTGTTTTCTGATTTTCAACTCTATATGATGATGATATTTCCAAACATCCTATTTCTTCCCTCTACCATTCTTGATTCTACCAGTCATTCTCTTTGATCCCCTCCAGTCCTCATTCACCCCTTTCTCCGAAGATACCTTATGTGACTCCTAAAGAATATAGCTGAATATTTTAACCATCTATTTTTCCTGAAACCCTTTAATACTACAGACTAAGTCCACACTCCTTCTCTGAAATGTTTCTGGTGACAATCATCAGTTAGATCATTCAAGCTACTTTAAAGCTCGTGAATATTTGCTTAGCTACTACTCTGCCTGCTGTATACCCTAAAGTGCTGAGAAAACAAATTTTGGAATAATATATATCGTAAATATATGTATATATATGTAGAGAATAATATATATATGCAGAGAATGTTATTTTTTTATCAAATCTTTTCCTATAATTATGTAGATTGCCAAAATCTGTGACATTTTGCATTATCTCTGATATATAAGACCATTTCTTTTCTGGATTTATTGAATACATTTTGTAAAGTGAAATTTAAAATTATTTGTTTCAGAGTTTTAAACAGAATTTCTGGAAGCTTCATTAAGAAAAATTTACTTTGAGCCATTTGGTAGTCACCTGAGTAATAGAAGGAAAAACTTAAGAAATGACAAGAATCAGTAGTACATGAACATTACTGGTTCGAAATTACTGAAGCGAGAGTCACCCTTTCAGATGAGATGCTCTCACCAACTTCAAAGGCAACTCTCGTGTGTTTGAAGATATGTAACAGTTAAGAAGATCTTGTTTTTCTGAGAAAGCATCTCACTCCATTTCCAGTCCATTCTAAGAAGAATTTCATATGTATGCAAAAAGGTATTTTTAACACAAATTTGGTATTAGCATCCTGAAGTGCTGACTCTTCTGAGTGTAAAACTGTGGCTTTCAGAAAGAAATTAACTAGGACACTCTGTCAGCATCCTGGAAATGATACCCATTCTCTTACTAAAAAAAAGGAAACAAAAACAAATGCCAAACATTTAAAATGAAAAAGCAACACATAACTCAATGAGAAGGCTAGATTTTTCTAATCAATAAACTCTACAAGAATAGTTCATTCTTAGCTAATATGTGTTTATCTCTCTAATTTATGAACAACAAAAAAAGCTTTATTTGTAAAACTACAATTTTCTAACAGACATAAAATATTTAAAATAAGAATTTCTTCAGATTGTATTTAATTGTTATTGATCTTTCTGCTTTATCTAAATGCTCAACTCAGAGCCTGCCCTTCAGATGTTTATCAAAGTACACATTTCCCCTGGAAACGTCACGGTTTACTTTTCTGTGTATTAATTTTTCCTCTAATCCCAGTACATTTTCTCCAATTTATTGCATTTCATTAAAAAATTGCTACATAAGGAGATGATAATTTTATGAAATATATAAGTAGCACATTTTGGCAAAATGTTGCAATGGATAAAAAGTGAATTTAGTATAATTTTTTATAGAGTGTAGAGACTTGATATGCTGAAAATTTTCATAGAAATTATCTAATTTATACTTTGACCTCAGATTTTAATTAACATTGATTTATTTAAATTTATAATTATATATAAGTATATAACTCCCCAGACCCTCCCTCCCTTGGCTGCATCATTGAATTATCCCTTCCGAGTTTATAATTTGTATGTACACAGTTAGCCATGTTAACTGGAAGTCTTTCCTGGAACCTCTGTAGGTTGGGCAAGTGTTATTAGCTTCATTTTGTATGAGAGTAAACTGAAGTCATACAAATTCACAGATTTGCCCAATGGAGCACATTTCATAATAGCTGAATCAGAATGGAGTCCTGTCCTCTTCCGTCTGTCATGCCTCTCCACCACCCAGCCTCCATACCCCCTTGACCCTGGATCTCAGCTAATGGCCTTGCCTCACATTACAATTATAAAATTTCTAAAATAAATGGGACGATTATATCTCATGTCACCTCCACCAGATCTGTGTGCAAACTTGTATCTATACTCCAATCCCTTTTCTCTGACCAAATTGTAGTGAAGGAACACCCCTGTTATTATCCACATGCTGTTGTTAGGTTTCTCTCCCCAGACCCTCCCTGACTCCTCCCCTTATTTGGCTTCATCATCAAAGTATCCCTTCCTAACAGAACATTCCCCTAAGTGTGCTCTGGTTAACTCTCATCCTTAACAAAGTACCCCACTACACATTTATGATGCTGAGATTTAACATATTTCAGTCGTCACAAGTGATGCCACCATTTACACAAATCAGAAAACTAAGAGATATTGTTTATATCTTCCTCATCCTTATTCTTCACATCACTACCAAGGTCTATATATTCTACCCCTAAAATATATTTAAAATGTGTTCATCTTTTGTCTGAAATGTCCTTCCCTCACACTTCTCTAGGGCTACCTCTTTATCCTTCATGCTTAATCTCATCCTATTAAAAATAATGTCTTCTTCATATAGTAGCTCTCTATCATACTAGCCTATTTTCTCATGCTCTTCAGTGATACTCTTTAGTTATTAGTTTACTTATTTCCTTTTTCTTACCTCCAATGAGAATGTAAACCCTACTTAAACTAGGATCTTGCCTGTTCATTCACCTTTGGATCACCAATGTTTAAAATACTGCCTGGCACATAGCACAGAATATATCCCAGAAAATATAAGAGAAATGTATTCATAGACTAAAATTTAAACAAGTCCGACTTTTTAAAGTAAACTTTTAAAAATTGTAATTGAAGTATAACATACATAGACTATAGCGCACAAGTCATAAGTGTTCAGATAAATAACTACCAAAAGTTGAGCGTGCCCAGGTAACAGGTAACCACCATCTATATAAAATAGAATATTACATGGATTCCGGAAGGCTTCCTTGTAAATCTTCACAGTCCCTTCCTCTTCTCTAAATGTAACCTCTTTTTTCTGACTTGTTACAATATAGATTAATTTTTTCTGCTATATTTTATATAAATAGAATCATATAGTATTATTCCATTGTGTTTAGCTTCTCAATATTACTTTGGTAAAAGTCATCCATTTTTTGAGTGTATTGGTATTTTATTGGTGTAGATTATTCCATTGTATGAATAGGCCACAAGTTATCCATCCTACAACTGAAGGGCATGGGGTCTGTTTCCAGTTATTAGCTGTTACAAATAATACAACTATGAATGTCCTCATATTTGAATTCTGGAGAACATATATGTGCCTTTTTATTGGGTATATACAGAAAATGGAATGCTGTGCTATAGGATATGTATATGTTTGACATTAATAGATTCAGCCAAATACTTTTCCAAAGTGGTTGTACTCCCACCTCATTGTAAGAGACTTATTCTTTTTATTGTTAATCTTGTTAATTTTAGTCATCCTGGCAGATGTGTAGGGATATTAAGCCATCTTTATTTTTCTGAATATTTTAAAACAATTTTTCAGCGGTAGATGCAGACTTTTAATGATTAGAAGTTTGAATTTCTGAATTTATGGATTTGTTAATTTTGACATTCCCTGAACATTTCATTGATTTACTTTAACAGTTTTCCGAGTGGGATGGTAAGAAGCAATATAAATACAAGGTACTAAGTATATTTATTTCACATGCTGAAGAAAAAGTTATGCTTTGCAACTTGTGAGGATAATATATAAATGAGAAAAACAAAGGCTATGCTAAAAATAAACGAGCTCATTCATTTTGTCCATTGTATTTAATAACATGAATCAGAGATGAAATGCCATTTGTAGATAACGCCACCATAAGGACGAGAGAAGAATATCACCTTTTCTTTGTATCATCTGTTGTTAATTAGTGCAAAGATAGTTATTAACCACCAATGGATGGCAGTTTGGATTCCAGGAAGAAACTGTTTGCTTTTTTTATTTTTTTAACTTCAACACTTTTCTCTTTTTTGTAGTGCTTATAACGGGCACAGCCAAATAGTTGTACCATGCTTTCCTATGAAGAAAACTCTGACAATATATTTAAACTCACTTCCAACCAAACTTTTGCTGGGGAACTGTTTTTTTTTC
Organism: Equus przewalskii; assembly: GCF_037783145.1. Classification (NCBI taxonomy): domain Eukaryota; kingdom Metazoa; phylum Chordata; class Mammalia; order Perissodactyla; family Equidae; genus Equus; species Equus przewalskii. The sequence continues at coordinate 41,228,357 of NC_091850.1, forward strand.
TTCTTCTTTTCCTGTCTAAGTTTATAAGTAATGTGTATAATTCATCCTTAAACATGAGCTCTGGAATTAATGAGAAATGAGAAACCAGTTTTGTGAAATACTGATTTAGTGGTTACTTTATATTAGAAAAAAGTTTGTTTTTAAGATATTTACTTATGGACAAGCATTTTGGACATTTGTTGTATTATACATTCTGAGTATCAGAAATTTGTCTTGATTGTCTGATAGACTTGCATTTTATCAGTAAACATGCTTTTCAAAATTTGATATGTTGTCTTAAAAGCATCATGTTAAACTAAGAAAGAGATGCCCTAGCAGTTAGAGATGGAATCTGCAAACACGGCACAAATTTTAAAAAGAAATTTTATTTTCCTGTAAAATAGAATCATGCCATTTTCAATATCCTTATATTATTATAAAAAGTTGTCTGCTTTACCTGTATATATCAAGGTATCTTCACTAGAAATTCTAATTGGACTGTTTTCACTATTATTTACAATACCAAGTTGGTCCTGTATGACAGAGCAAATAGACTTTTTTTTCTTTTTAAAGATTTTATTTTTTTCCTTTTTTTCCCCGAAGCCCCCGAGTACATAGTTGTATATTCTTCGTTGTGGGTCCTTCTAGTTGTGGCATATGGGAGGCTGCCTCAGCATGGTTTGATGAGCAGTGCCATGTCCGTGCCCAGGATTTGAACCAAGGAAGCACTGGGCCGCCTGCAGTGGAGTGCGTGAACTTAACCACTCGGCCACGGGGCCAGCCCCCGAGGAGATAGTCTTTTTAATGTACTAGTATGCTTCTCAAGCTTAAACATGAGTTTTACAGTGTAAATAAATATATCAAAACTTATTTTTCCTGCTAAGAATCTTCAAAAAATATTCTTATGAACTGTATTCCCATGAGCCTAGTGAGCTTAGCTTTTAATTTTATTCAGTTAGATCTTTTACAGTTGGCATCATTTTAGCCACAAAACTACATATCCTTTAAAAGAGAAAGTAATATGGTATTACTTTCAACTGCCTGAGATAATAAGTTAGAGTTGTAGAGAATTGTATTATATAACAATTTTACTATATACCAATTTACCTGCTTGTTTATATTTTAAATTTTTGATTTTCTTCTCATTTGTGATGTTAAATGATCAAATGGTTATGCAAAAGTGTAAAATGCTTAGCATATATCTTGGAACAGAAGGACATCCTATCTTATGGATAAATTTAATTGCAAATATCCAAATGCACAATATTTCTTATTAATATATTCTAAACATAAAGACTACTGGACCATGGTAGTATCAGCCAATTTGGGGAAAATTACTTACTGTTTCATTTTTGTTTGTTTTTCTTTGCTATTTATTTATAATTTGTACTATAATTTATTATTGTTTGCTCATTGATTGATTTGCTTCTTCCTCTCTATCTCACTTTTGCATCCCTTTGTTTCTTGCCACCTTGGCTCTGTGGTTGTCTCTCAGTGAATCTTGTATTGACCCTTTGCTTCTGGTCTGTATCATTTCACTCCCTTGTTCAGCTCATCAACTTTCATGGTTCTCACTCAGGTAATTTTATGACTGCATGTATCTAGCTCTGCCCTTTAACCTCTGATCTGATCTTTAGTTTCCAGCAATGAACAGACCTTCTCCACCAAGCTGATTTGCACTTTCTCTCAAACTTACTAGGTAGATAACACTCTCAAATTTTTAAATACATATATTACTCTAAGATATTCATTTATAAACTATTTAGGACACCTCTTTTGCAATCTAAGAATATTGACTTGACTTTATAATTTAAATATAAATAATATGTGCTCTACCTTTTATTTTTCTGACACCAACAGGATGTATTTTAAATAAAGAGAATGAGCTTTAGAATCAGTCAGAAATTGTTTTGAAGCTTGATTACATTAATATTTGTATCACCCCAGGTATATTATTTAATTTTCTATTTGTAATATATGCACAGCACTAGCTGAAAGGATTAAAATGTTATGTTTCTAGCACAGGGCAGTGTCCAGCGTAGAGAAGGCGCTCAGTAAAACCTGGGTCTTCATCATTTCTATTCCGGCAATTTCATCATTTGATTTTTCTATTTATAACATTGGCCAGCACCATGTTTCGTTTAAAGTCAGAAGTGTAAAATAATAGTTGAATATTTCTTCTCTAATCTGTTTCCAGTTCTGTCATTTTTGTCATTAGTGTATCTTGTAGATAACCGAATTTCCTGCATTTCAATGACTATCACTGGTCAATGTCCTTAATCTCTCCTGTTTGGTTTACAATAGCTTTTATTGCATTTGTTCTCTTTTTTTCCTTTCCTATCGTCTTTTCTTACCTATTTTTTCTTTTACAACCTATGTGTTCTACAAACTGCTCGAGGGCAAACATCACATTAATAATTTCTTTTGTATGTCACCCCCACCTGATAGTGAGTTTATTATGTGGATGATACACATTTTAATTAGTTGGTTTGGAATTAGTACATTCAATTATATTTTGACATTTAGGTCTGATGCATACTCAATATAGTTGTATTTCTTCATTACCTAGGTGTCTTTATTATCTTTTATTTTAAAATAAACTCTCTCAAAATGTGAAACTATTTTAAAATGACTTTAAAATAGCTCATCGGGACTATTAATTAAATGCATGGCCTTTGTTTATTTCTTCCTTATTGATTTTATGTGAATAAGTCTGCATATAACTCTTAAGAATAATAACTTGAAGTTTGCTAATGGAAAAGAAAGTTTATCTAAAAAGGCCACTCTTTCTTTGAACTCATTTCAATGTGTAACATTCAATAATGAGAATCTATATTTAAAAAGAAAAAAAATGAGGCTTCTATTTAATGATGTAGTAATCTTGCTACTTTTTTAGATCTTTTGATTATTATAGATTTGCTAAATATATCATTTTCCATTCTTCATATATAATATAGAGGAAAATAATAAATCTATAATACCCAATTGGAATATAAAGTTATGTGTATAGCTAATGTAATATTAAAATGTAATAAACTTTCCCCTTTCCTATCCAGATTTATGGGCACTTAATCTTCTCTCATGCTGCCATATTTTTAGTGATTAAAGATTAGAAGCCCAACTAATATCCATAAAATTATGACATATTTTTCTCTCTGAGAAAGTGCTTCATTGGATATATTATTTATGTGTCATCACAATTAAATTGAATAACGTGAACAGAACAGCTGCCCAGAAATAAGAACACAGTATGTTTTAATGACCAGTAACCTCCGCTTACATACCAAGTGATTTTTCTGTTGTCTTTATGTGTAAATCAAATTAGAATGTATAGTAGTCAGTTCAAACTAAGAAAATCAATTTATTTTCTCTTCCTGAAGACGCGTTGGTTTTTTTTATGATAACCACATACCATCTGTTCAGTATTTACTGTAGGTTATTGTCATTGTGGAAAAAGGAAACAAAATTGTATGTTTCATTGTACTGCATGCACACCTTCTCTAATGTGAAAGTGTTGCTGAGGGAGATTTAGCTGTTTATTGACATGGCTGCGCAATAGGTTAGGAAATTCTGTTCTCTTTTTAGTAACACTCTCTTCCCCACAGCAATGTAAGAAGACTTTCTTTTTCTAGTCTTCTTCTTTTTCCCTCTCTCCCTCTTTAAACTTAACCAAGTGGGGAAATATAGCCCTCAGGACAGTGAAACTGGTGATCTCTGTGCAGTGTTTGTACTATCCTTCCATAATCTCCAGAGAGAAAAAAACCCTAAAAAGTCAATCCCATTAACTCTAGCTCACTGGTTAAACTTCAGTAGGTACATTGCTAATATATAATACTGTTTATTTAGTCTACTCATTAAAATTATTTTGATAATGCTCATCTGTATTAGGAGAGTTCGCTATGAGATTTTTAAAATATTCTAAAATTAGATACTGTCTGTCTAAATGCATCGAGCCATCTAAACAATTGTGCATACAGCAGGGTTCGGATTTAGAGTTTCTCACAGAATTAGCCAGTGAAGCTGTCTGGTCCTGGGTTTTTTTGTGTTGGGAGGTTTTTATTCAATCTCCTTATTTGTTTTGGTCAGTTCAGATTTTTTCTTTCTTTCTGATTCAGTCTTGGAAAGTTGTGTGTTTCTAGGAATTTATCCTAATTTGTCCATATTGTTGGCATATAATTGTTCATAGTAGTCTCTTATGATCTTATATATTTCTGTAGAATCAGTTCTGATGTCTTCTTTTTCATTTCTAATTTTATTTGATTCTTCTCTCTTTTTTCTTAGTCTTGCTAAAGGTTTGTCAGTTTTATCTTTCGAAAAAACCAGCTCTTAGTTTTTTGGATCCTCTCTATTGTTTCTCAGGTCTCTATTTCATCTATTTCCACCCTGATCTTTATTATTTCCTTCATTCTGCTAACTTTGGGCTTAATTTGTTTTCTTGTTCTAGTTCCTTGAGATGTAAAGTTAGATTGTTTGATATCTTTCTAATTTCTTAATAAAGAGTTTCTCTTGCTTGTCAGAACTATGGAGAAAATCTTTTAATATTGGTCCTACCTTATAGTCCCATGTAGACAGATACTGTTGTACTGTTCACTTATATTCAAATAGGACTTATTATTTATTGTAAATTTCTAGGGAATTGAAGTTATTTTTGTAGAATAGCTTATAGTACTGTAATGCTTGCATTATTCATTTTTATTTGTCTACATAAAAGTAATACAGATTTATTTTTTAAAATGCAGGTGTAGGAAATGCATAAAGTATGAAAAAAAGACACCCTACAATCCCACCACTCAAAGATAATCTCTGAAAACACTGAATGTTCTTGAAAGCACATATAAGTAGAATCACTTTACATGTTACATAATGTACATATATCGGTTTTAAAACAATTTTACCCCAAATAGTACACCATTGGTTGTTCCAGTAGCCTTAAATATTTCAATGTAATATAATTTAATGTCTTTATCTATTGAATGGACATATCAAAATGCGTTTATCCAACCCTTGATGTTTGGCTCTTTAGTTTATTTCTACCGCTACTGCCAACATGGCTATGGTCATTTTTATTCATTACTTTTTTGCATTTCTTATTTTTTCAAGCTCAGTTCCTATAATGGAATTACCAAAAACGTGAATTTTTGGGGGGTTCTAAATATATAGTTCCATATTATACTTCAAAATTTTTATTCAAGTTCTCTTCAGGTTATCTGCATGACTAACCAATTTTGTGTACTGTCATTGACTAGTCAGCTGGCTGAATACATTTTCTAGAAAGATATATGGAAACATTCTTGATATGTCCTTTCCTTGAATTCCATCATGTTCTAGTTCTAAAACTTTTCAATCAAATAATAGGCTTTATAAACCTTTGAAAATTCTCGGTATAACGTTTGGTCTTTTTCTTTCACACCTCAATTATCACTTTCCAACAGCATCTTAGTTTATTCCTTCAAGTGAAAAGTTAGATTGGAATAAAACCCACTTAATAATTTTCATCGTGTTAAGAATTTTTGGAAAATGAAAACATTTTGGAAAACATGAAAACATATTGTGGCAGCTCTAGAAACAAACTAGTTTTTTAAAGACTTTACAAATGAGAACTGTGTAAACCCATAATTTTATGTGAGGAATTGTGTAACCTAAATGATTGAACTGGGATGTAGATATTCACCTGACCATGAGGGCTAACGCTTATTATTACTGTTTCTCTTTTGTTGCTTTTTCAGATCTCTTAATAGCAATAGTTCTCAGTCAATTTTAAATTTGAGATAAGAAAATAAATTTTAAAAATCGAATATCCAAGGAAATACAATGTATTCTTTTGTCATTACCTAGTGGCAATGAGCCACAAAAGAGAGAGGATAATCAACTCAATAATATCTTTCCTGCTTGGTGAATTAGATGGAAAGTCATTATTTTAAACGGATGGTGTATAATGAAAACTTTAAGTAGTATTCTCTGATACTTAAGCATTACACTGAATCTCCTTAAGATTTTCCTGGAAAACATAGGATAATGCTCTCTGACATAGAGTTTGATACCGGAACAAATATGTCAAATAATTTGAAAGGAAATTAATTTTCTGACTTTTTCTAACTTATGGATTTATCACTTTATGTGTTTAGCATTTATTATTTATAGATAATTAATTTATCCATTAAATAGGGATTTATCACTGAGTTCATGTTGTATTGTCTTTTCAACTTAACTTATTAAATGTTTCTAAATAATAAATCTAACTTGTAGATATGTGTTTCTATCTTTAAAAACTAGAATCTGACACTGATGTAAGATGAGAGACGAATTAAAGTAACAAAATATTCCATAAGTAAAGAATTTTGCACATAAGCATTTATCATACAGTCAAGGAATCTTCACACTGAGGTTGAAGAATATATCTTACACTAAATTATGGCAATATTGGAAATATCAATTAAAATCTTACTTCTTCAAACAAAATAATATGCACTAGCACTCAATTATAAAAAGTAAGATTGTAGAAAACCAGAAGGAATTATAATTATAATTATATTTATGATACTTGTGGGAGAAAGGGTCAATATAATCTTGTAATGTTTAGAAAAAATATTACATAGGAAAATAAGTTTGAGAAAAATATAAACTTAAAACCCTAAGGAATTAAATAAAACAAGTGAGGCTAATAAAGTATTTACTGCAATCTTGATGCTGGCCAACAATTTTATTATAATGCCAAAACCTGGAAAACCCCATGACCTGTAATCATGATTATAGAAATATTACTATATAAATAATGCATACACACATTGAAATTTAAAAAATCAAAAAGAACAATAGGCAACAGACAAAACAAAGAATGTAGTCACAAAGAATGTACACTATGAATTTCAGCCTTGCTTGTAATTAATGGTATTAAAATTATGCCAAAGTTATCATTTTTCCAATAATCTAATATTGCTTGGAGCCTATCAAGTTCCAAGCATGTACTAGGCAGTAAGAGCACAGGGTATGTTAAAGACCGAACACCTGACCTCAGGTAGCTTACAGTCTGGCTTTGAAGCTTACCTGTGGCCGGTCATAGTCTTAGGCACAAATACTTAGGGTCTTTATTGAACAGCCCAACATGGTTCCAGGTCAGTGGTTGAGAGTATTTGTTCTACTACAGTCATTTAGGGACTTAGGGTGCCTAAAACTCTGCCGTCATCAACGTGTGGCTTTCTTCACCGTGGAAGTCACTATCCAGTCGGGTGAAGGCGAAATAGTATTAAACATCTCACATGGAAAACTTAATGGGCTGGCAGTCATCACATGGCCTTTCATAAAAGCAAAGAAGGCTGACAAAGCAGTTTATTTGTGAGTCCAGAAAGAAGAGAAAAAGACTTATTTCATACTTTTGTGTCTACTATGCTTTGTCTTAAAATGGACTCCAATAAAATGTTTAAGCATCATAATCATTGATAAAGTGTTTCTCTATTTCAGTTATCCACACATCACATTTTAGTAGAAAACATCTCCTTAATAAGAATGCAGATTTTATTTTCTCGGATGAGCCCTTTAACTCTGAAAACAAGTGGTCCTCTATTTACATCAGCTCACAACTATAACGGATGATGGAGGAAAAGAAAGAAAACGCATGCAATTCTTTTTAAGTGCACAAAGAGTAATGCCAAGGTTGCCTTTTAAACAAATTGTAGACATGTTTTTATTTAAAAATCAAATACTAGATTGTTGGAGTTTTGTTGACAATTTCTTTCTGTATATAGCCAGTCTTTCATATCCAGTGATAAATGATAACTAAAACATGTCCATATATCTAAATAGAAACACTTTGGTCATAGCTAGCTGCAATGCACATCTTAACTTAAAACTTGTGAAGGGGTATGAAAAGATTATGTAGATACTTTTAAATAAACCCATATATGTGCATAAAATATATAACCAATAGACAAATTAGTCTCTGCACGGTAAAATATTTTCGTATATATGTGTAATATCTCCAAACATTAATATATATTTTCAAACATATATACATATATATGCCTATATAAGTATATATGTTTATATAAGTATATATATTTATGTTTTCAGAGGACTGAAATCACTGCAAAAGTAAAAAAATGATTCTCGATGATTTTCTTGTTCATTCTTTGTCAAATTAAATGCAGATTCCCCAGTGCTGAGATCTCCTTAAAATGGTCAATAAAAGAGATTAGAGATTCTTAATTTCTATAACATAAGAAACATAAAAAGGGACTTCTCAACACTTTACCAAACTGAGAAACAGATTTTATTTTTCTCCAGAATATTCCAGACCTTTAATGAGCAGAAATAGAACTTAATTAAAGGGGTAATATAAGTAATTATAGATATGTGTATGAAGACATATAAATTTTATTGTGTAAATAAGTTAGACAGGTGTATATCCACCTTTACTACTTGAAATTTACTAAGGTATTCTTTAGTTCACAGTTTTCTGCTCTTGAGAGTCTTACATGAATTATGTATGACAACTGAAAACAAGAAGAGTTGAAGTGTGAAAATCTCTGAGAAGGATTAACACCCATGAATAGTCTAAGGATAAAGCTGCATATGATTCCCTACTCTACATCAATATTTATCATATTTGTTAAGGTTTTGAAACTCCATGATATTTAACGACAAATGAGCTTTACTTCAAAATATAGCAAGTAGATGGAAAACTGTCCTAGTAACTTGTCAGCACTGGTCTCTTTTGCACTGGAAATGAAATACAAGGGACTACAGCTGCCATCAGGAAGTTTCAGAGAGAGACTGTAAGCTACATGAGGCCAGGGGTTAGATCTTTATTCTTACCCTGGGCTCTTAGTGCCTGGCACATGCCAGAAACTAGATAGCCATCAAGCAATATTGGCTGAATGAATACATAAAAAGACCAAAATGTAAAAGAGGAAAAGGATATGTAAAATAGTCATTATAAAAGACTAAGAGCCTGTTAGCATGACCCTAAGGATCCCCCAGTAATAGACACTCATCCTTTCAACTCTAAATGGAGTTTACTCAAGCCAGTTTATGTAAGTTTTGAGAGACTGGGAGTAACAAACAGGACGTAAACTCATGTGTGATGTTCTGTTTTGCATCATATTCTGTTGTCATATTTTTTGGAGAATGCTTAAACTTCCGAAACAGTGTGATATGGCATCACTTTGTCAGATCATTCGCAAAAATGCCCTTGAAGAATGTTGCTGACTGTTCCACTATGTGGCTTGACTGCCATGCCCTCCTCCTGTATCATGAAATAATTTACCTCTGTTTGACTAACTCAACAATGTCTGCATCTGGTCTTTCTCTTATTCTGGAGCTACTGTTGACAATTGTTCAATAGATTGGTAAGGCAGAAGAAAAAGAGAAATCATATGTATTTATTTATATATTATATTATATATATAGAAATTACATATATATATTCTTCCTTAACATCACAAATATTCCACTGTAAAGAAGTATAAGGTACATGATATGCTAAATACTGAACTTTAGACAGTAACTATTCATATTACAAAAGGATTGTTAGGTATATTGTTAACTATTTGATAAAGATTTGATAACTATTTGATTTAAGGGAGAATAATACTAAATAGTTTCACAGTATCTATAATTTGAAATTCAACCAATATTGAATATAAACGATCACTAAATATTTCAATACACTTTTACTGGAGACCCTGTGCAGAAATTTATAGACAGGCTCACCATGGAATTAAACAATGTTTATTATTAGTAAATATATTTAACACTAACTACTGATGATTAAAAATTATTATGACCTGCTTTTCTAGCCTAAGGATGTAATCAAAGTGTTACATTTAGGATTCCCTACTACAAATAAATAACTGTTTAGAGAATGGACAGGACAAAAAGATTGAAATTGAGCATATATTTGTTTCATTATGTAAATAAGTTTTTTTAGTAAGAGGGTATGGAAAGAATTAGCTCGGGGTCATTTCAATTTGGTACCTAAGTAATGCACAGGACTGGTTTTCAAGTAAGAAAGAAAACCTACATTTCAAATGATATCATTTGATTTTTCATTTGATTTGATAAAACTTAGTTTATAAGTTTATTTTTCCTTACAAGTATGCCACAGTAATATAAATAAAGATATTATATAACCAGTTTTCAACTAATTATGATGGAATTACTGTGCTGCTCTGAGGTGGGCATTTTTTTAAATTATAAAAATGTCAGTATGTTCAGAATTTGATATTCTGAGAAAAAATAAAGCAGTGTATACGTGCTAGGATATCTGAAACTTTATATGTAAATTTGTTTTTTGTGATGAAATGTTTCATTAAAATATGTATTTCTAAGTGGCATATTTTCTTGGAGAGAGTATCATTGTGGTCAGCAAATTTATTTACTAGATGAATAGATCCATAAACCTGTGTACACACTTGTATGCATAGAGCTATTCATCCAGGATTTGTAGCTGTTTGTGTCTTATTATTTTTCCTGTTCATTCCAAATTTTCTCTAATTCTACTTTAATTTTTTCATCCCTGATTCTGCTATCTATACATTCCATTAAATTCTTTAGCAAGTAGTAGTACTCATTATGTTATAAATTTAAGTGTTACTGCTGCCCCTGTCTTTGAGCTTGCCTGACCACTCTATCATATTTAAAATTAAGAATGGGACTATCTCTTTAACCATCCTCTTAGGATATTTTTAAAAAATAGTATAAAATCAATACAAACAGAGGTTACAATAAATTCTCAGTAGAGAAGTGGATAAAATTTAAATTATCTCACTGCCTTCACCGGATTGTAAAATTGTTAAAATAGGCACTTTGTGCATTTTATTCTTTGTTGCTCGTCTATAATGCTACAACTGATTTTACTTCCTCCATTTCTCTACCATCTTGACACTATCATCAAATAATGGGCACTTTAAACACTATTCCCTTAAACTTCACTTCTATGCATTTTACAGAATATCTTTAATTCCCTAGGATGCCTTTTTCTGAGATTACCACTTTTCCTAATAGATGCTTCTTGTTTTGGTTGATGTAGTCTTCAAATGTGAATGGATTTGAAAAACATAAGACAGTTTGAAAATATATATTTATTTAGAATATATATATGCTATTTACTTTCTAGAAATCTGTTCAGATTGATCATCTTGGTCTCTTCTTTCTGCCATGTGTTTTCTTTAAATGCTGGGTGGTTTTCGGTGTTCTGACATATTTATGAATTAAGGACATGTTTAGTATAAGTCTCTGTAGGGTTTATCTACAGTTGTGCTGGACTGTTTCCCAAATATGACAGCCCCCTTTGGCATATTTTTCATTTTACCAAATAAGACCTTTGTCATCTTCCAAATACAGATTGATGTGTCTAGCATTTCTCTTAATTTTTATATTTAATATACTTTTATAGGATTTAAATCTTAATTGTTGGTTCTCTTCACAGTGTTAATGCACATGTCTATAAAACTAAACAAAAATCAGTTTAATACTGTTTCCAGCCTTTTCACCTATTTTCCTAAAATTAAACTTATTATATTAAAGTGAAGCTAGTAAGTAATAGTTTTTTGAAAAGCAATGTATGTTGTTCATATATGTCAATTTAGGATCGTAAATGATCCACATGTTAGATTTGGGTGGTATTTTTAGAGTATTTACTAAGTGCAGATAATGTAATAGGGCCTGAAATGAATGCGAAGATGTGGTGGAATCAAAATCTATGAATTCATTGATCATAGTCTCCTAAAAAGAAATACTTTAAAGTGATAGCTGTGATTTTGATAGTTTTCATTTTTAAATCCTCAACTCTTTTGTTTAAAAGATTTCCCTTTTCCTAGATAAAATGAGAACAATAACTAGACTGATTATGTCTTCCATTTAACTCCCCACACCCACTCACCCACCCGCAAATACTCATAACAGACAAAAATCAAAGCAGTCAAACATTCTGATATTTTGACTAGACTCTAATCCCCCAGTTCTGCTTTGGTGGCAAGACAAAAAGCTATGTCAGGATGACATCAAGCAACAAACTGATTTTCTGTGCTCTTTTCTAGTCTGCAAAATAATCTACACCATTAAATCTACTTCAGGAAACAAGCTGTATATCACTATGTCAAAGCTAAAGATGAACAGCAAAGTGAATTCATTTTTCTGGCAGACAAGAATATATGAGATATTCATTAGTTATGGTGTTGTCTGTAATTGTTTTTAAACTCCAATCATTTGATTTTTTTTATTTGAACTTTTCTGCCTACCAACAAGGCCTATCAATCAAATATAATAAAAATTCACAAGTATAGTTAACAAGCCAGAGAATTACAAGGATTTATTTTTGTTGCCACCCATTGCATTGAGCCCAAATAAAGTAAAACAGTAGCAAGGCTGTAAGCAGTACTCCAATGAATGAATGAATGAATGAATGAATTAATTAATTAATTAATTTTGTGGTTATTACACTCATTTATTCTTTGGTCTTATACTCAATATTGATTCTGTTCACAGACTCCATGTATTTTTGTTATATTTAACTATGCTCTCTTTCTAAATAATTCATAGGATATTCATGAATATATTTTTAATCACAGATATTTTAGGAGTTTAGGATACAGCTGAGATTTAATGTTCTATCAAAGTAATCTGTGTGTACTGTGCATACCCTTCTGCCTTGGAACCCAACAGTAGATATTCTGAGCACAACAGCTTCATCAAATTCTTTCCTAGAAGATGAGTCTTTTGAAAATATAACCCAAGTTATTGCTATATTTGGTAATATAGGTAAATATGTGTTCACCAATCTTATTTCCCTGTCAGATAAGTGAAAGTGGATAAAGCAGATATTTATGACTCAATTCAGATGGTGAAATTCCCATAGATTTATTTTCTGTTTTAGAAGTTCTGGTTTCAAACACTTGAACAACCTTATAATTAAATTTCACTGTTGTGACAGATCTTCGTTTCTCTATGTCAGAATCTCCCCCCACATTCCTCTCATGTAGGTACATATATTAATTGGATTTGAATATACATTGACTATTTGGAGCTATGGAATGTCTAACTTTGCTATGTAGTGACCAGTTCTATGTATTGCAAAAATACTGACAGCTTAAAAATAAAGTACACTGCAAGCAGTGAAATACAATTTCACAAGTTACTTCAGTAAACTACTTTTTGCTTTGAAGTATATTCACGTTTGCCTGTTCTAGGAAATAAACCAGAGGTTGCATGTGCTAGTAATGAATGAAGCATGTTATGGAGAGATAATGTACGGGCATGATGTTTGTGCATCTTAAATGTGCTTTGGCTTCAGATCCTCAGCAAGGCAGTGGAGACAGAGAAAGGGGTCAGTAAACCAGAAGTCTTGGAACACTAATCTGGGAAGTAGAGTTACTAGGTTACAGTTCAGCCTCTGTTGCAGTTTGAAATTGGGACAGAGTAATCAGGATGATCATACAGGAGAATAACAAAGAATCTTTTCTGATATGAATACGTTTGCTTCTATGGTTCTTGATTTTCAAATAAGTGAGTTGAAATTTAGTAAGTTGCATTTGTATTTAGAATGTAACAGATTTCATGACTTTGAAATGCCTCAGATTCCTAAATATTTATAACCATCTGGATACCTCTGAATGGTGAGAAATCAAAAGCAAAGTGGGATCATGATAACAAACAGCTGGAAACTTGCCTCCCACTCCACCCCACCCTCACTACATAATTGAAACACACTGAGTATCCTAAGATGCAAAGTGTCAAAATGTCCTTACAATGCAATAATTTTAGCACTTCTAGAAGAAATATATGTATTAATCCAGAGTTCTGTACCCAGTAAAATAAAGTCACATAATTAACACTGTTTTTTGATATCAGATCCCCAATGAACTCAGTTTAGGTTTCTCAGGCACAACCTCAGCAAGCTCTAAATTAGAATACATCCTGACAAGTTCTTGAGGATAATGTTAAACATAAAGCTCCCCATTTCAAATATGCTGTCAATTATTAATATATTTTTCTTAAAAAAGAAAAAAGGGAATAAATACTAGGGAAAATACAAAGACTGAACCTTATAGAATAACAATCCTTTAAACAATGCACTTGTTCCAGTTTTATGATTTCTACTTTTAAGTAAAGTGAAGTTTACTCTATCACAGATATACAGGCCTTCATCCTCATTTATATTTATGGCATTTAAATGTCTTACCCAAAGAGAGAAATACTTGGATGGTATGCCATGGCTCTCTGGGTCTCACACACTTGGAAGACATCTCTAATGTTTCCCACTGAGGCTTGGGTTTCTTCTCAAAATTGTCCTCAAGTCTGCTACAGCCGATTGAAAGGAGCAGACACTGAAGTAGAAGCCTATTTACCCCAAATATACTTGGTGCATAAGAGCGTGAGTTAAACTGATTCATTGTTAAAATAGCCTATCACTCTCACTGAACCACAGCAATAATTAACCCAGTCCAAGTGAAGGAAAAGTATCTTGTTCATTTTATTTTGTGCTTGGTGATACGACTTTAATAGAGAAGTGTAGGTTTAAAAATATTTGTTTGTGGGGGCTGGCCCAGAGGCATAGTTGGTTAAGTTTGGTGTGATCTGCTTCAGTGGCCCCGGTCCACAGGTTCAGATCCCTGGTAAGGACCTACACTACTCATCAGCCATGCTATGGCAGCAACCCACATACAAAATAGGGGGAGATTGGCACAGATTTTAGCTCAGGGCAGATCTTGCTCACGAAAAAAAATTATATATACACACACACACATGTATATATGTATATATATACATATGCACACACACATACATATATACATATATGTGGGATGACAAACTTTTGACAAATACTTTTAAATCTTATAGTGAAAATAATATTTACTTCTCATGCATTAATATTTATATACAATATAAAATAATGCATTAAATATCAAATGTTTATTATTTTCAGTAGCTCTTTGCAATAGAGTTCTCAATTTTATGATTGAGATTAAATACATTGCATTGTTTCTTGATATCAACTTTGTGTGGTTTATCTGATAACTTAACTTCCAGATAGTAATTAACAGAGATCATTGGTAAAGAGAAAAGTTTTGGTCACAAAATATTTTCGCAACTGTAGTTAATATTTTCCACATGTCACGAAATAGAATTATCTTGATAGTTACTTTTTAAAGAATATTATAAACCTACGCTTTTTTCCTTTTGTAACTAGAAACAGTTGGTAGATCAAAACTGATCAAATAATTTGTACCCATATTTTATCTATTAATCAAAGTTGATGTATTCTGGTTTAGCCAAAAATTATAATAATCCTTCCCTACTTTCCAGAAGAATTAAAACAAAGGAATTCAATTAAAAAAAGAATAATGTGCTTATTTTAAATATTTTCTTGCCAGCTTAAATTCTAAAAAGAGAGAGAGATGTTGCCTTCTTATGTTCTCTTTGGAATTTTGGGGGAATAGTATTAAATCCAAAACTTACACATGGTTTCCAAATGGACAAGACTGAGTTGTGAAGGTGCAGGTCTAACTTAAATATTGTTGAGCACTTTAAAATAAGAGTGAGATATCACACATATATGCCTCTATGCCAAAGATCATGTCAGGAAGAAGTGAAGTGGCTGTTAGCTTGAATCTGTCAAATACTTAGATGGGTTTTTGTTAGGAAGCCGTAAGGGAAAAAAATACACATACATCAAAACTTGTTTTTCTCTTTCTAAATACAGCACTCAGATCTAAGTAAAAGACTGAGGAAAACCCATTTTGAAGTAGAGTCTTTTGGAGATATTAAGAACAGATTTAGTGTCATTTCTTTTATGCCTGCAGAAGAAACACCCTGAGAAAATATAATTTATTGATTATGGTTAATGTAATCTATGATTCCACATATGTAGCTATGCTTACTTTTATTTTTTAAATATGACTTTCTTATGTTTACAAAGTACATCAACCATTCAATCATATGTAAAAATGGACCCATTGCTTAGATATACGTATTATGGAGAAGAGCACTCTCGACCACTTTAATGCAGAGTAAATTTCCCATAGTCTGCTAGCTTGCTTTAATTTGCTTGAGTTCTTGAGCAACTTTGGGCCCATGTAATACATTTTATCTACACATTTATTTTGAAATAATTATAGATTCATAGAAAGTTGAAAAGTGTACAAGGAGATCCAATATACTCTTCACCATTTCTCCCCAATATTAACATCTTGCATGCATATAGTACAGCATGAAATTCACATTTATATGATCCACAAAACATATTCAGATTGTAATGGTTATATATGCACTCATTTGTGTATGTATGTATGTAAGTTCTATGCAATTTTATCACATATGTAGCTCTATGTAAATATAATAGCAAACAAGATGCAGAAATGTTCTGTCATCCAGGCTCCCTAATACTAACTGTTTATAGCCACGTCCCAAATTCAAATCCATACACATGGCAACCACTAAGATGTTTTCTATCTCTATAATTACTGTATTTCAAGGGTGTTGTATAACTCCCTTGAGGTCTTCCCCAGTTGTTGCATGTATCAATAGTGCTTTCCCCTTTACTGTTGAGTAGTATTGCATGGTATGGGTAACTCACAGTTTAATCATTCACCCGTCGAAGGACATTTGGGTTGTTTTCACTTTTTGATTATGAATAAAGTTGCTATGAATGTTTGTATACAGATTTTTGCATGAACAAGTTTTCATTACTCAGGGGTTAATGCTTATGAGTAAAATTGCTGCTTTGTATGGTAATAGTAGTTATAGTTTAAAGAAACTGCCAATCTGCATTCAAGAGTGGCTGTACCATTTTACATTCATGCCAGCAATGAATGAGTGATCCGCTTTCTCCATATCCTTGTCAGCGTATTTTTTGCAGCCATTCTAATAGGTGTTTAGTGATATTGCATGTGGTTTTAATTTACATTTCCTTAATGGCTAATGATAATGGACATCTTTTCAAATGCCTATGTTTTATCTGTGTGTCTTCTTCAGTGAAATGATTGTTCATTTCTTTTGCCCATTTTCTAACTGGATTGTTTTTGTTTACTGTTCAGACTTAAGAGTTCTTTATATATTTTAGTCACAAGCCATTATGGAGATGTGTGGTTTACAAATATTTTCTCACAGCCTGTAATTTGTCTTTTCAGCCTGCTAACAGTGACTATTGAAGAGCAATAGTCTTTAATTTCAACGAGGTCAAATTTGTCAGTTTTTCCTATTAAGGATCATGCTTTTATGGTTAAGTCTAAGAACACTTCATGTATGTATATATGTGTGTGTGCGTGTATATGTATTCTGAAGATTTTTTCCAATATGTTTTTCTCCCCATAAGTGTGTAGATTTATATTTACATTCAACCCTTTGATTCCTTGTGAGTTAATTTTCATATAGGGTATGAAGTTTAGGCCATTTCCAGCATGTATGCCTTTAATTTCTTTTCTTCCCTTATTGCCCTGGCTAGAACATCCAGTACTATGCTGAATTGTTGGGGGGAGAGCAAACATCCTTGCCCTGTTCCATTAAGCATAAAATTAGCTGTGGGTTTTTTGTACATGTGCTTTATCTAGCAGAGGAAGTATCCTCTAATCTTAGATTCTAAAGTACTTTATAATGAATGGCTTTTGGATTTTGTTGAATACGTTTTCTGTATCAGTCAATATGATCATGACTTTTTGCTATGTTCTGCTAAAGTGGAGGTTACACTGATTTTTTAATATTTAACCAGCCTTGCATATCTTGAATAAATCTCAGTTGATTATTGTGTATAATTCATTTTCTATGTTGCTAGATTCAATTTTGTAATATTTTATTGAAGATTTTTCCTTCTTAGTTTGTGACAGATATTGGTCTGTAGGTTTCTTGTTTTGTACTGTCTTTGTCTGGCTTTAGTATCAGGACAATACTGGTCTTATAAAATATATCTGGAAGTGTTCTCTTCCTTTGTATTTTCTGGAAGGCACTGTGTAAAATTGGTGTTAATTCTTCTTTAAACATTTGGTAAATTCCCTAGTGAAGCCATCCTGGCTTGAAGATTTGTTTTTTGGGAGAAAGTTACTAATTCAATTTCTTGTCTGGTTATAGGACTTTTCAGGTTTTCTATTTCATGTTGATCAAGTTTACTCCTTTACTCTCCGCATTTTTGAAATATAATTGTCTTAAATATTTCCCCTACATGCATTTAACACTACATCGGGTGGTGTAATTATTTTGATTCAGCAAAGAAAGGTGGTTTAAAAACTTATGAGGAGGACAGTCAACTGCGTATACCCCTATATTTACCCATTCCATTGTTTTTCTTCCCTTTCTTCCATTAACATTTTCTTTTTGTTTAGAGAACTTACTTTAGCCATAATTTAAGAGTAGGTCCACTGACAGCAAATTCTCTTAGCTTACTTCTTTGAAAATGTGTTTATTTCCTATTTATTCTGGAAGGATGGTTTCACTGAATATTGAATTAGCAGTTGACATTTGTTTCGTTTTAGCGCTTGTAAAATTTGCTACTTTCTTCAGGTCTCTGTAGTTTCAGGTGAGATATGTGCTGTCATTCAAATTGATATTCTTTGTAGGTAATGGCTCTTTTGTCTGTGGTTGCTTTTAAGACTTTTTCCTTGTTCTTATTTTTTAGTTGTTTAATTCTGATGTCTTAGTATGGATTTCTTGGGGTTTATCCTATGTGGGCTTCAATAAGTTTCTCAAATCTGTGGGTTTATGTATTATATATTTGGGGTGTTTTCACCATTATTTATTCAAATAATATTTTAGTTTTACACGCTGTATCCTCTTTTGCAACTGCAGTGACATTGATATTAGATCTTTCCATATCATCCCATAGATCCCTGAGTCTCGGTTATTTCCTTTTAGTCTGTTTTCTCTCTGCTGATCAGTTTGGGTAAATTCTTTTGACTTGTCCTAAAGTTCACTGATTTTATCTTCTGTCATTTCCAGTCTACTATTGAAGCTATCCAATGTGTTCTGTTGTTGTTCTGATTGTGTTTTTCAGTTCTGTAATTTCCATCTGGTGCTTTGTTTCATAACTGCTATTTATTTGCTGACATTGTCTATCTTTTCATTTATTTCAAGAGAATTTGTAATTTTCCAAAAATTTTTATGATGGCTACTTTAAAATCCTTTTCAGGTAATTCCAAGATCTGACTCATCTTAGTATTGGTGTTAGTTGATTGTCTTTTATCATCAAACAGTGAATGTCTTCATTCTTGGTACAATGAGAGATTTTGGACTTCATCCTGCCTGGATATTTTTACTATTATGTTAGGAGATTCGATCCTGTTTAAATCTACTATTTCAGCAGTTGCTCTTTTAGGCTTATGTGTATGTTCAGGCCTTCTTTGTTGTCTATGGTTCCAATTTAATTTTCAGATTCCTTGTGATATTTTCTTATCTACCTCAGTTTTACTGGTGCATATGGGTCTTTGGCTTGATTGCTGATGGTGTTGCCTGCAGGTCACGTAGTGTTTTCCTGTCCCACCTGCAGGTGGGGGAGGCCTTGTAGGAAGAAGCTACCAGGCTTGGTTTTCTCTCTTTCATTGGTGGAGATGCTGGGCTGGGTCTCCCATGCCTCAGGTAGAAGCCCAGTGACCCCAGGCTCTGCTGCCACTGAGAAAGGATCAGCCCCATCACTGCCCTGGGTGTGAAATGAATATGATGTCTCCCCACT
Source organism: Equus przewalskii (assembly GCF_037783145.1). Taxonomy (NCBI): domain Eukaryota; kingdom Metazoa; phylum Chordata; class Mammalia; order Perissodactyla; family Equidae; genus Equus; species Equus przewalskii. Next base: position 41,247,987 of record NC_091850.1, read on the forward strand.
TGGTGTCTGCTGGGTTTCTCCTTTCATGGTCTTTTGGACAGAAAGGCAGGTTTTTCTTATTTTGTTGTTGATGGTTCCAGGTTGTAGGCTTCTCTGGTGCTCAAGCTGAGATTAATGGTAAATAAAAAGAAAACCCAAGAAATTCACTGTGATGCCAGTCCTTGAGTCCTGAAGTCTCTAGCTAGTTACTCTGTCTTTCTAGATTTTAGGGTCCTTTTATAGTTATTTTGGGAGGTTATTTCAAGGGTATTTAGTTATAGTTAGAAGGAAAGAGTAGAGAAAAGTGAATCTACGCTAGCTCATCTGGGCACATGTAACGCAAATTGAGGAAATGGCTATATCCTGTGCATACCCAGTTCAGTAAACATACCAGCTTAATATAGAGCTGTTAATTAGGCAGGTAGTTCATTTTCAACTAAAATATTGAGTGAAATGGGCTAAGGACAGGAAAATGAATTCTACAAATAGAGCCTACCCTCATAAAGTACTGTGCATTTTCCCAGTGTGTACAATATTGAAAACAGTTGAGGATTCATATATTTTCAATCTTCTACACCAGTCTTATTAAGCAATCACCACTGAAAGCCAAATATTAGTATAAGAAAGTGATGAATCTAGTTCCTTTATTAAATTATATGCACAGTTTATGGACGCAGGTTTTCCTGAGCATTATATGTTACCTATTTAAGTCCAGAGTTGTCCCCCTACATCCTAAATTAAGGTTGAATAGGCAAACTTTGCCCATTTTCTATTTCCAGCCAAATATCATTATATCAAATGACATAGGATAGTTAGGTGTTTAGGTAAAGACAAAACAAAAATGCGATAACAAATGTGTTATTGGAAATTCCGTTACTTACTAGGAGGTTTAGTGTGATACCAGAACAGTCACCTGGAGCTTATGAGAAATACACTAAAGTAGAAAAGGAAAAAGGAAAAAATGTCAAGTGGTGCTTCCATCCTGACTTCTTCAACTCAATTAGATCTTTAAATTATAAGTGAATATCATTTTATTTTATTTTATTGATTGTATTAGTTAATTTGGTTTTTATGATAGGGGTAGTTGAAATGTCTGAAGTCAGGATGAATACATGTAACTACTGCTTGTTAGTAATACAAAATAACTATTGAAAAGAAAATCAGCCTATATCTCCTTCCTTGTAGAATTTCTTTTCTGTAAATTATCAAGTAATAAGATTTCTACAAATGGCACAGCGTTGGATATTTTTCTTTAAGGGAATGGCTTAAGTATTTGTTTTGCTCATTTTTTTCATGTTACTATTTAATTACAAATAGAACATTGTAATGCTCTAATGGATCAGGCAGCAGGAAATTAAAATGTTTAAAAATATTTACTAGAAACTATAGTTTCTGATTCTCAAAGATTCGTGGGATATTATACAATTTTTCTATGTAGCATGAAAAAAGGATTAACTTGTTTGTTTTTATTTTCTCTAAAATTAGATCTTGAAATATATGACAGATGATAGATCAGAGGACTGTTATTCAAATATGACATTTAAATCACATCTCAGTTTAGAGCTTGGAATGGCTTTCGTATCTTGACAAGATTGGTTATTTACAATCTGAGCTCTATCTCAGGATTCATATGTTTGGATTCATTCTATATCTCCTCGAAATATTACATTTAGCTTCTTGTTTCCTTCCAATTCACTTTGAGAACTGAATTACTTAAAGTGAGACGGTATAGGGGAAAGAAAATGGCATTTGGATTCAAGAGACCACATTTGAATTTGAACATCACCACAAAGCAACTATATATGCTTGTCAAAGCTTTTAACCTTTCTGATTCTTACATTCTTTACTGAAAAATGAGGATTATAAGCATTTCCACCCCAGGTACTTCATGGTCTTGTTGTGAGGATCAAGATGAAATGAGAGGATGTAAACACAATGTATAAATTACTGAATTATTATCATCATTTGTAAATCTGTCTCTTTACAATGAGCTCATGATGATCTAAAATGAAGCTTAAAGAGACATCATACTATCTTGGGGCATGTGGGTCACCTAGCAGAGAGTTTGTAGTCTCACCATCTGTGACATGGGTCACTCAATTCCATCTCCAGATCCTGAATTTGCTGTGTGCTAGTAATCACTCCCTGTCAATGGCAAGAAATCCAGTCCAACTGCTTGCTGCCTTGACTGCTTCTCTCTGAGGATCAGGGTATTTCTTGACACTGGCTGTGCTCTTGAGGTTTGCTTCATGCTCTATCTTAATGTCCATTTTCTGCTCAAACTTTTGTCTGGCATTTGGGCTGATGTCAAATCAAAGTCTCATACCTTACTCTGTCTCCATCAAGCATCCAAGGGGGCAGGTCAAAAGGAGGCAAGAAGGGTGACATCTATCAGCCCTCCTGAATCCATTTGGAAGGACACAGCCTGCAGATTGTCTTGTTTCAGGGAAATATTAGTAAAATGCCAGATTAAAATCCAGACATCAAGGATTAAAGCTACCCTTACGAGAGTTTTAGAATGGACATATTTTCCTTTGCAAATTTGAATACTTTACGGAAATATAGCTCCCTGATACAATAAAGAAAGGTATTTTATTTGTACATGAATCTAGGGCCAGAGAGGCACTTCTCAATGGCAGCATTCTTTATTGAGCTGTGAGTGATTCAGTGGCTGAGGTAGATCGCACTTATCTTCAAGGGCCAAGCCTTCAAGCAATTTAAGGCAGATTTACCTTACTCTAGGTTAGGATGAGAATCTGTTGAAGAGAAATCATATCTGACTCAATTCAGGGGAAATAGCCTCACTGAAATCTGCAAATTCTTCTTCCAAAAAAGAATCTGTATCCTCCTGAAATTTCTGTACTATTTCAGCACAAGAGCTCTGCCCATGGCATGGATCTTAATAATCTTGATCCCTAGTTTAATATACTTCTTGATGTTGAATCATTGTTTAACTGCCTTATATGTTTTATTTCCCATTTGAAATCCACTTTGCTGATCATGTCTTAATGCCCTGGGCCTAAACACAACTGCCATCACTAGGCTCATATGAAATTCCAGGAGTTCAGGTTGAAGGGAAAAAGGACAATGTAATGAAATAAGCATGATTGGGAAGACAGGACGTTCATATCAGTCAGTTTCTCAACTAGGTTGGTATGCGTTCTTAGGCAAATACATCAGTAACACTTCCTCTGTCCTCACGTGTCATACAACACAGTTAGACAGGATGGTTGAGGGAGTTCTTAAACACAATTAGGAGACAGTCCAGAGCAGATGTTCAGATCATGGGCAGTGAAGTCAGACCACTTGCATTTAATCCTATCTCAACCAAATATTTATTGTATTACTTTGCCAAGCTGTTTACTCTCTCTAGAACTTTGTTTACACCCTCTTTTTATTATGGGCAGAATATATTGAGGAGAATATATTGAATCCTGCAATGGGCATTGGAAATATAGATGTAAACAAGAAAAATATAGCCCCTGCATTCTGGCTCTTGAATTTTACTTGGGGAAAAATAAGCAAACAAATACAAAATAATTGGACATTTTTTTGTCTGTAAGTGCTATAAAGAAAATGAATGGGTACTTGGAGAAAATGTACTGGGAAAGGAGCCTCGTTTTAAGCAGGGTAGTTAGAAAACCCCTTGCTGAGGTGATGTTATTGACGGGCACCATGAAAAAGGAGAAGGAATTAGGGAAAGAATTCTCTAGATCCATAGGCCAGTAAGTGTACATTTCAGTAAAAGGCTTGCTAAGTTAGAGGGAATGAAAAAACAAAAACAAAAATTAAAAAAAAAAACCTGCCTGAGTAAGGCCCAAATAATGGGAGAGAAATTTGGAGTTGTACATAGGAATTGGCTTATGCAGAGCTATGCAAGCCAAATAATGAATTTGGACTCTTTTTCTAAGTGCACGTCCATGCAAGGGGTTGTGACACCATTTGATCCACATTTTTAAGATGGTGGTCGAGTTGATGTGTAGAGAACAGGTTGGGGGCAATATCTGTAGATGGAAGATCTTTAGTTAGGTGGATAGTATGATGACTTAAGACAGAGATGATCCTGATTTAGACTAGGGAGATGTCGAAGGAGATGGGGACATATGGAGGCTATATTTTTACAGTATTTGGATCTTATGACTTGAAAAACATATTTAGATATTATTGTTACTATAATATTTATCTATGTTTAATATTGATTGGCTGTCATATACAGATTTCATCTTCAAAAAGCTAAATAACAACCCTCTGTAATGAGCTTCCTTTTTCTGCACAATCACTCAAAACTTGTCAAAGATGTGGGAGCTATGCTTTCTGCCTGTACAACTGGAGTAAACAATGTAATTAGAAAAGAGAATTACTAAAGTTAATAAACCTATTGATTTTTATTTACTATTTCATAAAAGTACAATATAAGGAGTTTATGTGAAATAAAAGTTCCCTTTATCTGGATAACATTTTTTCCAGTCCACAAACTAATGGAAATTTTACGATATTGTGGGCACTTTTTAGAGTCCTAATTTTAATAATTCAAAATAATCGCTAATAATATACCACTCCATTATTTGAAATGAAAGCTTTGCTTTCCAATATATAAATTTGCATTCCACCCCAAGAATGGAAAGAAAGTATCTTATGTCTAATCACTCTTTAAGAACAAAGTACTTTTCTACCCTATGCTTTAATTCATAATTAGTGCACATACAGTTGCAAATATAATTAGGGTAGAAAATTGCTATCACAATTTGTCTCCATTTTCAGTATACTTGATGATAATAAAAAGAATTAGACACTTTTTCATCAGTGATGAAGTGGTAAAGTCTACTTTGAGGCTTAATAAATCTGGGCTATAATCTAAGAAAATAGATATACAAAGTAAATACTAAAAATGTAATAACATGCTAAACTGGCTTTATTGGTTGTTTGTAATTTTAAGAAAGTTAGCATTTTTTATTGAATTTCATAAATGAAAGAGACAGTTACTTCATGAATTATATTTAAAATCATGCCACCAAATTTACAAAAAAACTTTGCTATCTATCACTGGTAGGTCTAAAGTAGGAAAGAGGTAAAATTAACTTTCAGGTTGTTGTTGAAAAGCTCATTTCAAATGAATTTCACTGGCAAATGTTTTGATCTCCTTTGGGGAAAAAATGGATTTTCAATTATGAAAGTCTAATTATTAAATGAACTTGCTTTTATCTGAAATTATTACTCTTCTTTAAAAATCTGTTTCTTTTTTTTGGTGTATAAAAGGAAGCTGTTCCACTTTAATCCTAATTCTAACTTTAAAAAAATGAGTAAAGAAGACACGCTCAAAATGTGTTTAAAAACATTAAAAAATCAAATTCATCTTTTATACCTAATAGTGAATTTTTTACGAAAATGTGTTCTTAATAAAGTATCTTTGTAACTGTAAAAGGCATTTAATAGGCAAGGTTGTTTACTTTTTTCTAAAAATTTTGGTCAATGCCATCTAAAAATATCTAGATATACACACCATGTCCTGAGAATTATTCCAGATACAAAGTATGACATGAAAAAACCAGTTTGCTCTAAGACATTGAATATGGTATCTGGAAAATATATATTACAAGAGTTATAGAAGGGCAAATTCTTGGAATTTCTTATGACTTTTGCAATTTATTTTGGTAATATTTACTTAACTTTTCTAGTTATAAAATCAGAGTATAATATTATGTATCTTAATGGGATATAAAGTAAATTATGTGACAATGCATCTTACTACTGAAAGTTATCATTCTTGATTAAATATTCAATCTAGGATGTCTGATGTAATAATTATAATACCAATAATAATCTTTAAAAATAGAGTGGGTTTCTCTGTCAGGAAGGCTACAATCCAAAGGATATGAATAAAAGTAATCATGACAACAGACTAAGTTTTCTGTAACCCCCCATCACTGGGTCCCTATCTTCTCAAACTTCTTTCTTCCTTTTGTCATGGTCTTGGGATGTCCCCATGTTTCCTGGATTTCACTGCTTCATGGTTATATGCTCTCTAAATCTCTAAAGTGACTCACAAAATGAGGGTCTATATACCCATCGTTCAAAATATAAAAGGCTGCTAGAACTTTCTTGTATTTAAAGGCTTTAGTATTTCAAATACTAGTAGTAGTCTTATCCCCCCCCGCCCTTAAAAAAAAAAAAGAAAGAAACTGAGAAATATGCACTGCCCATAGTGAGGATAAATACTGTTTAGTTACGTTTTTCTTATGTTTTCTTATAAGTTTTATGTATGTATTTCTAGGTGTGGGTATGTATATCATCTGTGTGCATGTATGTATGGTTGTATGTTTATGCATATTGGCTTGCTATCTAAAACATATTTGTAACCAAAAATAATTGAAAAAAATATTCTAATGTGTATTTATACTCTATCTATATTATTCAGGTTTTTTCTTTTCCATGTTGGCATCTAGTTTAACCCTGTTCAACCATTGTGCCTCACATGCATCAGGCCCTTAGGTAAATCATATCTTCACTACCCCACTTAACACCTCCATGCTAACTTCTTGTTAAGAAAGCTAGTTCACATTACATGGCAAGTGATTAAGAGAAATTATTATATAGAATGAAAGAACACTGCCTAACCAAATGAACGAGTGATGAGTATCCAGAACTGGCTCTTTTCTGTAACTATGTTTATCTTGTTACGATAGACCCTTCCTAACTTCAACTCTTCACGTTTCTGCTCCTCCACAGTCTAATCGTGGATATTTAGAACCTTGATATTGGTATTTTCTAAACTTCTGTGATGTTTTAAACTAATCAAATGATTAATTAAAACATTTTATTTTAATATTTTACTTTTCTAAGAATTGTTTTAACCATTTGCAGTAATATCATATCAGAATATATAATTACTGTAAAATGGCATACATAGTCGTATTGATACTTGCAGTGATATTATTACCCTATGCAAAGTGTATTTGAAGCTGAGATCACAATAGTCACAATATCTATATATTATTATTACATCTATATTCATTAATGACTTATTTGAACTGACATATTTGATAGTTTCTATATTTTATTTTTAAATCTTTTAACATAAAAGGAGTTTTGTCTTCACGTGCTAAGTAAATAAAGTTAACATACATTTGTGGACAGGAAAGTGTGTTAAAGATAGCTTTAGTGCTATTTTATTTAAAATTTCCAGGAAGACCTTAAGAATGTCACCATTTTGCCAAAAACGCAAACATTTATATTATTCGGAGCCTCAAGGTTTTGTTTATTCTTTAAAAAAAAAGGTATCCAAGAAGCAAAATTGTGTCATAGTTGTAACATCTATTAACTTCGTTTTACTGCAAGCATTAGAATAGCTATTTGATCATTCCTTTTACAGAAGCGTAGAGCACATTATTTTTAATCAGTTTTGTATTGTTTCAAACTTTTAAATACAGGATATACAATGGTTAAAAACAGAACTCAGGGCAGTTTGAGTTAAAGGATTTCCTTTATGAACATTCCTGCTATTTTCTTCAACGTTTTGCACAAATTTGTAGCCAGAGAAATAAGTCACATTTATAATTCATTCTTTTAAAAGTAAAAGAAATGCCCTTTAACCTTCACTTGGACAGGATTTCTGTTGAAAAATAAAAAGTCTCTGTACCCTTTTTATGCCTAAGGAGAAATGTTTAAAACTAGCAAGGCAACAAATGATTAAAAAAACCCAAACATTTAAAACTATATTTGAATCAACTGCCTGATGTGGAAAACAAAAGCAACTTTTTGGGTTACTTAGAATAACAGAATTAGAACTGAAAGTGTCATAGGATTAGCACACTATGTGGTATTACACTAGACACATATGGATTGTTGAAACCCGAGTTTCTATCACTATGATTATACAGTGTATCCTATATGTGATATACAGAGACTGGAAAATAGCAGATATTCCAATTATACCATTTAGAACAACAATGCTAACAGATCAAATGAGACTGATCAGGAAAAAAAAAATCATCACTAGAAACAATCATTGAGAAGACATCCAGAAAGAGTGGGAGCAGGGGATATCCTGACAGTCCTTAAAATCTAGCTCAGTGTTTATGAATGACAAACACATTAAGATTCTTCCTTAGTAAGATAATACCCCCAAATAATTCAAATAGCCTAGCCTATTTAAGAATGCCCGTAGAAAATACAGTGAAGGATACAAAAAGCAGGCAAGTCAAAGCCTATTGATACTCATCTTTCCAGTTTGGGACAATTAAACGCAATGCTGCCATCAAGATGTAATAAGCTGCTCATTAACAGGTGTGTTACCAATGAACTGTGAGTCCCCTTAAAGTTTTTTGAACGGCCTTCCCTTCTGAAGGTGCGGGACAGCATGCAGACAAAAAAAGAACCCTGGTGGTTACCATTGGGGAAGGGGGTTGGGGGGAGGGCAGAAGGGGTGATTAGGGTTACATGTGAGGGGATGCACTATAATTAGTGTTCGGGTGGTGAACATGATGTAATGTATACAGAATTCAAAATATGATGTACATCTGAAAAAAATAAAAATTAAAAAAATAAATAAATAAAAGAAAAATAAAAAAGAACCCTGCCTGGAATAACAACTTAATTTCTGTTTTCCCACTTCTAAACTAGAAGGGCTGTTTGAAGATAAAGACATAATCATAGGCCAAGAAAATAAATTAAATTGTGTCTTTGAAAGTTCCCTATGCATAGGAAAATATGCTAAATAAATTCATGATATTATGGAACCCGTTGTTTTCTTCCCCACAATTTTTCCAGGATTATTTTAACAGAGGAATTTAGGTCTTAGGATAAAGTATAATAGGAAAGACCTGAGCTTACCCACTTTGATGGGTCTAGAGCTTTTTAATCCTGTCATTATTCTAAGTTTAAAAATATATTGATCAAATGAAAACTATTGTCTAAACATTTGCAAAAAATGATGCCCATGTAAATAAAAGCAGTTCTACGTGTGGCCAAATTGCATTGTTGAGGGGCCGCCTATGAATCCCCTGTATCCACACATCAAAGCCACATTTTCTCTAATCAACACCTCCAGTGTATACTTTGTGCAGATCAAGGTTCTTTTTTAGTTATTATGAAATGGAAGTAAAAATGGGCATTTAAAAAAAATTTAAACATTTCCTCTGGCATGCTCAGGCTTCACTGTTAGGAAGAACTCTTTAGGAAACCATCTGTTTGCAAATGGCCTTTCCATACCTCTTAGAAAGTGAAGGCTAGTGCATAGAATATCAAAACATTCCAGGAGGATGGAACAGGAACCCACTGGATTATCTTCATCACTAAAAGATATTTAGTTCTAGGAATCTGAAGTGCAGCAGAGTGTTATATGTAAACTCAGACGTACCTTATTCCATTACCTTGAAAGATGTAAAAATAGTCCAACACATTAAACTCTTCCCAAATCTAATGTCCCTGAAATCATTAATTCATTCACTCATTTATTCTTCTATTTGTCACAATAATTTGAACCTCTTTTACCACTTTTTATCCTATGAGCTAGAATTTAACAATGGGGGACATAGTCCCTGTTCTCATGGAACTTAGATCTATTGAAATCAGATGTTTTAAACATTACTCAGATGGGGAAGCATTCAAGAGAAACAGGCTTGGGAAGTAGAGTGAGGAATATCAAATTTTTAGGTGGTGTTAGATATGCAAGTGGATATGATGTATTAGAAATTGAACATTTTAGTCTGGTTCAGGAGATAGATCCACACTAGAGACAAACTGGTGAGGCAACAATATATGTTTATTATTCAAAGCCATGAGAATACATATGATCCCTTTCCCAGATGATAAAAAGAAGTAAAGAGGTACAAATACTGCTCCTCTTCAAAATTTTAAGGATCAGGAGAGGTAACAGAAAAGGAGGCTAATAAGAGGTTCCAGTAAGATAGGAGAAAATGCAGGCACTCTACTGTCTTGGAAGCAAGAAGAAATTTGAAATGAGAAAGAAGGATCAACTATTTAAATGTTCCTGTTTGGTCAAGAAGAATTACGCCAAAAACCAACAGTTGGATTTAACAGTATGGAGATCACTGACCTTGCCAACAGCACTTTGAGTGGAGTTATGATAGCAAAATGCCGCCTACAATTAGTACAAAAGAAAAAAGGAGGCACCATGGAGATAGTAAGTATAAGTAACTCTTTGCCAAAGTTTTGCTTTCAGGGAAATAGAGATATGGTTCAATAGCTGGAAAGGGAACTTGGGTCAATATTGGATATATTCATATACTGGAATAAATAGCTAAAGAAAAGAGAAAACTGATGGAAGAGCAAGAGAGACTGATTGACGGGGTGCTTTTCTTGAGAATGTAAAAGAAATGAAATCTAGTCTGCAAGTAGATTACTTGGAACTTGATGGGAACACAAATATGTTTATTGATAATAAAAAAAGAAGGCAGGTAACATGTGAATAGATGTAAGCAGGCAGGGAAATGTGGTGGAAGGTCATCAAATTTCTCTTCAGGTTATTTCTTCTCTATTAAGTAATAAATATGATCATTAGCTGAGGGGGAAAAAGTGGTAGAGATTTAAGATAGGGGAAAGTGTGAAAGTGTCAGCTACTAGAGAAGGATATTGAATGGAGCAGGATTGTAACATTTCTACAGTATTGGGAGCCCATTTTAGGGTAATGGTCATAAACCTAACGAGAAAGCAGTACAGATGACTATGTGAATTCTTTATCAGTCATTTCTAGTTGCGTGAGCACAGGCATGGAGAAGAGAAAGAAGTAAATTTTACCAGTGTTAATTATTTAGTCAAATGATGCATTTAAGTATTTGAAGAGAAGAGAATTAAGCAAGTCATTTGAGCATGTATGCAAGGAAATACTTTCAATAACTGTACATGGAGTGAAAAGGAAAGTTAGGACATAATGGATGAAAGGTACTATGAAAAGATGGTAGGATCATTGGACTATAATTTCAGGGATGGATATAGAATTGTTAGGGGGCTGGCCCCATGACCGAGTGGTTAAGTTCGCATGCTCTGCTTCAGTCCAGGGTTTCACTAGTTCTGATCAGGCCGTGCTGAGGTGGCATCCCACATAACACAGCTAGAGGCACTCACAACTAGAATATACAACGATGTACTGGGGGGCTTTGGGGAGAAGACGAAGAAAGAAAGGAATAAAACAAAAGAAGATGGGTAACAGAAGTTAGCTCAGGTGCCCGTGTATAAAAAAAAAATGTTAAAATTGGGGTAATAAAGTGAATGAGCTGCAAAGTGATTGGGGATGGTGGGCAAGCAGTGATGCCTGCTTGTTGAGAGTTTCAATTATTGTTAAGACAAGATCTAGCATTAGAGAAGGGTTGAGGTAGTGTGCAAAAGAATATCTTTGGAGAAATGGAAGTCAAGAAATTGAGAAGCCCATAGTATTGGCATGGACATCTATATAGATTTATGATAGAATTGTTGCAGAGAATGAGTGAGCCAGGATTTTTTTTAAAAAGGGAGGAAGATAAAGAATATACATTTTTTCATAAATAGATATGACATGGTAAATATGTCTGCACATGGATATGAAACAGAGCCTTTCCTATGTCAAAATTTATCTAACTATGAAATCCTCAATGTATTCCTAGCAGTCTGGGCTTATGTGCTTACTGCTTTCTCATCCTCATAGATTATCAGGGAACCAAGAGTCGTAAATATGGGATGTACAGTGCATCCTTATTAGTTTGCAAAGTGATATACTCTAGCTCTATTTTAGTCTATAAATTTTAATCCATAAATTCAATTCCCACCAAAAATATATACTTTAATAGAGTGAAAGAGAGACCGAGTAAAGAGGATAGAATGAGGAAGTTGGAGTTATCTTTGTTTAAAGGGGAAGAGAGATGACACAGAACGGAGGATAGGATGAGAGAAAAGGGGGAAAATAAAACTTAAAAGGGAGAAAAGAAGGTATAGATATGTACGTAGGGAGAGAAACACTCAAAAAGTCAGTTAGAGGGTACAGAGGCCAAGAAAGAGATGTTGGATGCAAGAGTTAATACAAAAGCAAAAAGATACATGAAAGACTTAGAGAAAGAGACTTTGAACAAAATTCTCATGTTTTACTCTGCGTTAAAAAGTATTAGTCATGTGGCATTTTTCCATTTGGAGGCTTGAAAAGCTTACCAGTTCTCAGGCACATGCCACATAAACAAATATTAATGGGGCCATTTTTGTATCTGATCTGTAGTCAGACACCACCAACAGATTTTAGGCTTTCTGCTTTAGAATGCCGTGTCTCTGAAAGCTTACAGGAGCCAATGCCTGCATTTAAAGCAGAGAAATTGTCGTTAGGGAGTAACGTCAATAGCTCTAATATCCAGGACTCAATTGTGATCACATTTATGGAAAGCACATTCATCACAATTTTAAAAGTGCATCTTAATTTCAGAGGAAAATAAAATTTTACTTTTGGAGTCAGAAACGAATTAGTTTTTTCCTATTGAGGACCTACAAAACTTAGAAAAATTTAGCCGTAGATATGTGTTAGCATTTTAACTAAGTTGAAGTTATTTTGATAGTTGAAATCCCAACTGAGATTAGATTGCAAAGATGCAAAATGATCATTGAAGAATCCTGTATTTGAACTAATAGAAATCATTTTATTAATCAAATATGTGAAGGATCATGACATATTTAAATAATTCTTAAATATGACAAAATTAGTAATGTAACTTATCTAAATGCTGTATCTTATGTGAGCTTGTTGATATTGTACGTCTAATACTATCTGTCTGCTTGAATATTTCAGTATTTGAGTACAACCAACCCATGACTGCAACATATTTTTAAATTACATCTGTCAAGATGTAGTCCATCATAAAGCCTTGATCATTTTTCCATCTTCAGATTTATTTTCCTTTCTTGGATTTACTTTCCATTCTAAGATTTTTCTTTTTCCCAGATGTGTTTTTCTTTCTTATAGGTTTTTAATTGGGTTTCTGTCATTTAACTACAAAAATATCTTAGGATATGGATTTTTTGACTATTTTATTTTTAAATTATTTTACTATGTAAACAGTGATGGCTATGATCTTCTTTAAATATATGATGATCTTACATAGTACAAGCAAGGCTTGTTTTTTAAATTTAGCTGTGGAGTCGTGATTGGTTTTCATCCAGCTTGTTTCCTTAGCAGCACAGGAGGTCTCTTGTTATCAAGCCTCCCTGTGTTCCATTTTTGGCATCCATAAACTGGGACGGTGTGAAAACAGGATGTGACCCTTAAGGCTTTTTTAGGACTAAATGAAGTAATCTTTGCGAACAGCTTTGAATATTCCCTGGCGTACACTAAATCTTCTAGGTGAATGTTAGTCACAGTTCTTATCTTTTACTCTGTCACTCTCATTAGGCATCTGAACCTTTTTCTCCCATCTAAGTTTCTACTTCAATCACTACTCCTGATTGTGAATGAGGAGCCTAACCAGCGTTATCCCTGCCACAGAAAACCATCAGGCTTTCCTTTTCAGTAAATCACTGGAAATATGGGAATCCTGAGATGAACCTTTGTGGATATAATATGAAATTTCAGCATATATAAATAAGTTTGGCTGATTCCATTTACTATAGAAAGAATGCAAATAAGAGTTTGGGCCTAGGCTACAGAACTCAGCTTAAGGTGGTCACATTAGCACACCAAGATGTAAGGCTCTGATATATCAGGGCCTTGCTTGATTTAAGAGTCCTTGTGAATCATGCATTAACTACCATGCACATAATTGCCAGTTTCTGGGTTTCAGAATCCAAGGAGAACAATGCTGAGAAGTAGTCAAGATGTTCATTAATTTGTTCATCCACTTATTCGTTAAGTAACTAATATAGGCCTACCTTGGGTGAGTTACAGAAAATCAGATTCCCTGCAACCCAGAAGCTTGTGCATACCTGCGGAGATCTAACATGTCTCCAGCAAAGTTAAACATTGATTGACAAAGCAAATTATAAATGAGGGAGAATGCCCAAACAGCATCCATCATGCCTCCTGTCTACTCTATGCCGGTGCCACCTACATATTCAACCTTACTCCCAATTCCTCTTGTTTACTGGTCCCCCTAACGTTCTTTTTATACTAATATTTCTTCCATCTTATGGCTTGTTCCCATTTCCCACAGAAAATGTTTGAGCCAATCTTGTGAGTCAGTCTCTTTCATGATGCCTATTGTGTCCATGTGTATGATAGCGCTCTTCTGTTCCTATGTGTCGTGGAGTATTCATGTGCCATCGATAGCTATATATGTTGCCTAACTAAACCTAAACGATTAAGTAATTTGACTAAAAGGCCTGTATCTTGAGTGGTCTAATACTGATAAGAAGAAGTGGGGACTCAGAACTATGAGATTGTTTGTCACAACGATGGGTCAGGCCTTTTTTCTTTTCCGTTGACTATAGAAAATATGAACAGATGTATCCTTAGCTCGCCTACAGACTGCCATTGATGATAAAAAGTTAGAAAACAGTTTTTATAGTGTTGAATGACATCCCAAGGAATTTTATGGAAGCTCACTTCCACTATATAATTAAGGATGGAAATCACTTGTATGTGAGGCTGAAATCTGAAAAACATTTGAAGAAAAACGCCATAGGTCTCTTTCAACCCACTTTTTGGAATGGCCTGTGACTAAATTTCTTCAGCTGTACAACTGGATAATAGTCCCCATGTACAAGTCCGTGGTGAGATTTAAAAAGGGTAACATGTGGAAAGAGCTTTTCAGAGCCTAATACTCAGTAAAGAAGTCAATGAGTTTATTAACAGATCCTGAGGGTCAAGATTTGCCTTCAGCTGACAGATGATTCATTGCAATGCCAGCTTTAGGCTCTTATCTTCCCAGGCCCAGTCCTGCATCTCTTCCAAATGTTTTGCTCTCTTATGCTATTCTTAGCCATTGTTCATTTATTTCTTTAAAAAAATTCTGTTGCTTGCATGCAAGTATTGTGTATCTGAGTATACTGCTTTCTATGTTCTACAAAACATTTAGGAAAATCGTTTATTTTTCCATGTGAATTTATATAATGTTTGGCAATTTTAAATCAAATACACAAGTATTTAGCCTTGGCCATGTCTAGGATTCCCATCTTTTATTTTGTTTAACAAACTCTTATGTAGTTTTTACACAATGCCTTCTGTGCTGGGCCCTGTTCTAACCGCTTGTAGACATTAATTCATCTGTATGAATAGTTTCTAGTACTGCAAAAAAACCTAGAAAATATATTGGCAAGCAGCATATGTAGTCGAATCCTGTTTCAATAATATTTGTCTTAAATATTTGGGTGCAATTTAATTCAGTTTAAGTGTTTTTGGACTGCAGCCATTGAAAGCTGTGGGGGTTCTTTGCAGGTAATCTGAAGTAGTTTTTGTCCTCCTTGCAGTGTTTGGGTATTGCTGGAGCTTCTCCATGGCAATAAATCATGCAGCATAGGGCCTGGAGTGCTGTGTTTTCAGGAGCTCTGCATGATCAAAGAGTGAGTTGTGTAAATAAATAGCTCTATCTCAAATAAACACAATAAAATAGAATGGATTTAATAGACATGAAATCTCTTGTAGGCTTAGTGGCCAAATTCTCTATTTAAAAGCTCAGAGTCACAATAAAGCTGAATTTATAAAAGGCACAGCATCTCTTGGATCAGAGACGGAGCAGACACTTGTAATTTATTTACAAGCTCAATAAATATATGTGTACATCATATAAGTTGTTCAGAATTCTAGGGATAAATTGAGACTCCATTTCTCAAGCATTTCTTCCTCCATGTCAGATTTGTAACATTTTCCCTGAAAATAACTTTTTTATACATAGTCTTGACAAAATTACATTAGAAAGCAATTTTGCAGTGGCCTTCATCAAACTATAATTTTACTAAAATAACGTATATCACAATAATGTTTCCTAAATCTATATTTTCAGACTTTATTTCAGAATCATGTATCTTTAATATTAAAGGAAATATTTTATTATTATTACTAGGGTACTGACTACATTTATGCATTTAATGTTGTGGTTAAGAGTTCTGTATCTGGAGTTGGAGACTTCCTGAGTTCCATTCAGGGCTCCACCACTGTATTGCCTTTTGATTGATAAGTTGCTTAACCTCCTCTGTACAGTGAATACAAGAGTCAAAACTAACTTAGAGTCTTGTGCGGGTGAACTGAGTTATTTGAGGTAAACCATATAGCATGCTACCTGGTATATGTTATCAGAAACAATTCTCTATGAGTCTCTCGTGTTTCTGCACATCTTCTGAGCAAGAGGTATTGACATCCTTGTCTAAACCCTAGATCAGAGATAGAATAGATAGAAATAGATAGAACTATAGATCTCATCTTCTTTGAGGGAGAGGAAAGATTTATTTCCTAACCAGTATAATAAAGACAATGTCTCCATCCTGGGGAAAGATTGAATGTGTCTGCTAGGAGCTAGCTTTAAAAGATTCGGGTTTTCTAAGCTTGGAGTTCCTCAGTATGTATAAGCCTGTGCAACATAGACGTGAGCTGTTTCACATGGTCCTCATGACACTTGTGGGGCAAGAAGAACTGATGTGAACATGAAGCTCATGCTGCCTGCTGTGTCCTGGGTAATAATGTCCTTTGTTTCTGAGTGAGGAATCCCATATTGTATGCCACCACTGAAAAAAACCTCATAAGCAAGTTAACTTAGCTTACAAGCAGGGTGAAATCTTAAACCCTTCACAGTTATTGACTACTTGATTAACACTCAATAAACATTGCTGTCAATATCATTATGTAATCTAAATGTCATAAAACAAGAAGTAATCAATGTAAAATTCCCAACACTAAGACCGATAATATGCCAAATGACTAAAGCAATACTGTAATAATGCATTTAATGTTTGTTTTCCTTTTTTTTCTTTTTTCTGAATGACATAATGTTTAGGTTAATTAGACTATGGTCTAGCATTTTGGCTCCTTCATTTAAATATGGCTTTGTTTATGAGGATATTTCCTATATTGAAAATAAAAGTTATTTTCTATTCTATTTTATAGTATTTCAATATTAATATTAAAATATTAATATTAAAATATTATATTTTATATTATTTTAAAAAGAATTGACCAATATGATTCCTAGCCATGAAATTCTGAAATCTCTAAGGAAAACAAAAAGAAAGTAAATAAAATTTGGAAATTGGATCACTGATTTTCATTTTGTTAGCAAAAGGAAATTACATGTTATACCAAATCTTTTGTAGACTCTTTGGATAGAAAAAAAAATCAAACCAACAAAATCATACTTGAGAGTCAATTTTATTACCTATAATTTGTAGAGTTATTCAATTAGAAAAAGGAGACAGTTTTGATTGATACAGAACTTGAAAACTAGGGCTTGTGAATAAAAATGTAAGTGTTGTATTAACTCAGTTTCAAAAGTATTCTTTTGCTTTGTTAATTATGTTCTGGTTTTACAAAATTGAGAACATTTTGATTACCAAAAATAACTAATTACGTGTAGTCAGTGTTTTCAGACCACACTTGGCAAACTCAGGAAATTCTTCAAGTAAACAGGGGTGATTGAAGCAGCTTTATTCTCAGGTCAACGCAAAAGTTACTTAGCTGGAATTAATTTACGGAGAATGAGTGTTTGTCTATATGTTGTTAACTTGGTATAAAACATATATGACCTTTTATTTTTATTATAGTTTTAAAGTATTTAAAATATCTTACAAATGAAATTGAGAGTAAAGATTTATTGAATCTCTAAAGCTTCTCCAAGTCTAGGCAGAATATGTTTTAAAGGCACTGTGCCAGTTAGAGAGAGTATGTGGGAAGTCCTCAAAGTGTGTTCCACTTGAGGTTGTGCTGGGTCTCCATGCTGTTAGGCTTTGGATGGGCTCACCAGTTCTCTTCCATCTCTTCGACTCTGTGCTCTTCTGCTCACCCAGCTGACTTTATCTACATTACTTTTTTCTTCCTATACTTAGCTGAATTTTAACCTTGCATTAGTTGATTCCTATTGTCCTATCAAAATTTGAAGTGCCATCATTTTAAGAATGTGAAGAAAAAGGAAAAAAAAATAGAAAACAATTCAAGGGGATATTTTAAAGATAGAAAGTGAACCTGAGTAGGGGAAGAGAAGAGAGCATATATAATGGACTGTTGATTTAGGGAAAAGAATCCAATGTTGGGAGAACATACCTGTGGAAGCACACCTCTCCTATAATTGTTCCTCTCATCAACTAAAGATAATTTTTTTCTTTTACTGCTAATAAATGTTTTTTATAAATTCATGATTAAAACACCATTATATTTGTAAGTTTACTTGGGGTAAGACGGTTATATTTGATAGGATAAAATGTAAACCAAATTGTGGCAATGCCCCCAAGAAAATAATTATGTAATAGTTTCACTATAAAACACACTCTTCTTGCTGGTTCATCACATAACACGACTCTTATAACTACTGTGTTTCCCTGGGGGATGGTGTGGCACTTGATCTGCAGTCACTTTTCCACAAGAGGTGAACAACAGCTTTAGGCAGTTGTCAGAATTTCTGCAGTCTAAATACAAATCTTTCACAAGCTCTTCATTTGAGAAGAGTACACTGTAAAATAACGGGAAATCCTTGAAGCATGGTTTCAGATTTTTAAAGAATTTTGAACATGGTATTTAGAGCTTTACAAGTAACTGCATTGTCAGTTTGTATACTATCCCTTTCAGTTCTTTGGCCTGAGTTAGAGATATTGTGGTAAGAAGTGCAGGGAGCAGACACCATCCAGCTTTTCCTAACTTCTATGAGAATGTGTTCTTATATTTTCATTAGAGTCCAGAGTCTAGAATCATAGGCTCTGCATTTTTCTGCTGTATGTATGAAATTGGAGGTACAGTAACAGAGGAAAAGCAAATTCAACCCGTACCTAAGTGACAAAGATATTTAAGGAAAATGATGTCTTATGGATATCTATATTGATTTTAACAAAACAACCCATACTTATTGGTATCAAGTGACAAACTTTGTTTGTATGCTCACAGTTTCTCTGGATCAGGAAGTCAGACAGTGCACAGAGGGCATGACTTGTCTCTGCTCTGCATCTTTCTGGACCCTCATAAAGGGAGACCTGAAATGCTTGGGATTACCTAGCTGGTTAGCTGTTGAAATTATCTCAAGGGTTTTTCACTCATATGTCTGGGATTGCGGTTAAGACAACTTGAAGGCTAAGCTTGTCTGGGCCTGTCCATTGGAATGCCTCTACATGGCTTCTCCATGTGATTTGGGCTTCCTTGCAACATGGCAGTCCAATGATTTACATGGTGTCTCAGAACTCCAAAAGTAGAGAGGAAGTTACATAGCCTTATAAGACCTAGCCTTACAAGTCACACAATGTCATTTCTGCTGTACCCTATTGCTCAAAGCAACCTCAAGTCTGGCCAGATCCAAGTGGAGGGTATAGAGATGCCACTTCACTATTGGAGGACTGTTACAGAATTCATATTAAAACTGCCACCAAATCTAAATTTAAAAAATTGAGAAGTGATATCTTAAGTCAATTACTTAAAAATAGAGCAATCTATAATGAATTTGGAGGAAGTCAATTTTCTTTACTTTCTTCAAAAATAGCTCACAATGCAGGAACATCTTGGGTAATTTTAATGATACCAAGAAGAAGACATATAATGCCTTTTTGGTTCAATGTTTTGTTTCCTTAATAATTATTCATGCATTCTTCAGGAGAATAATGACAAAATAAATGTTTCAAAGGTTAGTAAAATTAAACACAGAGAGTTTAAACAAATTTCCAAAGATAAAAGAGCAATTCCCAGGCAGAGAAGTAAGATTAAAAGTAAATTCTTTAAAGTACACACATCTCAGTAATTTTACATTTTTCTGTCACAAGTTGACAAGGATCTTGTTAACAACAGACAGAGGAGGTTTGGGTTGATTTTTATGTCAAAAACATAGATCTGACGCGATCAAAAATATAATATGACGCTGCATGATAGGATTTGATGCTTACGTGACAGGCTTGATCTTCTGTAGTATCCACAAAATTCTTTAACTGAAAAAAGTTTGATGCTTCTATATTTAGCATTTGTGAACATTTCAATCATTTTTTAAAAGCACCATTTTGTAGTAATTTTGAGCTCATTTGACCATATCACAACCTGATGGAGAGAAGTATTAATGGTGCTTCAGTTGACTGAGCTAAAACAGCATGCACGTGAGACATGAACAGAACAAGAAATGTTTTTGTTTATACTCCTCTATAAGTTCTTTGCATTGACAGTTTATTTTATTTTAGAGGGATGAGATTAATTACCGTGAGTGAAAACAGTGCTCTCTCCTTGCAAACTGAGCTTAGTTGTGACAATTCACTGAGAGAAGAATAGTTCATCTGTGAAACTGTGTTAATTCAGCAAGACTGTCCATCTTCTACCATTTACCTTCACACTCCTAGAAATGACCTGACATTGGTATTATCTTCCTCCTTAACAAAAGCCGAGATAAATGTAATAAACCTTTACTCTAGCCAGTGGATTTCAAAGTTTTGGTCTCAGGACCTTTTTAGACTTTTAAAAATTATTGAAAGCTATCAAGAGCCTTTTTTTATGGGCTTTATCCATTGATATTAATTGCATTAAAAATTGAAACTGAAGAATTCTTGTGTGGGAATTTCTATCTTCACACTTTATTACCAACATGGTCTGTAACAATTATCTTTGCCAATTTAATAGGTGAAACATGTGTAGTTTTAATTTTGAATTTTTTAAATTATGACTGAGGTTGCACATCTCTTCTTGAGATTTTACATTCCTTTTGTGATGAAATCTTTATATTCTTTGCACAACTTTACGTTGAGTTTTAACTTATTTCTTATTTTTCCAGAAGTTGTATATGTTTCAAGATAACTAACAATTTGTCCATGAGATGAATTGAAAATGTTTCTTCTGTTTGTTTCTGACTTAGGCTTTAAGTTGTCGTCATTGCTTTTTGTGTGTATTTATTTTTTTTATTTATATACCTAGGTTTATCAAGATTTTTGTGTTTTCTAGTTTATAATTGCAATGTTCTTTCTGACTTACATCAAAATTTTCTCCTATTGGTTTTCAAGTGCATTTTCTGTGTATGTCTAAGTTTTTCTCTCCAAAGATTTTATTTTTGTATCATCTTTGAGGTAGTAACCTAATTTTTGTTTTTCTAGATGACTAACCAATTGTCATTTTGAAATGATTTCTCTTTTCAATAATACCATTTTGAAATGATTTCTCTTTTCCCCATTGCTTTGAAATGAAATTTTTGTCTCATGGTAAATCCCCCTGTGGTCGTGTGTGTGTGTTTACTTTGTTCTCTGCCCATTAATTTCAGAGCTGGGAAAAGTAAGATTATATATCCTGTCTAATGAGTATTATTTGATAAAGAGCAATTTGTTTGAAGACACTTTAGACAAATGGCGATTTTAGAGAAGGCGGTGGTAGGGATGGCGTCTATATTAACTGTGCAGCTGGGACCAAAACTGATGCTTCTTACTATCCAATCTACAAGTCATACTTGTTCACATTGAACTCAGTGAGTTGTCATCTCTTTCTATTATTTCTTATTCAGAATGGCTTAAGTTAAATGATTCTTTTGCTTGTAATTTTATGATAGCTAAATGATCTAATGACAATGAAGGGCAGAATAGGATGTTCTATAGGATATCATGAATTATAGCTTTCAAAAATAGCAAGATTTTAACCAGAAAGTTTTATTATGATACTACAAATATTATAGTACAGAAAATAATATTTTAATATTGTGTCTGCACTTACTTTAAAATTGGTTCTGGGAGATAAATTAGAGCCAAAAAGTGATCTACTAATGCAGAGTTTGCCATTTATTATGCCTCATTGTTTCCTTATAATATAGAAATGTCTATTCTCTGAATGTAATAGAAAAGGGAAGAGAATTAACATTCAGATGAAGACACTTTAATGTGGTTGGTCTTTTCTAGGCTTATTTTTTTTTTCACTTTGTTTGTTTCCATTTTTGTATAGGAAAACATAACCCAGAAAGCCTGTCGTAAGCCTATACTTTGTAATCATCTCCTCATCTTTATACTCATACCACCACTTTTTTGCTCATATTGGATCAAATCTTGAATCACATATTCAAAGTAGAAATGAGTATCCTTTCTTCCATCAAACTACTTGACATCTGTAAAAATTTAAATGGGATAACTGGTCTACTGCCCCAGACAAAAACTTTATTTAACTTTAACTTTACTTACATGGTGCTTTTGAGACCTCTCTGTGTTTTTTCAAGGGATGCTCTAATTTTGATAAAGTAATTGTGAAAAAAAATTAAAACCTCTCATCTCATTTGTTTAATCGTTAAGATTTGTTTATTCATTATCTCCTGTAATTTTCACAGTTGATTTTTGTTGGAGGACATGGATAGCACAGTTATTATTGCACTACTGAGCAAACAAATGTGATGTCTGTGTTAATGTGTGTCTGAATATTGATACATTAGAGCAAGACCTAAGCACATGGCCTGATGGATTATGTTTACTCATTGACACAGAAATTATCATGGCATGTCGTATGTTGCCTGAATTCTTCCCAAGATTTTTATGTATGATAACAGAGTTTTAAAGCCTTATTGCTTATATATGAAATAAATAATTAACTCTGATGACAGAGTGCAATGAAATCTAATCAGTAAATGCTACATCATTTTTTTAAAGGTAAATGTGCATTCACATTATCTTGAAGTGTATCAACATGCAACAGTTGAATTGTCATATTGCAAGTTCTTCATTTTCTGAAGTTGTCTCTTTTAAAATCAGAGATTCAGGCTGACACCGACATATTTTGACAGAATATACTTGTGTCCGCATATACATATGAGTTTTCAGCCATACATGAAATTTGCCTCATTTGAAAGATCATACTGGAACATTAAGGCACACATTATTTTAGAGAATTATAGTACTGCTCACTTTCCTATAAAATACTGAGTTCCTGAAGACAAGATTTCCCTTACTAGTCTTTCTTCCCCATCTCACTTCTGTATTTCAGCTACACAAGGATTTATACCTATTAGTAATTGCCCATCATAGAGGCTTTGTTCAAATGTGCTGAGTTGCATCGAAGAGCTAAATAATAAAAATTGAATTTTTGACCACATTATGTAGTGCATTGTGGTTTAGCATATATTTTTAGACTATCACCTTGTACACTCTTCTAAGTACTGAGAAACTGTGATGATAAATAATGTAGTGCTCTTCCTTCAAAGAGCTTACAATAAGTTTTTGCTTTAATATGATGTGTATTGGTGTGCATCTGAGTCTGTTACTCTTGTTGACCCGTGAGAAGTAAATCGAATGGATATCACTTCCTGCCTTTATATGAAGAAGTTGCTCCTCAGAGACATTTTCCAAGTCTCAGGATCATTAAGTAGGGACACAAGAATGTAAAACCAGGCTTTTAAAATCTTAACCTAAAGTCTCTTCTGTTCTTCTAGACTAGCTCAGTTAGGAACCTGAGCCCTCTAGTTGCTAAAAGTAGTTTAAATCTTAAGGACCATGATTCTAAAAGAACATGCATTTTTAAATCCTCCATGCCAGAAACAAAATTGAGAAATACAAGAGAATGAAAAAAGTCCATAATATATTTGACAAAAAAGGATTTCCCATTTTTTAAAACACATAGAGAAGTGGATTCTAATCACTGTATATCAAAAGTTTTTAAAAAATCCGCAGTTACTTTGTGAACTCTTAAAAAGGCAGTGGTAATTTTTAGATGTCACCATGAATCAGTTGTATCAAACTAAAAAAAATATGTTATCAAGGAACTAGTAAAATGAAGCTAAAATATAGACATGATACATGTTGATTTCAGTCATGCAGCTGATGGATTTTCTCAAAATAATTTGGAGACATTTTAAGGAGATGTGGATTGCACCGATCATTAATTTATAGTATTTTGATAGAATGATCATAGAAGATTGCTTATAGGAATGGTGCCATCTTAGTTAACATGTGCATGTTGCACAGCTCTATACTTGGCCTTAGCTGTGAGAAACAGAATTCTTAGTAGCAAATTCTGTTGAAACCATCTAAATAAAATATGCAAGTTAACCAAAGTTGCTAGGTTTGTCTTATGTTGGATAAGATCAAAAAATTAATACTGACTTCACAGACTTGAATGATTGCAAGAACTTAACAAAAATAAAATGGTATAAGAATAAGTGTGAAATCCTGATTGAAAAAAATAACACAAGCTGTTGTGTGTCTAATAAGTCTCAGGCACTATTTCAGGGACTTGGGCTACATCAATGACATATGGGGTCAGCCATCCCTGAATTCATGGATCATGGGTCTTATATTCTAGCTGCTAGCTGGGAGACACAGAAAATAAACAATAAGCCTATCATATGGTATTTTGAAGGTGATGGATATGTGCTTGGGGGAAATGTGGAGAAGAAGCAGGGGCATGGGGATTGGTCCAAGGTGACTGTGGAGCTGCAGGCTGCAGTATTAAGTATCAGGGTCAAGAGGTGTCTCACTGAGAAGGTAGGGATGGAGCAAGAATTTGGACAAGAGGAGGGAATAATCCATGTGGGTATCTGAAAGAAAAATTCTCCTGCAGAGGAATAGCTAGAGGGGCCTAAATGGAGAAACATAGACCTGCTGAGTTCTGGATGTGCAGGGAGGTGTGCGTGGTGGGTATGGAGTGTATGAGCGGGACTGTAGGAAGACAGGAGGTCAGAGAAGTAACTGGAGGTCAGATTCTGTAGCATCTTTTGGGCCAGCATAAAGGACTGTTGGCTGTTGATGGCTTTCACCTGAGGAGTGATATGATCTGATTTATGACTTAAAGGGATCCTTGTGGCTACTGTGTTAAGATTAGACAATAGAAGGGGACATGGTGGAAGCAGGAAAATTAGTTAGGAAGCTAGTGTGCGATGTGAGAGAAAGGTAGGAGGCAAAGCTCCCTTCCTCCAATAACATTGGACTGAATAGCTTGAAGCGTTTAACGTGAATACATCTGAAAATCATTCACAAGTTTAAAAGAAGGGAAAGAGTAATTTATAGGGTAAACAAACGATTTTATTACTTGTAAGCTTAATGGAAATCAAAAACAAAAATTCTGTTAATGAGTGAAATAAAGAATAGATGTTTATTAAGCCCTAACTACAATCTGCGCACTGGGCCAGGCACTTATTAAATATCTCCTTTGATCAAAATATATCCAGGGGATTCCAATTAGAATATTCTTCCAATCAGGATATATCTAATGAGGAAATTAAAAGAAAGAACTATAAAAGAAAATTAAAAGACAAAACATATATCCATATATATATATATATATATATACAAACACAGCTATCTGTATAAGATAGCATGAGTACATGAGCCATTTAATATATCTACTTAGCTGTCTTAAAACAATTGAAATGCTATTATTTCCATTTTTTAAAAAAGTAATATTTTATTTCAAATGATGGGTTTTATAAAAAGCAAATTTGGGATACATTTAAATAGTGCAGTCCCGATGGAAATGGCCCAGGCTGCTTTGGGAAATAGTGAAAATGCGAAGTGCCCTGTCAGATATTAAATACCACCCTCAGTGAAGTTATCTAGAGGGGAATTTGTCTGAGAGGGAGTTTGTACTTTTTTAAGGTCGCTTCCATTACTGGCATTCAAAGATTTGTATATTCTATGACTATAAGAATATGGAAAATAATCTGATAACTCATGGTCAACCTTTTTCAGATTAAAGTGTAACATTATGCCACCCACACAGATCAACCTTTAACCCCCTTGTGCCATTGGCACAACTTAGCTGGCCTTGGCCTGAGGTCAAAGGCTGAGACCTTCACTTTCCCACCATGCATTTCTCTTTACCATTGACAACTACTGTCAGATGTGTGAAGAATTCTCTTTGCCTTTTTTCCCCAAGAAACAACCTGTGGGATGAGAAAGACCAAAACTTCCAACTCCAATTCTGACAAATGGTTTCACATTTTAAAAAGATTGAAGTATTTACCATTTGAGAGTTCCAGGAATAAAGTTTGGGGAACAAAAAGGACAGGAAATAAGGACACTAATTTTGGGTAATTTGAGCTTCTGGAAAGGTCAAATTTAATTGCTAAAAAGGAAAGAGGGTGACTGAAGTGGATCATGTGTGCAGACAGATAAAAGCAAAGCAGTCTGAGGTCTTAAACCTTGCAAGCAGAAGAAAGAATTTAGAATGCTAGTGAGGGAAGGTGGTAGAGGAAAGAGAAGCAATTAAGAATGAATTGGGAAAGACCAGTGGACAAGACAGTATTTCTCAAAAGTAAATTTATAAGGGAATCTCTTAAGGAACTAGGAAATCAAAGGCAGACTCAGGCAAAAATGCCAATTCTTATTTTTTCCTTAAAAGAAGACAGTTATGTTTTAGTGCAACATAAAAGCTCTCCCATACCACTTGTTTCCTAAGAGGGTATTTACTGTCCTCTGCCGAGCACAAATGATTCTTTCCTTGTGAGTCTCTAGTTCATTGTTTGTGCCATGGAGTGGATTCCGACTTCTGGCAACCCTGTGGACAGCAGAGTGGAAACCTGCCCGGTCCTTTTGCACCATCCTCTCGCCTTCCCGTGCCATATCAGATAATTCTCTGCTGCTATCCATAGGGTTTTCATGGCCAATTTTTTCGGAAGTGGATGGTCAGGCTCTTCTTCCTAGTCTGTCTAGTCTAGAAGCTCCGCTGAAACCTGTCCACCATGGGTGACCCTGCTGATATTTGAAATATTGGTGGCATAGCTTTCAGCATCACAACAATATGCAGCTACCACAGTATGACAATGGACAGAGGAGTGGTATGGTTCCCTGACCAGAAAATGGACCCTAGTGGCAATGAGAGCACAGAATCTTAACCACAAGGCCACCAGGGCTGTCTATGGGACTCTATCACGTAGTTCATATAAGTGATTTTTATTAGTTCCTTCTGATAGGGGGGAAAAAGCAATAAGACTGTAGTAGAGGAAGATTAATTTCAACGATATCACCATGAAAAAAAATTGAAGTGACTGTCTTACTTCTATTACCACATTACTCATTTTATCAGAAAATGTGATGGTGTTTGTGTATGTGAGTGTTTCTTTCCAGAGGTGTTGACTCCAGCTATTATGAAACTTGACATTTTGTTTCATTTCTTGTGGCAAGACATGATTCATGAACCATAAAGAGTCTAGTATTGCTGGGTGCTCAAGTAGGAGTAATATTCAAATTGCTTTTTATTATTTCTGACATTCTTCTTTATCTTACTAGCTAGCCCTTCACATTTTTAACCACTTTTGCCAATAATAATCACACAAAAAAACTAAAATATTTATTAGTGTATATATGTATATATTTAGGTGGATGAATATATCTAACTATGAAAATAGGCAAATATTTGATTACCTGATGGATCAATGTTACATTAGTTGCATTTTCTTATGGGGAGCATAAGGGATCACATGACTGGGCAGAGTAATTAATCTGGGCCCAGACATTTGACATTACTGTAAAACTGATATAATGGATGATTCTCTATTTTCCACAGTAAAAGATACTGAATATTATGTTATTTTTGCCCTGCAGGACACTATGAAATTGTGTATCAACGTAACAAATGTGTCATAGGATTTCTTTCTTCCCCAGTGAATATACAATTCCATGTTATTTTGCATCTGTTTTGAACCAGTTTAGTCGTTTATTTGCTTTCCTTGTTAATGAGTTAAGTACATTTTGACACAACTTCATTACGTGCTGTATGATAATGGTCTTCTCAGTATTATGAGAATTATATATTGACAGAAGCAACAAGAATTAAATTGTCCCCATGTCATTTCTTATCCTACTTCTACTACACATGCAGATAGTTTTGTTTTTTCCTATCCCTGTAACATCCCTCAGTTCCTTCCCTATCCTCTAAATCTGCAAATTCCTAGTCTAATTCAGGAGCAAAAAAGAGCCACCAATGATGTCATAATTTCCTTGTATCAGGAAGGGAAAAATTGAATATATTACTTCAGATGCTTCTCTAGAGTTTCAGATTTATGGCTTATGCTGGGTTTCTCTCGATCTTAGCTCAGCATCACTCATTCATTTTAGATGGGCATCGTGTCTAATCTATCTGTATATAAATACCTTTGAGGAATCACTTTCTAATGTTAAAGGCACATACTCCTAAATTCCTCATATTTCCTCTCTAATTTTAGACCCAGGTTGCAATTATGATAGAAAAGTTTTGTTTGTTTTATGATCAAAGAGTCCAAGCAAAGTCAAGGTCACTGAAAATCAAGAACCCTGGGAACTCATTAGCATATTCAATGAAAGTCTCTTTCTAATTTTTTCCTGTTGCAAGTTTAATCTCCCTCCTTCGCTCCCTCTTAATTCCTTCCCCAAAACATAAGAATAACTATTATTTCAATGGATCCAATTGTATTTTTTCTCGTTCTAGAATCAGAAATCTCATAAGGAAAGGAGAGTGACAAGCATTGCGTTTTCTTTAATCTTATTACTTCACTTAAATTGTTCATACTTTTAAATATCCTTGTAATAGTGACTAATGTAAGAAGAGCCTGATTCTTTTCTAGTATAAAATATGAAAGTATCTTGTGCACACACTCAATACATCCATTTCTGCTTTTAAAAAATCAGTACCTCTTTTCCGTCATTTTCTCAATTCCTTCTTTCTTTCTGCAGTGATGGGCAAAAAGGATTGATTTTCTTTAAAATACTCATATTCTTCCTGCCACTTTCCTGACCAATTGCTTCAAAGGCTCTTTACTCTCTCTAAGAAATGTCTAAAATCCTTTCTCTGGCATTCAAGCCTCTTGAGAATCATCTGGACCCAGCTACTTCCTCAGGCTCAGGGTCTGGTCATCCCTTTGAGGTACCCTCATGGCTCAGGGCCTTCTCAGAGTTAGAAAAATCCACTCTCCTTTTTTGTGACTCATGACCCTGACCACTTTTAGCCTTCTCTCTTACCCACTACATTTTGCTGTGTGCCATTCATTCATTCTTCAGGCTAAGCTCAAACCAACATCTCTGCCTTCACGCAATTTTTCATCATTCTTCCATGCACACATTATCTGTCCCATAGCATCTGCTGCCTATAAATTCATAACACAGAATAGGTTATTAGCAAAATAATTCAACTCTTGTTTCCTTACTTGCAAGTGGAATAACATTTCTAAGATGAAGAGGAACATTGACATAGAGAAACTAGGAGATGATCTCTTAAATTAGTTTCAGCCAGATAATTGTTTGATTTTATTCTCTAAGTTTGACACTATTCCCAACCCAATCATCCAGTATCTGGCCTCATTGCTGCACTATAATGATTCTATTTAAGGTGACCGTGTCCTCCAGGTGACTAAATCCGTGGTCACCCTTCAGTTTTCGTCTCCCTTAGTCTCTCAGAGCCTCGGACACGGATATGTTTGTCTGCCTTCTGCAAGAGAACTTCGTGTGAGGTCAATGAACAATCCTCCTCCTTTGCTCCTTTCTGCTCTGTTTCAATTGACTTTGCTTTTACAAAGCTTTTAAATGTTGAAAGGCCGTTAATAGCTAGACAACCCTTGGTTTCTTTTTTTCTTACTCTATGCTCTCTTCCTGAGCACTCTTACCAATGCTTTTAATTGTTATCCTGAATCTACGACTCCCAAAGAGCCTCGCTAACCTAGAAGCCTTCTCTGATTTCTAGAGCTGGAAATCTAGCTGCTTAGCTGACACCACTAAGAATCTCAAAGGCAACTCAAGTTCCACCACATCTGAATGTGCGGTTACTGCCGCCACCCTCAACCCCCAACCTAAATGTAGGCTTTTCCATGGCTCCTTTTCTCTATGGCATCTATTGCTCAAGAAAGTTATCTAGAAATAACCGTTGGCAACTCAGTCCCTACTGCTATATTCAGTTTACCTCTTCTGTGGCTATTGTTTTACTCAGCTCAGATGGCTATAACAAAATACTACAGACTAGGTGGTTTATAGAACATTTGTTTCTCACAGTTCTAGAGCCTGGGAAGTCCATGATCAAGGTGCCAGCAGATTCAGTTCTGGTGAGCATCCTTTTCCCACCTTGTAGACAGCTGCCTTCTCACTGTGTCTTCACCTGGCAGAGAGAGTGACCTCTGGTGTCTCTTCCTCTTATAAGGACCCTAATCTTATCATGGGGACCCCATCCTCATCATCTCAGCTAAACCCAGTTACCTCGTAAAAGCCGCCACTTACAAATACTATCATATAAGGGGTTAGGACTTTAATATATGAATTTGGGGAGCACACAAACATTCAGGCCATTACAGATCTTATCTCCTAGTGATCACTGGGATCTATCCCCTTCTATCTTCATCATTCACACCCTCTTTCAAATAACCATCCTATTTTATCTGTACTCAACTTTCCCCTGCCTCCATCCCTTGCTGCACCAAGAGAACAGAGAGGTTTTTAATGAGAATGTGAATCTAATCATGACACTGAGCTACCAAATGCCTTTCCATGGCCTCTTACTGTTTGGTATGAGAACATAGTCTAAAAGATGGCCTGGAGCTGCCACCCAGTTAGGTCTTCAGGTTCTATTCCCAAGTGACTTTCCCCTCCCCATCCCTTGCTCTTTCAGGAGGCAGCCACAGTAAACTTCTTTCAGCTGCTTGTGCTTACAGGCATTTGAAGAGGCTCTATCCTCTGCCTGGAATGTTCCCCCTGCTTCCAGTCTGTTTACTTAGTAGGTATCCGCTTATCTTTAACACATCAGCTCAGATGTCACTACTAGATGGACGCCTTCCCCAGGTCAGGGTAAATCCTTTATATGTTTTCACTGTATATTTTCTTCCTAGAATTTAGAATATTTGATGAGATTGTTTACATGATTATTGGGTTAATATGTGTCTTCACTCCACCTCCCAGACTGTAAGATCCAAAATAGAGATGTCTTTCTCTGGTTGGTGGCTCTTTCATCTCCAATTCCTAGGACACATAATGGGCCTTACATAAGTACTTTTGAATAGTTGATTATATCATGCATTACCTTCAGACATGTTTGTAGTTTTATTTGCCTTTTGTAGTACAATACATTCTTAGAATACTTATTTTGCCTCCTGGTTTCCTTCCCATCATGCCTGTAAAGCTTATTAATTATTAATATAAGTAAAGGAGTATTGATTGATTGCCTAGAAAAATCTCTGACCATATCCATTTGTAAATCCATAATAAGTGAACTTATATACAAAGGTGCAGTTGTGACAGTCAGATTCTGAAGATAGGAAGAGCAAATAAACCCCCACGACATCAGTTCATAATACAGAGCTTAATGGAGCGCAGGCCACTGCTGCTGCGTCCTTAAGGAAGACGTGCTTGTTTGCACTCTTAGGTCATCTAAACCTGTATAGAGTCGTTTTTATTGAGGTAGCTGAGGCACTTTAAAAGAATGATTGTGGTGTTGCTGACTAATTGGGTTCCAGTTCACTGGGATATATTTCATCATATATTGTATTTCCTCAATAAGTGTAAATAACACCAATTTGCAAGCAGCACTTTTCACATTTCCTCCTTATTATGTCCCATTTTGGCCACATTTATTGAGCAACATTGAAACTGATTTATTTCGCCAGAAGAAAATAAACTATCCACGTTTCAAAGGTTAACTGATACATTAGCAGGAGAGGAAATCTATTGAGTGGACCCCTAAAGGATGTTTGCCACAGCAAGAATGAACTTGCAGACTGAACCAAAGTGTTCATGTATAAAAGAGAAGAGGAAAATGGCAGCATTTCAACACATATATTTTGAGTTTTAAAGTGTAGTATCTTTCCCCCAAAAGGAAAACAAAAGAGGGCACCAGTCATCCCAACACCATACCTGTTGTATTTGGATTACTGAATGCATTATATATTGGCTACCATGTAATCTATGGGGGAAGGCCATATGTATCTGCCAGGAGTTGTATAGACTGATAATAGCTGGAGATGATGTTCGCCTCTCTTCTGTTACAATGACTGTTTCAGTGAAGGCAAATTCAAAACAAGCACCAAATAGGTTTACAATTCTATTTTGTTAGAATCATTTCCTGCAAACCCCAAGTAGATGATCGTGCAGGATGAGAATAACTACTTCAGACAGATATCAACTTGTGTGTTTTTTTTTCTTTTTTTGCCGTTTCACCTACTGGATATCTTTGGCATCAGATTTCTAATGCAATAGTAATTAGGATAATAATAATATTCACCAAAGAGTTCCATTATAACAGAAATGTAGGAAATCACTTTACTGGCGTTGTTTCATTTACCTTCACAACATGTCTATAGAATTGTTGTTTGTCATTTAGGTGGCAGAGAAACTAAAAAAAAGATTGTGGAGTTGCTGACTAGTTTAGGTTCCAGTTCTCTAGGATCAATGTCATCATATGTTGTATTTTCTCAATAAATGTAGAAAACACAAATTTCTCTTCTCTGCACTGTTACGATTCTCATTTTGTAGTTAATAAAGCTGATGTTTCTGAAGTGAAAAGACACGCCAAAAATAACAACTTGGAACTCATAGGCAGCTGAGCCAGGCTGTGAACCCAGGTCGGACCAACTGACACCATACACTGCCCTTACCCACTGCACTTATCTGCCTCTTAGCATCAATGTCCAGCCTAATAACCAGACATTAGTATTTTTATTCCATTTTGGATTTAGGGAAAACTGCTCTCCAACAAGCAGAATTCAACATTAGATTTTGTGTTAGCATTCAGGACTGACAAAATGTAATTAAATTTACAACTGTAAATCATTGTCCTTATACCACTGTT
This sequence comes from Equus przewalskii, assembly GCF_037783145.1. NCBI lineage: Eukaryota > Metazoa > Chordata > Mammalia > Perissodactyla > Equidae > Equus > Equus przewalskii. Next base: position 41,280,727 of record NC_091850.1, read on the forward strand.
TACTTGGAAGAAATGAAAATCTCAGCTCACGTGAAAATAGGTCACAGGACTGACCACTGGTTGCCTGTGTCTTTGTCATGCATGGGCTGTATGCTCTATGAAAGAGCTGTCAACACCCTGGAAAGACGTGAATAAATTCTAGAATTTTTTTTAAGGCTTCCATACCCTCCAACTGCCAGGAAGCAAAGTTCCAAAAATTATAGAGATTCATTTTAGAAGAATAAAATTTTACTACAGAAAATATTAATATTTTTTATAACTATTTTAGATTCACTTGTCTACATTTTTCTTAATATATATCATTAATATATATGATAGATATAATTTTTTCTCCTGACTTCTCACAGTATGTATATAACTTCAGGTTAAGATTATGGAAGACGTGCATCCTCTAGGAAAATATTTTAATTAGAAGAGATTAAAGTTTTCATGTGTATGTCTATAAGAAACATTGTTATTGTCCATATAAGAACTCATCAAAACAATCTTGCTTTGAAACGTATGAGTACTTGAATTTCATTTTCCATTAAACATTTAATCATATTAATTCCATTGACTTTTTTACTCATCAAAAATATTTAAACGAGAGATCAGGTATTTCTGACAATTTTTATAATGATAGTAAATCAGCCTTCTGAAACAAGATTTTTATTTCGTTACCAAGAAGAATAGAAAGCAAAGACTAACTTTTCATTGTTGCTAGGATACATCATTGAGAAATAATAAAGGCAAATTATATATTAGTCAGACATTTCTGACTAACACTTCCTTGTCTACAGAGACTTTAAAGCATATATGTCAAGCTGCTAATATTTTATTTTGAGTCAAAATTTAAAATATTGCTCCTAAATATTGAATGAATAATTGGTTGAAAATTATGATATTTATAAAGTTGAAAAAAGTAATATAGTCTTGAAATTTAGTACGTTCAGTAAATAAATTAATTAAGGCAAACTACAATGATATAATTTTATAGCAATTCATTTTGTGGTTATGCTTTTCCCAATTTTCTTTAGATCAGTTGGTTGTGGTTAAAAGAAACAAAGAAGGGGCCAGCCCAGTGGCACAGTGGTTAAGTTGGCACGTTCCGCTTCTTGGCGGCCCGGTGTTCACCTGTTTTGATCCCGGGTGAAGACATGGCGCCACTTGGCAAAAGCCATGCTGTGGTAGGCGTCCCACATATAACATAGAGGAAGATGGGCGTGGATGTTAGCTCAGGGCCAGTCTTCCTCAGCAAAAGGAGGAGGTTTGGCAGTAGTTAGCTCAGGGCTAATCTTCCTCAAAAAAAAAAAAAAGAAGAAGAAGAAAGAAAGAAAATAAGAAAATTATCAGAAATTATAGAAGAGAAAAAGTCAGTGAAAATGTATTTATCATCACGATTTATTTAACTTTATAAAATTATTTAAATTTTTATAATACTATGATTTCTAACCAAAGTACAAAGTATATTGTTTGTCAATCTACAGAAGCAGGTTTAGTGGACAGCATCATTCAAACATACATAACCATGGATTTTTTCCAAATGGAGATATCTCGCTGTACTGGTGTTTTTAAGAACTGATTGAGGGAAAGTTTGCCACAAAGACAAACAAAAAAAGAATCTTTGCTTTGAATTAATGGACTGTTTTGAACAATCATCATGGTCTCTTTAACTTTCAGGCATGTTATGGTAGACAAATCACTATTATTTTATCATTAATCACTAAACATTGGAAATTCCCTTTTCTCATTGATCTTTATCCATCTATAAAGAGATAGATCACTGTGCTTTAGTTACCAACTCCTGACACCTGGTGTATATGATAGCTTAGAGGGAAAGAGAGACAGACAAACTTGGGGAGATGAGTTGTGTTTTGATTGGTTGTTGGTTTAGTTTTTTTTCACACCCTTGGTCCAATTATGGAAATATTTATATTCTCAAACATCCATTCTTTAATATTTGATCCTAGAATGATGCATTGTTGACCATATTTTCTGTTGACATAGTATTTTGAATAGGTGAATGAGCTAGAATACTTTTCTGAATGTTGCTTGAAATTATACAGGTTTGAATAGCAATTCAAAACTATCTTGTACAAAGTCTTAGAATCTTGGGTGTTGTGAATGGTTCATTTTGATACTAATATTTGCAATAAAAGGATAAAGGGTTCCAATGAGGCTGTTGTCAAGGTATAGAACTTCTCACTGGTTATATTGTCCTGGTTATGTTAGGGAGAAATATCTTTAATAAGGTAAACAATGATTTTATATATTTTTTATATATAGATATAGATATATTCAATTTAATAAATTTCAAATTGTCTTTAGTAGTTTTCATAAACCTTTAAAATTTTAGCACATTACACATTTAAACTTAATATTAATAGGAAGGATCAAGGGATAGATAGTGTTTATTTGAAGTTTTTTTTTAATTATAAGAATGACATAGTTAATGCATATGGATTAGATTTATTAGTCCTATGAAATCTCTGCTGTAATAGAATTTGCATCAAGTTTTTTAAAATTATTTTTACATCTGATATCACTAGATATGAGAACTATTGACATCTGGTTTTCATTTTTCAGATGATTAGATGTTCATTAATTAAGGAATTCTTTCTTCCACTATCCCTAGGGATTATAAATTGAAGTTTAATTTCTGAAAGCCCACATTGTTGAGGAGTATGTTAATGACTAGAGATTTGATAATTCTTACAGATAAGTGTACTAGCTTCAGAATGTAATTGTTTAAAAAAAATTCTAGTGGTATTATTAAGGATGACTAGTCTTAGTGCTTACATCTAGAGTTTTTTCCCTGTTCAGAAAAATGTTTTGAATAATACCAGTTGCAGTAAACACTATATAATCTAACTGCTCCTTGGCAGTTTATTCCTGGATTCTCTCCCAGCCTTCATGTTTGATAATTCACAAGTCCTGTTGATTTTAATACAGTTGTTTCATGGCCTCAGACCAATTGGTCTATGCTGACACTTCCCATCACCTAAGAAACTTTCTTAAAAGGTTATAAACAAGTATATAGAGGTAGAGAAATAAACTCTCAGATTTTTTAGTTACCTCTGCCTAGCGTTTACTGAATCTTTCTGATGAAAGATCAGAAAAATTTCTGAAAAGTGACTATTATACTAAACTGCAAATCACAAACGTACATAACAATCATGCAAATTTATTATAAATTTGCCATAGTTCTCAATATATTATAACTCATTCCTTGTCCTATTTCCAATATTTTTAATGAACTGCTAATAAAAATAAAGAATTACAAGTCAGCCCCAAATTCCAAACAGGTTGTGCTCTGCAAGTGCATTTGTTAAGCCACTGTTAGAATTTGGAACATATTTCATAAAATCTATGTGATGAATGTGGTTAGGACGTGAAACCAACCTGCAAGATTCTACCTAAATCAAAATGTAATTAAAACGTAGCACCAGTATTATTAGAGAACCTGGCCGTTATTTATCCAGCTCCTTCTTTGGGGAACAGTTTCCAATTTCTAAGTTGGAAATTGGAACACTTGAACTTCGTCTTTCTTCACATCTCCAATTGTTAACAGAATTCTGCCTGCCTTTCTCCAGCCCCGCCTTTCAAAATCTCCTACTTCAATAATATAAAGTGAAGTCCTGTATCAGTATGGAGAAACATCTCTCAGTGAGAAACCATTTGCAGTTACAAGATCTTCATAAATCATATGGTTATCTTTCAGACTTGCCTTTAAGATTGTGTTCTGTTTTGTGGTCGTTTTTGTAAATCTGTATTTTTCAAGAAAGCAGATGCACAATTGTCATAATATTCTCAAAGGAATTAAAGATCGCCTCCCTCAACAATGCAAAAATCTGTTTTCATAAATTTGGGAAAGTAATGCGTACCATAATTAGATAATAATAAAATTAACTCTGCGAGTATCAATAAATGATAGAACTGAGAGCTGATAGTTCAAGATCATAAATCCAATGCTTGTTTTTCATATGAGAAAAGCAAAAGCCAAAATTAGTCTGCATTTAGCCAACCTTATATATCTAGCTAATTTGCACAGCCGGAGTTCAACACAGAGCAATAGTGTTATATCACAGTACCTAAAAACTTATGTATCAAGAGATTTGTAGGTCTTTTTCTCTAATGTTTTCCTAAGAGATATTCATATATATATGTATACACACACACACAGACACACACAAACACACACACTTGTATCTTATATCCTCAAGTGCCTACCCAGAGTCTCAATCCTAACAAATTTTGACAACTTGAAGTCACACATATAAATTCCTCTGTTTTCCTATATGCTATTAGATTATGTCCTTTATTGGATAAAGCCTCTTATGATATGGAAACATTAAATTATATGTATAGTACCAAAGTCATCCAAGTATCATGTATTTCAATTGCCTTATTCAGCGAATGACGAAAAGACGGTTAGATGGTTAAGAAGATTGTAACTTTTTCCAAAGCACTGTCCATTTTGTCAAAATCTGCTTTAGAAGGAACCCGCTGTGTCCTCTGAAGCAAGGGGAAGAATGGGGACATTCTCTGTTTTAATCTTAGAGACAAGCAGAATCTTTTTCAGTGCTTTAATGAGTTCCGTCTACATATTGCAAAATCTTGTTCAGATGGTTTAAATGCTCAGTCCTTCAGAGAAAAAAAAAAAAACTTTGCTTGCATTACTGAAAAAACTAGGATGAGGGCTGAAGCTCCTGATTACATCCATAAAAATGTTCCTGATGTCGTTATATTGAGTAGTAACTACAAAAATGGTGTTATATGTTACTCTGTGTTCATAAGAAGACACATAACCTTTTTTTCACCTGCCTTTCCAAAACCAGTTAGAAGCTAAGAGATAAGGAAGCACAGTCTCTCCTCAGCATTATTTGACAGGGAGAAGAGAGAGTGTGTGATTCCAAGTCATAAGATTAATCACCTACAAAATGAAAATTCTAACCTACAAAATAAAATTGGAAATTGTGAAGCTCAAAAGGCTATGACAACACTTTTCTTTTAATTTTCAATTTAAAAATCTCTAATGCTTTATTATGATGTGGAGATGTTTTGCCTTCTATGACTGGATTTACAGGTCTTTCTTAGCTTGTCAAAGTTTGTACAGGTTTGGAAGATATATTAAAATTATCCAAGCCAAACTCTGGTTGCGAAAAGCCGTTGTGCAGAGGTATCAAGGAATTATTTCAATTAAATTCTTTATTTCTTCTATTTTGAGTATTTTAGCATAAAAAGAAAATATTTGAAATAATAATAACAATGGTAAAATCATAATATTGCTTAGGATGAACTATTGATATTGATTATGATGAATTATGATGAATAGTTATTATGAACTATTTATTGATTAGTTTCTATGTGCCCATTTACTTGATAAAATACTGGATGCTTGATAACACTAAACATCTGAATTACTCTGCAAGATATAGAAAATAAGTCCTGGTTTTGAAAATAGGAAACTAAAGTTCTGAGAGAAAAACTAACATGTACAGTCACCTGGGCACCCAGCCAGTTATGTCACCAAATTCTGTATTTTTTACCACCTGTATTAGTTTTCTGTAAACTTGGCAGCTTAAAACAGCAAATATTATCTCACACAATTTCTGAGGGCCAGGAATCTGGGAGTGGCTTAGCTGGGCGGTTCTTGCTCAGGGTCTCTCACAAGATTGTGGTTGGCAGGGCGTGCACTCCTCTCATGGCTTAATTGGGACTAGAAAATCCACTTCCAAGCTCACTCACGTAGTTGTTTGCAGGCTTCAGTCTTCGCTGGTTGTCGGACTGAGGTCCCCAGCAGTTTGCCACATGGGCTTCTCTATAAGGCAGCTCACACCATGACAGCTGACCTCCCCAAGAAGAAGTAATCCAAGAGAGAGGGAAAAAGACCCAAGATGATAACTGAAGTTTTCTTGTAACAATTTCAGAAGTGATGTGCCATCAATTCTGCCAAATCTTTAAATAGAAATCAGCCACTAAGATTAGCCCCCACTCAAGGGGTGGGGAATGAATCTCCATCATCTTGTTGGGGGGAAGATTAGAAAATTTGTGCTTGTATTTTTAAGACCACCACACTGCTCTTATATACTGCTTCCATATACGTTTTGTCACATGTAACATGTGACAAAATCAAGTATTATTAGCATGTTAAAATTAAAGTCAGTATCGCCCTAATATTTTTATAAGGACTAGAAATGAATTAACACTGTGATGGCCTAATTTGCATGTTTTGGTCGAATCAAGAAAAATTAATAGGGCTATGCAAGGCAATGATATGTGTAAAAATTTATTTAGGGCCTCGTGATGTTATTCTGAGACAGAGACTAATTATTCCTTTATATTAAAATATTTTGAATGCTATTTATTTGGCTTTTGATTGAGATACTAACATCTATACCTGAAACATTTTATGCTTTAAATGTATGTGAAAAAATATTTATCCAATGATTAAGTGATTGTGACCAATTATTATTTATTTGACAAAGTGCCATAATATTAAATATAAAAAATATTGATACTGGGTTTCTTTTTGAGTCTAATATTTTATTTATAAAGGACTTGCATCTCATATTTCAATTTCTACCAGGAAATATATTCAGTTTATCTTATAGATATTTTAATGCTTTTTATCTGAACATTTATTTTTTTTAAAATATTAAATTGTATTTCAAAGACGTACTACATCCTACGGAAATACTTATTTGTTCCCAACTCAGTGAGAAGTCCAGCATTTCTGAAACTTGGAACTATCTGTAACAGATTTAAGACCAACTCTCTAAAGCTCATTTTGCTTCCAATGCAATTAATGTAGAGGATTCAAATATAAGTAGATAAATTAAAGGATGATTAGTTTGGCTCGTTTTAAGATGAAGAAAGATTTCTGGGAAAGAGTGAACAAAAAAGATAAAGTAAGAAAAATGAAAATGCATAATTATATATTTCCTTCTGTTATAACTATTAAATTTATAGAATTATTGAAACAGTTTCTTCTCGAAACGGTTTCTTCTTAATTGAAATAATAAACGGTATTTAAAAAGTAATTATAAGAATGAAGCAAAATGTCTACTTTTAGAAGTGTAATGAGTTGAGTTTTAATTAGAGAATGCAGTCATTAGTGTATCAAAACGTGATTGTGGAAGGTTTCTCCAGTATATTAATAATAAGGACAAAAGTAGTGATATAAACTATAATTTTTTAAGACTAGACAATAATATACTCACCAAATCTTACATCATTATTTTTTACAAATTTTATGGAGGAAGAAATTGTCACAGAATTTAAATAAATTCCTCGAGGCACAAGGTCATAAGAGCCAGGCCAGGATTTTAACCTGCTCTGCTTGATTGCAAAGTCTGTTTTTGATTCCTCCACTTACTCAGATGATATTTTTGGAAGGTCCCTCTTATACAAAGCCTTTATTGATATTTTTAAAAATGCATGTATTATTCTCAAAAAAAAGGAAAAGGCAGATTTGCAATAAAAAGATTATAGCTTGTAAAATCTTAGTACTAAAGTTTATTTTTAAAACTCAGGAGAACAGATAGTCAAAAAAAACCCAAAAGTGATCATAACCACAACACTAATTTATTATTATTGTCAATAATTAGTATATATACATTCAGACTTTTTTCGATTATGTATATTTAAGTGGACTCATTCCATACATAACATTGGTAACATGCTGTTTCACTTAGTAATGATTTCTCCTCATTTTCCGCATAATTATAGGTTTTCATACATCACATCTTTTTTTTTTCTTAAGGTTGGCACCTGAGCTAACAACTGTTGCCAACCTTCTTTTTCTTCTTCTCCCCAAAGCCCCCCAGTACATAGTTGTATATTCTAATTGTAGGTCCTCCTAGTTGAGCTATGTGGGAAACTGCCTCAAGATGGCCTCAAGCCGTGCTAGGTCCGTGCCCAGGATCCGAACCAGCGAAACCCTGGGCCACCAAAGCAGGGCATGCAAACTTAACCACTTGGCCACAGGGCCGGCCCCACACATCATTTTTATTGGTTCATTATTTCTTTACATGGTTGTACCCATTTTATTTAAACAACCTTCTATTAGTAATCATTTTTCATATATTTTCAATAAACAGCACCAGATTGAATTTCCATAAAGCTCTGTATTTACATACACCCTTGATTAATTCTGTGGAATGCATTCTGAAATTTGGAATATATTGCTTACACATCATTAGTAACCAATTAAAAAATGAGATAAGTTGAAGTTTTCTTTAACAATAGCAATTATGATTGATATATATGTAAAGTTAACAAAATAATCTGACCAAAAATTTGCATGACTTATATAAAAGAATAGAGAAGCCTGAAAATTTTTTCTGAAGGAAATAAATACTCAATAAGTATTAAGATATAGCATACTCTTGGGTGTTATAATCTAAAATAACAAGGATAAAAATATCTCCCATCTGTAAATTCAGTTCAATCCCTTTTGTATATTTTCTTCATATAAATAGACTTGTTCACTACTATGTACTTTCTCCTCTGTTTTTTTTATTTAACGTTATTTTTGAGTGATTCATCCATGGTGGTACGCATAGTTGTAATTATTTCATTATTAATGCTCTGTAACATTGCTACGTTTTACTACAAGAATACTTAATCATTCAAAGGTAGAACAACATTTGGGTTGTTTCTAGTTTAGTATTATTATGAATATTATTGCTCTAAGCATGTGTGTATGTATCTTTGGGTACATATATGTACGTATTTCTGTTGGTGTATGTATATATATATGTACGTGTGTGTCTGGAATTACTGGATCATAGAGAATGTGTATATTCAACTTTATTACATAGTGCAAAACAGTTTTCAAAATGGATGCGTCAATTTAAACTCATGGGCAGTGTAAAAAACTTTCAATTTGTCTACAACATAATGAATAGCTGGTAATGTCTTAGTTTTTAATAGTAATCATTGGGGTGACTATACAGTGGTATCACATTATGGTATATTCACTTTTCTTTGACTATTAATTTAATCGTTTTGTGTGTTTACGGGTCTTTTAGATATGCTCTCTTATGAAGGCATTCTGTTTAAACTTTTTGCTCATTTATTTTTACATAATGGATTTTCAGTTATTTTGTAGGAACTCTTTATACTGTATAGGAGTAATTTATCACATACTTAAATGGCAAGTATTCTCCCACTCTGTGGGTTACCTTTCATGCTGTTTTTTTTTTTTTTAGGAATTACATTTTTTAATTTTAATATATTTAATTTAATATATTTCCTTATGATTAACATGTTTTTGTGTTGTGTTTTGCTATCTTTGCATAGCTTATGGTCATGAAAATATTCTTCAGGTTTTTTTCTAATAGTTCTTAGTGAAATAACTCTACCACTTTTTTAAATTGTTTTAATTTTGAGATATATATATAGATTCACATGCAAGTGTGAGATCACACAAAGAGATCCCATGAACCCTTTAACCAGTTTCCCCCAGGGGTAACACCTTGCAAAATTGTAGTGCAATATCAGAACCAGAAAATTGATAATGATATAACCCACCAACCTTACTCAGATTTCCTCAATTTTATATGTACTAATTTGTGTATGTGTATTTATGTTTAGTTCTATGCAATTTCTTCATATGTACAGTGTTTTTGTTCCTATGGCTGCTGTAACAAATTACCACAAACTCAGTGGCTTAAAATGGCAGAAATTTAACTCTCACATTTTTGAAGGCCAGAACACCCGGATCAGTATCACTGGGCCAAAATCAAGGTGTCTGCAGGGCCGTGATCCCTGTGGAGACTCTAGGGGAGAATCTGCTCTTGGTGCTTCCAGCTTCTGGTGTCGGGCGCTGTTCCTTGACCTGGGGTGGTATTACTCCCATCTCTGCATCCGTGCTTACATTGCCTCCTTCTCTTGTGTAATCTCTCCCTGCTTCTATTTTATAAAGACAGCTGTGATGGTATTTTGGGTTCACTCAAATACTCTAGGATAATCACCTCTTTTTAATACCCTTAATTCAATGACATCCTAATTTAAAGACGTCTCTTCCAAATAAGGCAACATTTACAGATTTCGGGGATTGGAGCATTCGTATCTCTTGGAGTCCATTTTTCAGTCTACTGCACGTACGTTTGTGCATCCACCACCACTGGGCGTCTCCACCTGCCTGTCTAATCTACGGCAACTACTAGTCTGTTCTCCACCTCTGTATTTTTATCATTTGGGGAATGTTGTATAAGTAGAATTATATATTATATAACCTTTTGGGATTGACTTTTTCCATTGGGCATAATTCCCCAGAGAATTAACCAAGTGTTGTGCTTATCAGTAGGCGATTCTTCTTATCACTGAGTACTTTTCCACGGTATGGATGTACCACAGTTTGTATAACTATTCACCTGTTGAAGGACATCTGAGTTGTCCACAACTCAGTTGTTCTCAACTGATAACAAATAACCCTACTACCAACATGTGTTTATAGGTATTTGTGTGAATGTAAGTTTTCATTTCTCTGGGATCAATGTCCAGGAGTGTCATTGCTGGGCCATTTGGAACTGCTGGAGATCTAGAACTTGTCATTTCTAAATCTTGGGCCCTTTGCTCTTTGACACCCAGGTCGAAGCCCTTAGCTTTCTTCAGATAAACTACTCCTTTATTAAAAATGTGACATTAATAAGATCAAGCTCAGCATTTGTTGCTTCTTCTTCAAGAAGTCTCCTTAGGCTCCCTGCAAAGAGACTTTTATTGGGGGTCATTATCAGTTTGCAATACATTCTATGAAAAATCTGTCCATTCCAACTAAAATTCCATCTCAATGAGAATCTCAATTCTGTTTTCCATTGCTACTTCTGCTGTATTTTCCCCATAAGTTCAGCTGACTCCAACAGTGAACATAGTCTAGATTGAGACTGAACTATCTACTGTCTAGAATAATGTGGACATTTTGACCCAAGTTTCCATTAAAATGAAGATATTCTATAGGCTCCCTAAAATCGAAAGGTTGGCAATGAAAACAAAGATCCATAAGCAAATCTTCAGCAAGGACAGAATTATCTGCGCACATCAAAGAGAAAAATTCACCTTCAGGGACTTTCAAGGCTTAAGATTAACCTCATCCTTCTTCTCAAGCCCCTAAGAAATTCTCCAGGAAAACATGACACAGTGATAAATTACTTTTTGGTATTCACTAACATTGGATGAGTCTGAAAGAAAGAAATGTTCAGAGGTCAAATTTTACTGACTTTCTAGCCCCCAAATATTTGTTCAAACAGTTGTGAAGATAAATGGGAATTCATTTGGAAAAAGTTATATGACGACACAAAATATTCTGATTTTTCTATAGTGGACAATTCATATATGGTTTCTTAATTTTCTCTAGTAATGCAAAATATCTCCATAAAATCAAGGAATAAGTTATAATGGGAATTTAAATTATGTGCTTTAATAATTCAAGTTATAAAATTTGAAATCTCCCTGCTTGCTGTTTTTTTTCTGGATGTGACTAGCACTTTATTTAATACTAAAGAACTAATATGTTGTCATTTTCTTAATATGTGACTTATGTAATGTATCTATTTCTCATATTAAGAAGGTGAATAGAATACTAATATTAACTCATGAAGATGTTCTGAATTTTTCAGAAAAGCATATATTCCTATAAAAATATCAGTTTCATTTAATAATTGCATGGAAATATTCAAGTAATTACAAATTTATATTTTTATGTGCATACATTAAGATCTATCACTCTTTCACTTCAAAGAGGAAGTTAATAAAAAATAAAATAGATCCTATTTGAAAATATCTAGTGATTCCTGATTCTTATCCTAATGTGTTTTAGGATTATTAGAAATTAGAGACTCTTTGCATCTCTCCTTTTATAAAAAATAAAAATAAAATATCTTACTCTACAGTCTATTAAAAAATCATTTTTAAAAATATAATAAATGAAAAATGATAATAATTCTACAAAACAGAAACTGAAAAGGTTCATGAAGCAAGTTCCTGCTATGAAATAAGAGCATTTTTCCCCACCTCTGACCCTTATAATAGGAGTTTTCAATATGAAATAGTGAGTTAAAAAGACAAAGAGGTTATATATATGTTTTCACTAGAAGTCATTCCCTACCAAATTTCAACATTAACATTTCCTAAAAGAGAATTTAGTAAAAACAACAACAATCAACATGTGTTGAAGAGTCACAACAACTTCAATAAAACTTCCTTTACTAGTCTCTGCTATTATCTAAATAGAATAAGACTGAAGTTCCTTTATCCTTGTTCCCTTGCTCATTTTTTCTTGAACCTGATGTACTGTGAAGCTTAATCGTGTGTGTGTGTGTGTGTGTGTGTGTGTGTGTGTGTGTGATACTACCTCTACTTATAAACTAGAGATACTTTGTGTTTGTTTGTTTAGGAAGAGTCACCCTGAGCTAACATCTGTGTCAGTCTTCCTCTATTTTGTATGTGGGTGGCTGCCACAGCATGGCTGCCAACAAGTGGTGTAGTTTGGTGCCTGGGAACTGAACCCAGGCCACCAAAGCAGAGTGTGCCAAATTTAACCACTATGCCATAGGGCTGGCTTGTAGGGATAGGTTTTAAAGTCATTATTAAATTGTGTCAGTCCTTGTGGCCCTGAATGTACAGTTTGACCCTTGCTTTTTGAGGTCCCCCTATGGGATTAAGTAATTTGCTGATTCTAGGAATAGTTTGGATATTCACAAAGGCTATTTGGGGAAGAACTTTGTCACCATGGTACTGATCCAGTGAATTGGTTAACATAATTTACATACATATTTGCATAGTTACACAAATATATTTTTATATTGTATCAGTTACCTATTACTGCATAATAAATTACTCCAAAACTCAACAGCTTAAATAACAGTAAATGCTTAATATCTCACAGCTTTTTGTGTGTCAAAAAATTAGAAGCAGCTAAATTGGGTGGTTTTGGCTCAGGTTCTCTTATGACATCACCTTCAAGACATGTTGGCAGGGGCTTCCATCTTCTGAAATCTTGACTGGGCCTGAAAGACACATTCACCTACTTGCTGCTGGTAGTTGGCAGGAAGCCTTAGTTTCTTCTTAGCTGGGTTTCTGCTTGAGTGTTGTCTACATGATATGGTAGCTGGCTTCCCTTAGAGTGAACAGTCCAAGAGAATGCAAGGCAGAAGCCGTCTTGAAAGTCACACTCCGTCATTTATATAATATCGTTATTTGTCACAGTGCTTGGCCCTACTCAATGTCAGAGGTGACTACATAGGTACTTAAATAGCAGGAGCAAGACTCATGGGGGTCACAGATCATTGAGATGATCTTTTAGCTCAAATGCTTAATGCTAATGTTAAGAATTTAAGCAATATAATTGATAATTATAAGGGTAGTAGCCTCACAAAGACTATGCCGCCTACAAATGCTTGTTTCCAACCACTTCTTATCCTGAAAAAGTGAAATTAAATTTCATTATTATTTATTATTTTAATATCTCAGGAAGTAAAGAGTGCTATATATCACAGCATTAATTTTTCCTACTAAAGGTAAACAAATATTAACTACAAGACTTTAAAGATAATCTTGTCCTCTGTATACCTTAGCAAGTAGAATTCTAGCTCTGTGGTTTTTTAGCTAAGTCAAGCAGTGTCTTCTAACTTTTGTTTTGAATGGAGTTAATCCCTTATTATTCCTAACATTGATTATTATATCAAATAGAAAATTAAATAGTTTTTATTTTGCTTTCTTATCCTCTCTGATATCCATCCAATTGTGCATTTACTACTCATCCTCGTTTCCCACAATGTGCTAGGACTCAGTGAACAGAGAAGTTATCTAGAAAGACAGCCAGATAAAATGTAGGCAGGACAATGCCCTTTCAGGCACTTCATCTGTGGTAACTCTTCATCTTTTTTGGTCTTTCCTCTTACTAAGAGTCTTTCTTTCTTACTTTGCTCCTAGGAAACACTTTTAAACATGAAATATGTAATTACATTCTATTCTCTTGGTGAATGTATGAGTCAGTTAGAAAGCAAGTTTAAATATAACAGGGAGATCAGATCTGCCCAGGCTGGAGTTTGTATCTTTTCCAAAGCTGTTGTTTCTATTCTGAAAACAGAGCATCTCAGCTTTGGGAGAAATTTAAAGGTTGTAGGGACCTCACACCAATCTGATGCTCAAATCTTCTCTATTAGCCTACTGCCAAATACAATCCAGTTAATGTTTGAGGGCATTTAATCACAGGTAACTCAATTATCTCCTGAGGGAAGCTTGATCGAGTTGTTTTGTGAGTTCTTCCTTTTACTGAGTCAAAAAATTACAATTCTTTTGGATGTGAGACTTTTTAATTTATGTACATAACACATCTATAAATCAATGCCCATCCAGATTTAGTGTCTCTAACTCCCACAACCGTTTTTCATAAAAAGTCAGGATGATGCTCATGCTCATGAACTTTTGACTCAGTAAAGATTCCCACTTGCACTTCAGCCCAACACCCATTCCTCTGCCTCTCTGGCTAAGAATTCTCAAATAAATGAAATTTTACTGATGTTAGAAAGTGAAACTAGAAAATCAGCACATGCTTTGTTTTGTAGATGTACTATCACTTTAATGAGTTAGAAGTGTTCTTGGGCAAGCGGATACAAATATATTGAAGACTGTCGTTTAGAAGGACTGGTAAAATGGAATAATTCAGAGAGCAGACCCCAAGGCCAAAGATTACTGATGCCCATGTTAGAAATTCACCAAGAAGAAAGAGTCCTTGGTAATGAATCCTCAATAGTGTGGTCTTATTAAGGATGCTATCCACTGTTGTGGAAATGGGTGATTCACTATTATGTTTTTCCATTAGTAGTAATGCTTTCTAGTATGTAACTAAATCTTCTTTTTGCAAATCTAAATTAACTCAGAAATTTTTATGTTTTTTAAATTGGTTTCTTACATAGGTCCATCCAGAAGGAATGACTGTAGCAGTTGTTCTGTGAAAAGTATTGCAATCTATATGATATTTTAAGTATGTAATTTGGTGTTCTAGACTAATACTATCCTGAGTTTGATTAATGTGAGATGACTGCATGTTCTGTGTAATGTCAAAATTATATTATTTCTCAATAAGCCAATCTTCTTTGGACTGAGCTTAGCCATTGAATGTTTATATATTCAACAAGTTCACCTGTGGTAGGCTGAATGATGGTCCCCCAAAGATGTCCACATCCTAATCCTCAGGATGTGTAGACACATTACTTTACACAGCAGAAAGGACTTTACAGATGTGTTTAAGGATCTTAAGATGGGGAGAATATCCTGGATTATCCAGATGGGCCTAAAGTAATCACAAGGGTCCAGATAAGAGGAAAGTAGGAGGATCAGAGTCAGAAGAGATGTGATAGTATAAGCAAAGATTGGAGTGGTAAGTTTTGAGGTGGAGGAAGAGGGCATGAGCCAAGGAATGCAGGCAGCTTCTAGAAGCTGGAAATCGATTCTCTCCAGTTTCCAAAAAGAACACAGCTTTACCAATAAATTGGTTTTAGTCTGTAAGACTCATTTTGGACTTCTGACTTTCAGAACTATAAAATAATAAATTTGTGTAGTTTTAAGCCACCAAGTTTTTGGTCATTAGTTACAGCAGCAGTTGGAAACTAATATAGGAACTTATCCTTTGAAGACTCTTAGATGGTATCCATTTGACCTTTTCGTGTTAATAGCTCTATCTTTCATTGCAAGTTTTTTCTTCTTAAATGTCAACACACACATCTGTCACATAATCTTCTGGAACAAACACGCGTTTTGGACATAGTCTGACATCTCACATTCCTCTTTATTAGATTCTGTGTTTCAAGTGTGCATTTTAAAACCACAGTATCTTTTTTGATTGAGACCACATGATCTCTTAAGACCTTATAAAAATCTGTATAAATTGCTATTTCTCCTTATTCTACTTAGAGATCCTTTTACTTAAAAATTCAGATACCATTAAAATCTTCTGCTAAAGAGTACTAGGCCTATTGGCATCAGCTGCAAATTCTTCCAAATATTTAGATTTGAAGTAACAGCATTTTTAGATAATTTTTTCTAGAGAATAGGAAAATAAGAATGGTTTATTAAGGCTAAGTAATGATATTACAATGAAATAAAAACATAAGCCAGTAGTATCACCTGTAAACATAAATACAAGCATCCTAAAAATAGTAGCAAAATGAATCAAGCAACATATAAAAATAGCAGAGTTGAGTTTCTTTCAGAAGGACATGGTCGGTGTCAGTTTGAAACTCAAATTTCAAAATTTTTATGGATTATAGGAGAAAAATTTTATGTTTTTCCCAATGGATAAGACAAAGTATTAGATAAAATATAATACCAATTCATAATAAAATTCTTAGCAAACTAGATAGGGCATTGCCTTTACCAGGTAAAGAGTATTTAAAGCAAACCTTATATTTATTGGTAAAATAATAAAACCATTCCTGTATTATTCAGGATTTTCCAGAAAAACAGAACCAATAGAATACATATAGATATATAAAAGGAGATTTATTACAGGAATTACCTCATGCAGTTATGGAGGGTCAACTATGCTATCATATGCTGTTTGCAACTGGAGAATTGGGAAAGCTAGTGGTGTAATTCAGTGTAAATGTAAAGTTCTGAGAACCAGAGGAGTCATTAGTGTAAGGTCTACAGTCCAAAGCCCTGAGAACCAGGAACCCCAATGTCTGAGGGCAGGAGCATGGATGTCCCAATTTGAGAAGAAAGAGAGCTGATTTGCCTGGCCTTCATCTTTTTGTTCTGTTTAGGCCTTCAGTGGATTCTATCATGCCCATTTACACTGGTGAGGGCGGATCCTCTTTACTGCTGAATCAATGCTAATCTCTCTCAGAAACACCCCACAGCCACACCCAGAAATGTTTTACCAGTCAAGTTGACACACAGCATTAATCAACTCAGGTCCTCTAGAAATCAAGAGCAAGTTCAGAATGTCTTATCAGCACTTCTATTTAACATTGTATAGAGGTTCCTGCCAGTGCAAAGAAAATGAAATACGAATGTAAGGAATGGTGAAGAAGAAACAAAAATGTTATTGAAGATAAGAAGACTATGTACATAAAAAATTCGAAAGAATCTACAGATAAATAATTAAAATTGATAATTTTAGCAGATTTGCTGGTAAAACCCTAAAATGTAAACACTATTTTTATTTGTTTCTACATGCCAGCTAAAATTTAGAAATTTAAAATTAAGTATCATTTACGTGTACATCAGAGAACATTAAATACTTAGGAATATATCTACTGTAAGATATGTAAGACTTCTAAATACAAAATCCCTCAAAACATTACAGAGAGAAAACAAAGGGCATAGATAAGAGGAGATACATACCATGCTCAAGGATTAAAAAGTTGTGAATATGACAATTCTTTCAAAATATATTTGTAGATTCAGTGAAATCTCCATTTAAAAAAAAAATCTGGCAGTGTGTGTGCACTTTCATATTTGGGCAAATCGGAAAGCTGTGCATAAAATTTATGTGAAAATACAAATATCTAAGAATAGCAAAGACAATCCTGAAGAAGAAAAAGGTTAGAGGGCTAGCACTAAGGTATCGAAACTAATTATATAATACATAGTAAAACAGTGAATAGCGTGATAGAGATCCAAGAACAAACAAACAGAATAATGGAATAGAACAGAGACTAGAATTATTCCACGCATGTACTGTGATCTGACTTATGACATAGATGGTACCTACACCACGCAATGGTGTAAGCATGGTATTTTTAATAAATGGTCCTAAATCGATTGAATATACGTTTCACAAAAAAATTGAACCTTGACTCTCATACTATATACAAAAATAAATTCTATCTGAATGGATTGTAGATCTAAATGTGAAAGTTAAAACAGCTTTGAAAAAATACATAGGAGAATATTGCCACGATTTTTTTTAATAGTCACAGAAGTCATTAAGTATTAAAGAAAATACTAATAAATTGGAGTGTTTTTAAATTAAGATTTCTGTTCATCAAAACACAACGAAGAGAAGGAAAAAGCAAATCACAGAAAAATATATGTATATGTAGGACAAAACATTTATATCAGGATATTTAAGAAGTCCTACAAACCCGTAAGAAAAGATGGACAGCCACTTTGTAAAACTGGGAATATTTTCAGCTATTCTGCTTCCAGCTGTATGTATATGTATCACAGAACAAAAGTCATGTACATGTATGCATCCAAAGACAGGTCCATGTATGTTTATAGTGACATTATTCATTATAGCCTCCAACTAGAAGCAATGTAATGTACATCAACAGGAGTAGGCATAAACCAATACTGGTACATACATCCAATACACCTCAAACAACCTGAGATCTGCTGATGCAATGGACAGAGGATATTTCTGGGGCCAAATAGACTCGAGTTCAAGTTCCATTTGCATCAGTTATGGTTTTGTCTCTCTGTATCCTGTTTTCCTCATCTGCCGATTAGTTCTGTCAGTACCTCACAAAATTATTGGGAGATGATTTTGAAGATGACATGAGATATATGAAATTATTTACTCCTAATAATAACAGTAACACTGCATAGCATTGAAAAGATAAAACTATTGCTATATATTTTGGCATGGATAAATCTCATATATATAACGTTGAGTAAAAGAAGCCATACGCAAAAGATAACATCTCATCCCATTTAATGATATCAAGTTCATATACAGCTGAGGTAATCTATAGAGATACAGCTGAGGTAATCTATAGAGATAAAAGTTAAAAGTCACCTTTGGTAGAGGACCGATGACCTGAAGCGGGCATCTGTGAGGCATCTAGAATTCTAGTAATGTTCTAATTACTGGCCTGGGTGGTAACTACACAAATGCTTTCACTTTATAAACATCATTAATGTGTATATTTAAAATGTGTATGCCCTTCTACATGTGTGTTACAGTTCAATGAAAATGTGTTACTAAAATAGATACATTCGCAAAGTAACACATATATCCAATAGAGAAAGATTACGAGGAAACACAGCCAATCTCCGGAGCATTCTAAGTCATGTTAACTGGCCCATGAAGCCTGGGACTGGATGTTAGTAATCAACGTTTCTTCTTCCTATTTGGGAGCCGAAATGATTGCCTCTTGTCTCTGTTTCTCTCTCCCTGTCCTCTCTGATTTTGATTCTTTCTGCCAATTAGGTTTCTTTGCTTGCTCATGCTGTCTCCTGCATAATTTTGGTGCTTGTATGTGGCTTTGGCTCTCCATATCACCGATGCTAGATCATATACTAGGTGAATTTTAATTTTAAGTACCTGCAGTCATCTAATTTACTTTATCAATCAGAATCTAAATTCTAGATTCCCAGGAGAGAATATGATTAGCCAGCTTGATTCAGATGCCTATCTTGGGCCCGGTCTTAGGTAATGAAGATTGAGCAGTGTGTTAATTAATGATGCCTTAACCAAGGATGTGGGTTAGGCAGTTTTGGTGTTTTTTTCTTCAAAGAAACATATGGTTGGGGGGCCAGCATGGTGGTGTAGTGGTTAAGGTAACATTCTCCACTTTGGCAGCCCAGGGTTTGCATGTTTGGGATACAGGGCACAGACCTAGCACTACTCATCAAGCCACACTGTGGCGGCATCCCACATCAAATAGAGGAAGATTGGCACAGAGGTTAGCTCAGCGACAATCTTCCTCCAGCAAAAAGAGAAAGATTGGCAACAGATTTAGTTCAAGGCAAAGCTTCCTCACCCAAAACAAAATAAAATATGGTTGGGAATAATTGATTGAAATACCAGTTGTACTTGCTGTGTGGGTGATTGAAATAAAATGATGTGGTACAGTGGTTCTCAAAACTTTAGTTCTCAAACACTCTTAAATTTATTGAAGACCTTCAAAAGCTTTGGTTGATATGGATTATATCTATCAATATTTGCCATATAAGAACTTAAAAGTAAGAAATTATAAAAGTATTTATTTTAATTCCATAAAATAACAGTAATTCATTGCATGCTATCATGGCACCTATTTTACGGAAAATAACTGTATTCCCCCCCAAAAAAATAGCAAGAAAATTGGCATTATTTTACATATTTACGGATCTCTTTGTCTGACTTAATGGAAGGCAACTCATTTCACATATCTCTTTGTGCTTTCAATCTGTTGCAATATCACATGTCTTATAGTCTCTAAAAAAAAACTTCACCACACACTTAAGAGGAAATGAAAGTGAAAAAGGAACATAACATCTTACTAATGTTATGAAAATATTTTTGATCTCCCAGACCCCTTGAAAAAGTCTCCAGCAGCTAACTCCCACCCCCAACAACTCCCCAAATGACCTGACATCTGCTGATGTAATGGAGGGAGGCTATTTCTGGGGCCAAAGAGACTCAAGCTCAAATTCCAGTTGAATCATTTATGGTTTTGTCTCTCTGAACCCTATTTTCCTCATCTGCCAATTGGTTCTGTTAATCCCTCACAAAATTATTGGGAGATGACTTTTTTGTTTTGTTTGGTTTTCTGCTGAGGAAGATTCACCCTGAGGGAATGTCTGGTGCCAGTCTTTCTCTATTTTGTATGTAGGCTGTCGCCATAGCACGGCCACTGACAGACGAGTCATTTAGGTCCACACGTGGAACCAAACTCAGGCCACCAAAGCGGAGCGGGCCGGGCTTAACCACTAGGTCATCAGGGCTGGCTCAGGGAGATGATTTTGAAGATGACATGAGATAACGTGAAATTATTTACTCCTAATAATAGCAATCATACTAATAATAGAGTGTCTTTTTCACTGAACCTTCACTGCACCTCGGGCTTTGTTGTATTCGCTTCACATGAGTTAACTCTCAATAGGTCTATGAGTTCAGTTCCAACTTGAGCTCCATTTTATAGATACAGAAACTGAGACAAAAACGTGACTTACTTAAGATAACACTAGTCAGTAAAGGAAAAGGATATGAACTCAGACTTTCTAGTGCCAGAGCTCTTGTTCTGAGCTATGATGTGCTCTTTGGCAATTAAGATGTAAACAACAAAATCAGTGCATTTTCGTAACTATTTTTTACTCTAATGTAGAAACTTCAATGTCATTCTTACTTTGTTTAGTCTAGTTAAGATCAATTATGATTCCAGTTTCATGTCTTTCCTGGATGCATATGAAGCACATTACAGATTTACTGTCCCTTCTTAGGCATCATGTCATATGCAATTCTGATTTGCTGGTAATAACTAATACTTCAATACTGTTAAAAATGAGCTGGATGCCATACTAAGTTAATGTCACAACAGCCTTCCAAAGTATATGCTGCATTTATATGCATTTCACAAATAAAGATGACGGAATTAGAACTAAGCCACTTGTCTTCCCCCAGAGAGGTAGTTGGGGATAGAGCTAGAATTTGAACTTCAGTATTCTAGCCCCAGAGTTCATTCAAGTTATAAATTTTAAATCTTCTCTGTTAGCTTATAGTATTGTAGAGAGTGAGAAAAGGAGGCAGAAATGTGGTATAAATTTATAGCTCTTTGGTAATACTTTATTATTTTATTTGTGCTGCTATCACATCTTGAAACATCAAAATCACACAGCAAAAATACACAATATCTTGACAGTGTGGAGTATCAATTGCAAATTATCCCTTCCCCTAGTTTGCTTTCAATAGTCAGTTGTTTATAAATGATGTTATTTAATAGCTTTGCTGTGTTCTGCTATGTTTGGTTATATTGAGCTGCTTTAGTGGTAAGAATCCTTTGAGAGAAAGAGAGAGAGCAGTTATTAGAAGAAAAAGTGTTTGAAATTCCTTACTGAAAGTTGCTAGGAATAATCCTCTTCTTTCAAGTGGCAATGAAATGACACAAGAACACAGAAGGACACTCACACAGATACTATTTTATTAAACCCACATTGTTATAGGTGTTTTCAAATTTATGTGAGTAGTTTACAGTATTTATGGTACTCCTTTCCCGTATTTCTTTTATGATCTTATGTATCTGTTATTGTTCATATAATAAGAGTAATGATGTGCAATATGCTTATTCCTCTTCAGATGGTTTGTTTCTATTTTTATGATTTGAATATTTTGTATAGGAATTCATATTAGTAAGAAACAAAATGATAGATTTCAACTTAAAATAGGAACTAGCCTCAAGGGAAAAACTAGTTGCTATGTTAGTCAGTATGTAAGAACCCTTTTACATTTCTAGTTTCTTTTAGGACTGTTGAGTTCTCCTTTCATTGTTCTCACTCTGTTCCATTAATAGGTCTTAAGTTTATCTCAGAAGCGCAACTGCCAAAATCTTCAAAGGTTTAGTGAAAACAATTTTGTTAACAGTCTTTTATAACAAAGGATGGTCTGAAGCAGGCAAGCTTGCTGCAGAATTTATTTTCAGACGTTTTAGTAGAACATGGGCTCCAACTGTAGCTATAATTTTAACTTCCCATTGACTGTCAGTTGAAAATATATAGAAAAAGATGTGCTACTCACAGAATTCCCCGTAAAAGGTTTAAAGATTATACATTTCAACATATTCAACTGACAACCTGTGCTTTACTGCACATAAAAATAATCACACATTGAAAAGAAATAAACACTTTATAGACTGTAAAATACGTAGAACAAATTATATTCCTTAAGTCATGTTTCAGAAAGTCAAATGAAATTTAAACAAAGATGACATGAGTAATAGCTTAATATCATATATTATAATGACATAGCATTATACTAAGCAATAGAATTATTTCAATATTTTAGAGAGTAAGCATATTCCTTTAGTAAACTCTCTAATCTTGTATGTTTACAAGTTGAGATTTATTTCTGCAATATATTTAGAAGTAAAAACTCAACTACAAAATATATTTGGCCTTAAAAACTGAACATTAAAACCCTTTATTTTTCAGAATCAGTTTATATGGCATTTTCAAACCTTACTTAATGTTCAAATATGTAGTCTTTATATGCAAGACATAACATAGAATAAATGAAAACTAATTACCTTTTTTGAACTATATGAAATTGTAAGACGAATGAAAATGCCCGATTCCAAAATAATTTGAATTAAGCGGTAACCTAGATGTTTGTGTCTCAGTATATACAACACTATGCCTCTCGTTAGATGCATTAAAATAAATTCATGTAATAAAAAATAAGTTTAAAATATAATACTGGACAAAACAGTTATGACTCTTTCTCTAAATCTTTAGAAATATAAGGGCAAAATTCAGGCTTAGAAGCCAAATAAATCACAAATACCTAAGGGGAAAAAACATGAGGACATTGTTGGTGTAGTAAATGATCAGTGGATTGTCCTTATGTGAGGTCCTGAATGCCTGTGATCTGGTTTTAGAGTATAAATTGCTCATTACTTTCTTTTTAAATTTCCTTGAACATTTCACTCTAATGGTATAGCAGAGCCTTCCACAATTTGATCTCAATCTTAGTTTCAAATAATTGTGTATCCCATTCCTCAAGACCAATGACTCCAAACATTAGTTTCCAAACATTTGATTCCAAATATTCTAAAGAATCATCTGAAGAGCTCATTTAAAATGTAATTTCCAGACGATGCCCAAAGGTAGTGAGTCTAGGTTGGGGCTCTCTAATCTGCATTTTGGGCCATCTGAAGCATTTGATAAGCAGGGTATGTTTATAGGTCATTTTTTTGTACTTTAGGGTTAAACTACCTTGAAAAGCCAAAGCACACATTTTCTTTTCTAGGATTAAGTGTATTCAATAGCATGTTACTCCTATTATCAATTTGAAAACACTAAGTATATAAGTGATTGTAGGTTTATAAAGATAATAAAATGCATCCAATGATATCTTCATAACTGATAAAATTGAGTTAATTTTCACAATTCTCCCTTTTTTCTTTATCAGGGATTGCTTACATATGGTAAAGTCTACTCCATGTTCATGTATATGTATCTTCTGTTCTGATATTGTCCTAGGGCATTATTTCTAAGATGGCAGAGATCACATATTAATGAAAAATCTTCTATTACTTCTTTCCAAGTTTTGATATCTTCACTTATATCACATTGAGCAAATATTGATGCCATGCTGTCAAGGTATTAGACTTCAGAGAGTTTAGATACAGACTATGTGAAACTAAAGTGTAACAGTGAAATGAATCTTTATGTTTTGTATTTCCAATACATAATTTCTACTTACACCACTTATATCATAAATCCAACCTATTGTTCTAGTTCACAAAGTACTCAAAATATTCACAATGTGAATGTGTATGAATTTCTTTATCTTATACAATTCACTTTATTTAATTATCATAAGAAAATTAAACTTTTTGATGTAACTTTTGAAATAAAGCACCTACAGAAGTTGGCATGGACTTTCTGCATATATTTTGTAACAGACTCAAATCATTACTGGATGCACATTTACCCCAATGTTATATACAATGGAGAATGAAAAATAATGGAATATTCCCATGCTTAGAATATTTTCATGGTGAAGTAATGAGACATCATAGATTCAAAAGAACAGCAATAAAAAAGTAAATTGTGAGCATTTTTTTAAATGTGCAGTTATCTTCTCAAAGATAAGTAAAATAGTACTGTAAGACTTATGTAATGTGAGGTGCACATATGACTTGAGCATACGCATGAATAGCAGAAGAGCAAATATTGATAATCACAATGATGATGTGTTATTAAAAATTTTAATATTCACATTAGGATATGGCATGACCTAAATTCAGATATTCAAAATATATTACAAAATAGTAAAGGTACACTATGAAGGTTATATTTAAAAATACCAAAAGTTTAGTCATCTTCATCTCCTTGCCCGGTACAGTTCAATATAACTATTACATAGTACAGAATGAACATGTATAAAATGTGATTAAACCCATAAGTGAGGGATATAATAGAATAATCAAGGTGGTTCAAAGAACACTTGAAGATGTGGGTATTTATCAGCATTTAAAAATTGAATGTCGGACTAAAATAAGTTTACTTGTTTAGATATGAAACTGATTGATGTCCTCTGGGACAATAAAACCATAACCTCTGATGTTATCTTTTCCAATGAACAGAACCATTTGCATTTGACCAGACAAAACATCTACAAGTTATCATGTAATTTTACAGAGTATTGACCTTTAATCGATAGTAAATAGCACATAAGACAAAGAGAGATTCCTCTAGATATTTACAAAATCTTTGTGCACTCTATTAAAGTAAGACATCAAAAGGACATTGTATCTTCTCATTGCCATATTTCCAAGTTTTAGATAATTTTTCTTAATATTTCTTCTGCTCTCTTTTTTTTATATACATCCCTTCTTTAATAATACTGTCTAGTTTATGGCACTATTTAATAAACTCTTTACCCTCTCCTTTTACCGGAAAAACACTTCCCTGGAGAGAAGGAAGTAATTAAGTGTGTGAATTCAAAGGGGCTCCCTGCAGGGCTATAGGCATCATGCTAAGTAAGAGTAAATAGAAATTGTTTGAGATGTCAACAATTAGAGCAGACACAATCAATAAGAATTTAGAGGTAAGATTAGCAATAGATAAGCCACTAAATAGGAAATATTCCTTTTGAGAGTTAATGGAATCTTTATTTGGAAAGTTCTGAGACTCTTCGTGTTTCTCTGTGAGCATACAAATGTTTCGAACAGATTTTTCATTCTAATTTGAGATATTTTGGATGTTGCATTAAAAATTCCTTCATGTTTTGAGCAGATATAATTAAATGCTATTTAATGTGCCCTTCAAAATGAGACACTTCGATAATTTACTGTACTTCGTTCTATAGTGCTTAAGTCCAGAGCAATGATTATACCAAATTGATCTCTTGACATTTTTCACAGCACTTCATTTTCAAAGTAGTTGGTCTTGTACACATGCATATCAACCAAAAATACTGCAATTCAGAGGAGCTCTTCAACAAACTGTCAAATAAATCTATCTTTCTTCAATGCTTAATTCGCTTGAAAGCTAAATCCTATGGATTTGATGGCTACCTAAATGGGTATAATTACTCTTCATTTTAGGGCTTCTAAAAAGCCTTCTTCTTGTTTAAAAATTACTTAATTTGCATTCACCTCAGTATGTGTGGATGGTATTTGTTGTTTGGAAGCCTAATTTAAATAAAATCTAATTTAATATATTTGGGTTCCTAATATAGCTAAGGTTCTGCTTGTGACTTTTTTTTTCCCCCATGACTTCTGAATTATTTCATGTCTTGTTTCCTCTGAATGGAGATTAAGTGTTTGGTTCATACGGCAGTTAGAGAGTAGACAAGAAAAAGAGATCTAAATATACATAGAGATTAATTTGAACAGGATGGTTTGTTTGATCATTTTCCAGAAATAGGAGCTTTGCTCGTGCTACACTTTGGGAAAACGTTATTTCTGCCATGTTAAATATATGAATACGAGGTTTCATCCTTTCAATGCTCCCAAAAAGCAATGTATTAGGATTTGGCTTTGGGTAAACTGTGTAAATTGTTTTCTTTAACTCACCTGGTAGCAATAGGGTTCCATTAGAAATCACCTTAAAAAGATGTAAATATGTCTTTAAGTATTTATTTAAGTACTAAATAGGCATGAAGTCAGATACAACAATGACAAGAGACCATCGTAGAATAATTCAAGCAAGATAGGCCCAAACTAGGAGATCTATCTGTATCTTTGAAAGAAACAACTAATAAACAAATGGAATATATTACATAAATATCTATAATCTCTCTGTCATGCACACATATTCCATTTCCTTATCAGAAGTTCAATATTCTGGTATTTCTAAGCAATTCAACTAACATTTACAAAATGTTTGCTATAGCACAGCATCGCTACAGAAATTATGGTGAACACTTCGTGTGGACTGTCCTAGTTATACTCACAACAATCCTATGTTTTAGATTTTATTTCTTTCACACTGGAGGAAATAACAAAGCAAGGATTTCAAGAAGTTTACCCAACAACACACAGGTAATAAATGGCAGAACTGAGTTTTAGATAGTAACCTGGAACTTTCAGGCCCATGTTTTTTCTATTTTATCGTTTCCTTTACAAATTTGGGAATTGTAAGGTCAGTGTTTGATGTATCAATTCTTACCCCTTTATGCTGGGGTTAAAAAACAACAAGCAGTTAGTTGGCAAAAATGGTTTTAAAGAGTTACAAGTCTTCTTTTTCACTTTAAGAATTAGCACAGTTTTTCAATTCGCTTACAGCATTCTTCTACCCTGTAAATATCTCTCTTTACAACATTACACTTGCTGGTTTTTTCAGTTGACTGCTTAGATTAAAGCACTTATTGTATTAAGCCAGTTAAGCTACTTCAGTTAAAAGAAGATCATATTAGGATATCATTCACTGGGTCAGAAGGGAAAATTAATATCATATCCAAGTTTATGTTTCTTTAGTTTCTCAAATGGGAAAACCTATAGTGGTGGATATTTGAATGCATGAACAAATGAATTTGTAGTATTACGTTGGAGACACAAAGTTTTCTTTTTATATGATCATCTTGGATAGTACTTATTTAAAAATTCAGAAAATTTCAAAATTAATTCTAAGCGAGAAATAGGGTTTTTTATATTAAAATTTAAATTCTTACTTTGCGCCAAAAGAAAAGGTTTCATAAAATTCCTTTTGGGTATGAGGCTACATTTATCATAGACCCTTAAACAAAATATGCTCTTATTTATTACATTGACTGTGCCACTTATAAGAGATATAATTGTAGTTAAGTTTCTTAATGTTTCTGATTCTTGATTTTTTTCATGATAAAATGCATGTCTGTAATACCTTCCTTTTTGAACATGAGACAATGCCTATAAATTGTTTAACGCAGTGCCCAGCACCTAGTAAGAAGTCAGTACATGTAGGGTCTTTTGACTTTGTCCTTCCCATCAGCTACAGAAATAACTTGGGGAGCGTGATGATATTCATAGCTCTTTCTTCAATAGATGGAAAATTGTACAAGCCAGCATGAAAAGTTATATTGCCTGAGTTCCTCATGATAGTTTTACATGCCCTATTTTTATGTTGTGACATTTCAACAAAGCATAATATGAATTCATTATATAAGTACCTCAATTAGTATATTTTAGAATTATGGTTGAAGCACTGCTGGTTTATGTATTTTGAGCATATGAATTAAAGTTAGCCATCTAATTGCAATATTATGACATTTGGTCTCTGTTTCTCTTTCTCTTTCTCTCAAAAATAATGGCAATTGTCAAAAAATTAAAATAATTAAAATTATAAAGAACCAGTTGGAGTCCTCCCCAATTCCCATACCCAATGGGAAAAATATTTTGGAAAACTTTCCTTTATTTTCTTATCCACCTAAGTTTTAAAAAATGGGAACATACTGCACTCAGTGCTCTATAACTACCTTTTTACACCTAATAAATTTGTTTCTTTGTGCTTTCCAGGTCAATAATAACAGTGGTATTTAATCATCATCATAATATTAATAAGCCTTTTTGAGCATCTAATGTATGTCAGATACTGGATGAAACACTTTGCAATGGATTTTGAGATATAACGTTCAAAACAGTCGAGATTAGCCATTAATTCCCAGTCAAGCATCTTGTCCCAGATTTCATGTGAAGCAGTTAGCAGAGCCTATCCTCAGACACTTGCCTCTTAGGACCAAAGAACTTCTCCGAATTCCCTAGATTCATGACTTAATATGACACTGAAATTTTCTATTGCAATAATCAACACATTCTATGTACTTATTCTAGGTTTTACTTCCAAGCTATAAAAAGGAAATGGACAATACCTGTATTTTCAATCTGTGTTACTATAGGCATGTGTGCTTCACACATCGGCAGCTTTGGACAACTCAGTAAAAAAAAAAAAAAAAAAAAAACATGAACTGGTTTTAGTAGCTTCATTATATTCCTCTGTGTGCACATGCTGTGAAGTATTTAGCTAGGCCCTTTTGATTTATTTGGGTCCTTATTTCAACTGCTACGAACATCCTTGTGTTTATATTCTTGCACAGTTGTTCAAATTTTTCTTCTTTGGGAAAAGTCCCATAATTACAATTGCTCAAAGCACGTACCCATTTAAAATTCTATGGCATACTGTATAATACTGTCACCTAGAAAGACTTTCCCAGGATTGCTTTCATAATAGTGAATGAGTGACTATTTCCCCCACTTTTAAGCACATTTAATATTATAGTTTTTTGCGTTCAGATTAGTTATTAGTCAAAATTAAATCCTACCAGAATTGTAGCACGCTTGCTTTGTAGTCATAAACTCCAAATCCTAGCTGCTTAACACAGGTGATTTTATTTTACTCACCTGAAGTTTTTGGGAGCAGTGAGGCCCTCTGCTCCCACAGTCATTCAGGGAATAGTTCCTTCCGTCTTGTGGCTCGACCTTCCTCTAAGGGTTTAATGTTTTCTCTGTTCATCCTGTATATGGTAGAGCAAATGGAGCATTGATCACAAGAGAAGATTTTATGGGCCATGTGTAGAAATGAGTTATTATTTCCACCTGGATTCTATGGGCCAGAATTGAGTCATAAGGCCATCTTTAACTTCAAGGAGGCTGGGAAGTTAGTCCAGCTATATGCCCGGGAAAACTGGAACATAAATTTAGTGAAAAATGAACCAATCCCTACCAGAGTTTTTCCTTCTTGTCAACAAACATGTGTTTTGATCTTTGTTTTCCCTGTAAAACATACTCATGCCGTCCCAAAGGAGAGGGTTGTGCATCCCAAATGTAAAATATTTGAGATCTCCGGGCAATAGTCTTCTCCAAAAGATCAAAGTCTAAAAACTGTCCCAGGCTCCCACCCAATACATCCACCCAAAGTGAAGGTCAGAAAATAAGAGACAAGCAGAAGTTCCCAGTCTACATTAATTTTGATGTATTCCTGGAGATGAGACTCAGATCCTCCCAAATGAGAGGAACTCTCTGGTCCGTTATTCTGGATAAGGTACCTAGCTTCACCTTATACATGATATTTCCTTCTCTTTTTTCTTCCATGGCTACATCTAAAGCAGGCTCTGGTGAATCCTTTTCATAACCTGAAGAATCACTCTCACAACCTGCCACCTATATGCACCAGCCTCAGGATCCAAAGGTTGTTTTGAGTCTCAGAGTGCCCAAATGTTTTTAGTCTGGGCTCTTTGTTTCTTTGTCAGTAAGCTTTCCTCAAAAACTTCTGATGGATTGGTTTCTAATCATTTTCATATGACAATAAATGCAAGGTTATTACCTAAACAAACTCTAAGCTCTCTTTTATTTCCTTACATCTCACCTCTATGCACCTTCCTCTCTCAAATTAATACTGGCTACCTTGAGGTGATCTGGAACAAAAAAGTTGAGTGTGGAGAGAAAACTCTTAATCTGATCGTTTATGCAAACCATGCTATTTTGTTCAACCGACAGGTTTTAACAAGTTTTATTTTTAAACTCTAAGATATTTTCAAATCTACCTTTCAGTTGTTGGGGTCCATATTACAGTCAGTTTTGCAAACTTCTATAGCACCATGCTCTTTCTATTCCCTTTGATCTGTACTTAAATATAAAGACATACTCACTGAGCTAATTGCATTCTCATACTTTTGTGAAGGCAGCCATTAATAGCCATCACAGTCCACCTGACTTTGTAACAAATTCCTCTAGATGTAGAATGTCACTTGGCATATTATCTGCCTTCTAAGTTACTGCAGGTGATAATTTCACCAACATATGCTACTTCATATTATGATGATAGGACTCCAATACAAGGTACTAATTTTGATATTAGTTGGAGGAATATTAGCAGCTCTAAGAGACAAATCCCACAATCTTAGTTTAGCACAATGGAAGTTTATTTCCAGCTCGAATAAAAACCACTTGAGACTAAGGGTAATTCTGCTCTATATTGTCATTCAGAGATGGCTCCTTTGATCTTGGGTGTCTACCTTATTGTTCTAAGGGTGCAGTAGCCTATGGGAGTCTTTTATGGGCTAGGTGTGTATGTAGCTTCTACCACTTTCAGCCACATTCCTTTGGCAAGACCTTAGTGAACACAGCCACACCTGCAAGAAAGGGGGAGGAAATGTAACACAACTGGATGCCCAGGAGGAAAGATACACTATTTTGGTAAACACGAGCCCATTGCTGCCTGAACTTCTGGGAAGATAATAGACTGCACTTTAAGGAATAACTTTGTTAATTTTAGCTGCCTTGTTAAAGTTAGGATATAGTCTGTATATAAAGGAAGACAAAAGTACAATTTGATTCTTTTTTAAAATGTCTTTACTAAGGAATAAAATAAAAAGTTAATAGGAAAATATATATTTCATGAATTCTTTTTTTAATGAAAGTGATTAATTAAACTACCGTTTAATTGTAAAGTTTTAAAAATACAAGACATTAAAATATAAGTAGATGTTGTATACAAATAAAAATTAAAAGTTAAACGTATTCTTCCTCCTAGATTTAACAATTTGGTGGATCTAATTTGATTTTCGTTACTTGAATTTTAAAAGAGAAATTATAATTATATATACAAACTTTAGGGAAGAAGAAACAGAATATATTTTCAAGTACAAAATTGAAATTCCCCAGTTACATAAGAAAAAGGCAAAATTGACAGATGAAATTAGGCACTTCTTCTTCAGTTGCTGAATCCTCTGTTAAGTGAGGCCCCTTGAAACCCTATTAACCAAATGTTATGATGTCACAATGTCAAAGCCTTAATTCAACAGTCATGTATTAAGCATCTCCCATATGTGAGAAACAATGTGATATAATGGGAATTCAAGAATAAATAAGACACCCTTAAAAGGATTCTAGTTGGTTGCGATGGTTATCAGGTGGTGTTTCTGAGATGGGCAGAATCAGCATCACTTGTGAATTCACTTGACGAAATCTCGGGCTCCATGAGCTATGTTTTTTAACAAAGCTTCTGAGTGATTCCGATGCAAGCTAAAGGTGGAGTATCGCTGGTTTACAGAGATCCTTTAGGGGCAGTTCTGATGAGAGAGAGAATATACCTAGCCCCCTGCTCCTACCTCGTCCTGAGCATTTTTCTAAATCACAACAGTAAACAGTAAAATGTGTAAGAGCTGAGCTTCAGCACGTCTTGTTCCATTTGTCTGTGTTATGTCCTATAAACATTATAAAAATAAATATTCCTATAAATAAGTTGCTGCAGAGAAGGTCTTGTGGGTATTTGGTAAGCAGATATATCAAAATAAAAGAATGTGATAGAATCCAACTTAACAAGCATGTTTTTACTTCTCTTTCTTTATATTAAATCTGCTCCTTTTTCCCCTAATAGATTAAAGACATGTTCTACCGAAAATCTGTAAATATACAGTTAATGAGGAATGAGTCAAAAGTAAAGATCAAGACAATAAAAAGGAAGAAAGTTCTGTCAACTATGATAGTAAATATAGATTATGTGATTGAGAATTAGATTTCGTTCTTATATTTCTTTGAGGTGAGATTAAAAGGAAAGCATGACTGGTCACATTGGGATTGTTACTATAGAAACATGAAATACTATGTTGTATTTTCATAAAGATGTCGTGAAGGTACTATTAAAGACATGGAGAGATCCCAAACTCAGTAGCCTGAAGGCTACTAAAGAGAGAAGACTATGGAAACCTGGTGAGTACAAGCCGCTCTAATGTGAGCCTGTCCTTCTGAGCTTGCAGAGATCATTGCCGAACTGAATAGAGAATAAATTTCACCAGATCTCCAGATTTTCCTAAAGAAGTTAGAAATTTTGATTTTTAGGTAAAAACTCCAAATTCTTTAATATTTTCTTAAATATGCTTTTTATTTTATTTTTTTAAAGATTTTATTTTTTCCTTTTTCTCCCCAAAGACTCCCGGTACATAATTATATATTTTAGTTGTGGGTCCTTCTAGTTGTGGCATGTGGGATGCTGCCTCAGCATGGACTGACCATCAGTGCCATGTCTGTGCTCAGGATCAGAACCGGCGAACCCTGGGCCGCCGAAGCAGAGCACGCGAACTTAACCATTCAGCCACAGGGTTAATATTTTTAATTTTTTTAATATTTTCAAATAAGATGTATTTCATAATGTTGTGTTGGAAAAATGGTATACTTCTGAGCGTGAGTATGCCCTAGACTACCACTGGTATACTGATTCCGTATTGCGTCCTTACTAAGGGTCATTCTTTAATTCTTTAATATTTACTGAGTGCTGGTTTTATGACAGGCAGTGCTTTAGGTTCTGAGAATACAACTATGGTACTCTTCTTTGAATTAAAAAAAAAGTATAGGAACTTGGGTTTTGAATTTTGGAGCCATGTGATCCTGGGATAGAATGAGTTCTGCTCACTAGTTTCAGATCTTTGGCAAGTTTTTAACTTTGCCAAGTCTGTGAATCATACATTACTACTCATCTAATAAGATTATTATAAAGATAAGAAATAATTCAGGCCAAGTGTTTAGTGTCCTACATATAATACAGTGATCAATAAATGTCAAAGACAATGATGATGATAATTTTATGAATAATAATAATGAACTCAAAATATGAGATTTAGTGTTGTGTGAAAGAAGCATACAAAGGAAAGCTGATTAAAATGTGTAACAGTGATAACAAACTTGAGGTATATAGGGATAAATGTGATCTTCTGGCGGATATTGTTGGGCTGACATTATTTCTACAGTTATGCGGAGCAAACTGGGCTGAACCATTATCCACGCAACATCTAGCTTTCCACAGTCCACATTCACATCGCTTACTTGTTTTACTATATATGCCTGGTCCTTTAGACATTTTGAGTCATTACCCTTAAAGTGGAAGTGATTAGTGGTTTTTTCCTAGTGGCTAGACTTCTAGCACAAGGAAAAAGTAAACTTGCCCTTGGGAAGGAGTAGTTCTAGTTGAAGAAGTGTTATTCTATGCAATCATTTGAGGAAGTCTCAGAATCTCATATAACAGCGGAATACTCACTAGCTGAATTAACAGAATATTATATAATAAAATCCAAATCTATGCTAGCTAAAAATCAAACATTACCAAAAGGAGATGTTGAAGACACTCATAAAAATATATTATAGAGCAAAAAAAAAGTCAACCTCTCATTCTGGAATATGTAGAAAAACTCTCTTTTCTCCCAAAACTGTATTGGGAAAGCACAAAACAGATCAAGTTTCAAGCAACAAAATGTATCCCCCATTTAGAACTAATAAAATCTATTTGGACAGTGGAAATCCACTGGCTTTTTTGACAAGAACTGCATGATTTCTAAGGGGCTAAAATGATGTTGACCTTCCTCACGGAGTTAGGAGATCAAATCAAAGTTTAGACACAGTGTGCATTGGTTATCGATGAGTTATGAATCAACCATCTCTCTTACTTAAGATTTCACATGCTTGTGCAGATAAGACATATTTTTGCGTTACTAATATTAATATGTTCATTTGTTTGTCAAATGGTTTGTACAAACCCATAAACTTTTATTCAGAATGCTGGAATTTAATGTTAAAACATTCTGTGTGCTTCTTAAAATCTGAAGAATGACTTTCCCACATGAAAAATTCTAAGTAAATAGCACTAACAATTATAATTCTGAAATTGCAATATTGATATATTACTTGTTCTAGCAAGTTTTGCAGGAACCACATCAACTGGTATGAAAACTGAACATAGATTTGCCCATTCAAAGTTGGGGAGATGATATAACAGGATTTTCTAGACATTTGAATTTAAATGGAACTGCCAGTTAGCAACTGCAAACACCTTAGTCCAAATAAGGTAAATCTAGTATTATCTAATAACAAACTGCGTGAAACTACTAATGCCATCCATTTATATGTAAACTACCTTTTCAGTTTATGAAATGTATTATTTCATTTAATCCTTACAGCCTCCTCTAAGGACAAGTCATAAAGTGAGATTGAAAGTTTTATCGGGGCAATTCTGGATAGAGTTGTTATTATTGAAATCAGAGCAAATATATATATTACAAAGGAAAATTATTTGTTTTTTGGTAGAGAAAATGAAAAAGAAACTCATTGTGCATTGTGTTTATAATCAAAAGATGCCTGTAATATTCAATTGGGTGGATAATTTCAACAGGTCAAATCGGAAGACGCTCATAATTACCCCTTTGTTCTCCAGAGTATGTAGAATGAAATTAACACTAACTTGTCTCGGAGAGTACCTACCACCACAACTGTACGGGGTAAAGTATTAATGAAAGAGAAAGAGACCCAAGGAACATCTTGTTATTCCAAAAACTCAGATTACTATTTAAAAACTAGCATGATGAGGCTGGCCCGGTGGTGTAGTGGTTAAGTTCACACACTCTGCTTTGGCGGCCCAGGATTCACAGGTTCAGATCCCAGGCACAGGCCTGGCACTGCTTGCCAAGCCATGCTGTGAGGAAGTCCCACATAAAATAGAGGAAGATTGGCACAATATTAGCTCAGTGACAATCTTTCTCAAACAAAATAGGAGGATTGGCAACAGATGTTAGCTCAGGGCCAATCTTCCTTACAAAAAAACAACTGACAGGATGATTAATGTGTTTACTCCTTAAAAATGGGCTGACACTACTAAGTTTTAATGGATGTGTTTAGCTAATTAATTTCCTGCTTATTTTCAAAAGGTATTTAAGAATGCATACCAATGTGCATCTGGCATAGTACAATAAAATGAACAAAAGTCATTTTATTTTTTCCATATACTGCCTTCACAACTGCTTTGTCATTTCTAACTTTCTTGTCCCTTAATGATGTTTGGTCATATTTTTAATTTTTATGGCCACTTTCAGTTTTAAAATTATTTTTTTAAGTCCAATGGAAAACATGAAACTCAAAATCAAATTTAATCTATTTCTGTCTTTACCCTACCCTTATTCCTTCTATTTCTTCTCTTTCCCCACCCACATTCTCCAGGCCTGTGGGGCAGACATGAGCTGGGATCCTCATTCTTTGACTGAATGGGGTGTGGCATGGTTTTTTATCCCCTTTTCTGGACTCTGTGGCCTCCAGGATTGGGTACTGGGGAACAATGGCCATGGAGATGGAGTTCATTTATGGAAATGGCACATATTTATGTTGGAGGATAATTCTAACTTTGTGTGGTTCTATCTGACTCTAAGGCTATTTATATGACATGCGTGGTTTTCATGAGGTGGTGGATTTCCACCTGACATCACGCCCCAATTTGTTTTTAAGACAATGTACTATGGGTAAAGGATATAACCCCAAATAAAATACGGTAAGGTCAGTTTTTTTTGTGTATGTGTGTAATCTAGCATGCATCTCTCTGAGGACTTGTATTATGACAGATTTTTATAGTACATCTCTAGATGGTAATTCTCTACTTTTAAAAATATTAATCATGCTGGTTTCTCTAGGGCTCTCCACATAGTTCAGTGTCCAGGTTATCATAAATAAAGCCCAAGAGATGGATCTCCACAGACATAGGAGTTAGTGGTGAATCTGGGGAAAGAGATGGAGAAAAATGTATGGATTATCACACATTATTAAATTTTGTCTCTGTAAAACCTAATATTATTACATTTCACTTGAAATTTATATATATTAGTAAAATTTACATATATTGGTAAATATATATATTTATATATATTGGCAACATATATATTATAACTCATATATATTGGTAGAGTAATTAAATTTATATGGTACAGCACTAAATATAAATTTAGATAAACTGATTATTTTCAATCAGTATTTATATGTTGACTACATCATATGTATATCACATTTAGTGTCTGATACTCTAAGATAGGACCATTTCTAATTAAATCACGTTGATAGAGCAATATACTATTCATAAAATCAGTTAGTAAGCCATCAGGGAATAGCCTGTATTCCAAGCTTTTTGCTATACACAAAATCTTTGAGGTATGTGGCAAATGCTACATATTCCAGAAGGCTTCCAAAAAATGTAAAAAGATGGATGGTGAAAAGATATTTATATAGACATTGAATCTTTTTCTCTCAATTCATTGTGTGTCCCTTTACTTTCTAATTATCTTATATCTGTATATTTAATCCCATTCAATTCAGCAAAACTTTGTCTCAGATATATTCCTGGCATGGTAAGATTATGCAGTTAAGATTATTTAGTTCTTCCTAAGTAGTCCCACATATTATTAAAAAAAAAAAAAACTATCAAGTAAGTGACAAGAAGTAAAATGAGAATCTGATTTCCTTCTGTAATGTCAATTTCAATAATCTTTTAGAATTTTAGTTTTTCTTTATTTTTGGTGAGGACAATTAGCACTGAGCTAACATCTGTTGCCAATCTTCCTCTTTTTGCTTGAGCAAGATTGTCCCTGAGCTAACATCTGTGCCAATCTTCCTCTATTTTGTATGTGGGATGCTGCCACAGCATGGCTTGGTGAGCAGTGCATAGGTCCAAGCCCAGGATTTGAACCTGTGAACCTCAGGCTGCTGAAGAGGAGCACACGAACTTAACCACTACACTGCTGAGCCAGCCCCTAGAATTATTAAATATCGAATTATATCATGGAAATGTTTTCCTTGAGGGGATGGACAAGTGTTGGCTACGTGTGCATTTTTACTGTGCTAAATACATGCTTGGATTGCCTATTGAGTAGAATGACTCTATCATTTATTTCCTAAACCAGATACTTTTAAGAGTGGAGAGGAGAGATATTAATCATCACATCAGGATGACAGGGATAAAATGAGACTGGCTCCTGCACACTGGGATGTGGGTACCCTCTGAGAAATCCTGCACCTAGAATAGGAGGTTCTTTCCTGCTCCTTCCCCCCACACCTTAAATGCTGCCTTGCTTACTTGATACCAGGTAGGTTCCCCACACACCAGTGCTTTATTCAGCTTGTCTTTGCACCTGGAGTGCTCTCCTCCTTGCCTTCATTATTAGACAAAACTTAGCTGAGTGCCCTCCTTCTTTGGAACCCCTTCTGCGACCCTTCCCCTCCCAGTGCCCTCCAGCTCGAGATTGCCTTTCTTCCACATCCAGGCTGAATTGAGCAGTCACTAAATGCCTGCTGGGTTTTCCTAGATGCTGGGTTCTGTAAGGACATGTTTCCTTCTTGACAGGATAATAATTTGATTATACTGATTATGTGTTCTTCATGCACAATCCCCATTCCAGGCTGATTGCTCTCTGAGTTTTATTATAGAAACGCCTCAAGGCATAGTTAATTTTGTAGAGGGAAAATGCTTTATGCTTTTTAAGAGGCTTGTTTTTTGTTTTCAAGAGAAGTCCCGGAGAACTCAAATCCACAAGTTTATGTCTTAAGCAGTGAGAAGTTTTTGTTTTGGGATTTTTTCCCCCACATACCCAGATCTGATATAGATGCCACTGGCTATGAAAGGGAGAAGAGTGAACGAGGAAGCGTAAAGTTAGAATCTGGTGGGGTCTCTGAAAAATTGTCATGATCCCTGTTATCCCTGAGCATGGTTAGGAAATACAACTGAAAGATGGAGCCGCATTTGGTGATTCAAAGACAGAGGGGACATAATCTGTTTCCTAGTTGGATCCTAAGGAAACAAGTTCTGTCCATTGATACCAACACACCATAGTGACAGTAGACTATAAGTGGCAGCATTGCATAAAGAACAAAGAGGGTAGGAATCCAACCCGCTCCCCTCAGTCTCCTGCAGCCCATGGGAGCTGTCTGAGATCAGCCAGATTTCCCACACCCCAGAAAGGAGTGAAGTGCTAGCCCAGAAATACTGATGAGTATTGAGAGACATTGAGGACACAGAGAGGCCTGCAAGGAGACAGGGCCAGAGACCGGCTGGGGATGTGGAATTCTCGGGAAGAGCTGACTCCCTGAGTACCTTGGAGTAGGTACTCCTCCACCATCCTCCTCCACCTGTCACCTTGAGAAGGATCAAATCTAGAAAAGACTATTTTCATTTA
Organism: Equus przewalskii; assembly: GCF_037783145.1. Classification (NCBI taxonomy): domain Eukaryota; kingdom Metazoa; phylum Chordata; class Mammalia; order Perissodactyla; family Equidae; genus Equus; species Equus przewalskii. The sequence continues at coordinate 41,319,539 of NC_091850.1, forward strand.
CATAGACAGAATTTACCAGGATTTGATTAAATTCTATATTGAAATAGAAATTAAGTTGAATTTATGTTTAAGTAACAAAAGTTACATTTTCTGCACATCGGGCTGTAGATTATACATCAAGCAGCTTTTCAAAATGAAATAGAAAAGCTCAAGAACTCAAAGACACTGCATGCTGTAATTTGCCAGGTCTTTTGGTATTTTATGTATATTATCTCATTTATCCTTCAAAATACTTCATATATTTTATAGTATTATTCAGAATTCCTACCAAAAAAATGTGGCTTCATTCAAGGGCTTGTGTGCAGATAGTCTATTTTGTGAAGCCGTTGTAAGGAACATGTGCAAGCATGGGAAGAATGACCCAGGTCAGGAAAGAAAGTCAGTCAAAGGGTATCTTATGGGGCTGGTCATTGTGGGCAACTGTGGCTTCATCCAGCTGGGGTTCTGAGGGATTCTGGAGAAATCTCCACTTCAGACTTCTCTGCCCAGGGGCACAAAGAAGTGAATATTTGTCCATCAGCTAACACTTCCTCATTGATTGTGTACTTTCTTGCTGTTTGAGTTTGTGCATATGTCAGAATAGCTGAGTTGGTTGCCGTAGTGTCTATATATGCAAGAGTGGCAGAAAATCCTGGGATAGAAAATGAGATATATGCTGAGCATCTAAGGCAAGATGCTGGTTAGGTTACATTTGAGCATAGCTGACTACCACACAAGAGCCAGAATAAAGTTAGGTCTAGAGGACGTGAGGTATGACATAAAAGTTGCCCCGTGGATCCAGAACTGGTTTCACGAGTATGCAACCAGGGCAGTCACACAGGGCCCTGTGCTCAGAAGGTTCCTACGCTTGGAAATTAGTGCTCTGTGAAATTCTTAGGAATATTGTCTTTCAATTGTTTTATAAGTGAAGTCTGACGGGGCAACGGAGCATGAACTGAGACTTAGAGCATCACCGACACTGCATCCTGCCTCCCACAGCATCGCATATTTTGAGCTGCTTGATTAGTGGCTGCCCATTCCCTGCCTTCTAGTGACCTGTGCCCCACCAGGCTTTATGCCCCTCTTTCCCGTTCTGAGACTGCTGCCACCTTCTGCCTGGGACAATGACCAGGTTGCATTGGTGGGTGGAGGAGGGGGGACCCTATTCTATCATTGTCTTCTGTCCCAGTGGGTAACTGGGCCTGGACACAGGGAGGTGCAGGGTCAGGCCCATTCCATTTGTCTTGGGGAGGAGGAGAAGTCAGTGACCATCCTCTCCTAGGTGGCAGTGCCATGGATAGGACATTTGACAAGAGACTCAGTGAGGTCTCCTGAACACCCCAATCCAGGTATGAAGCACATTTCATTGTGGAAGAGATTGCCATCACTTGGGATTCCACCATCTGCAGTGGATTGGGCCTGTGAGGAGAGATTGACTTCCCCACTGTATCAACAGTGTTTTCTAATTTCTGTATCTGATGTTCTATATCTGATATTTGACATCTGGGGCCTTGCTGACTAGGGAGGGACTGTTCCTCCCAAGGTTAGTGCATTCCCAGAGATAGCAAAGGACTCCCTGCTTTCCATATGCAGAGTTATCAATGCAAAGCTTATATCCTCCTTCCCAACCTGCTCTGTCTTGCACTGCAGGACACTATTCTCCTGCCCAAATCAGCCCAGGGCCAGTCCTCTCACAACTAGGAGCCCACTGAAATCTTTCAAGCTAGTCAATCTTAACATACTAGCTTGCTTACCCTGCCTCTCCCATTATTTCCCTAGAAAACCACATTAAAGCCTTTCTATCAGTTTCCCTTGCTCTCTCTCTGCCTTGCTCTCTCTCACCAGCCAACCTCAGTGTTCTCTCGTGTCCCCCTGCATGGCGCAGCACGTCCTCCTACTTTAAGAATTATGAGTAATAAACTATCATTTCAGTGATGTTGGCCTCATCATCCTGGGTACATTTAAAAATAACCACTGGCTGGGGCCAGGCCACATTTTCATTTTGTACTGGGCCCTGAAATTATGGATCAAATCCTACATTCAGGAAGCATTGATACAGAGGTTTAAGTCTCACTTAAAGTCATATGTATGCAGTGGTAGAGCTCAGATTCTGGTCCAGTTCTGTTTTCTCTAGGATTTTGTTCTGCTTACACCACTCTGCCTGCAGCACTAAAATACGTTCGTTCAAGAAGCAGTTAAACAACGTGAGCTGAGGAAATGAATTTGGGATGTGGTGTTAAGATAAAGAACACGCAGACGTAAAGCAGATTCTGACGTGTTAAATGGATGAATCTTCTTAAAAAGGGAAATTATTTGGGAGACATGTCAGTAGCACGCACAGGTCAAAAACAAGGCAGGGTATCCATCATTAGGCCAATGTCTTCCTACCTCACAAGTGACCTTTAGTAAAAAGTACCTTTACCTTCTGCATCTGGTGAGATAGTATAATAGATTGTTCTGGTGATTTTGGATCATATGTATGTACTAACAGAATATCTCTACTTGACTCACACCACACCTTTTAGGGGTGTAGGAGTGAAAAATAATTTTTCTTCTATCCTTCTAGGTTCTTGTTGAGACCCCCCCTTTAATAAAATAAAATTAACAAGAGGAAAAACAAAAGTTTAATAACATGTATAACTCCTGTAGACATGGTAAAAACCCAGGAAAACTGAATAACTCTCTGAAATGGCCCAAGCCACCACCTTAAAGACCATCTTCAGCTGAAGACAGAAGATGTCTGGGAGAAGGGGAACCAGCTATGGGAGGTTACCAGGAAAAGCACAGTAAACAAGGCTCTGGTTGATATTTGGATTTAAGTCCTTGCCTTCTCCACTGACAAGAGTTTCTAGAGGTTTAGAGTCATCCTTCTCTTCCTGGTACAGAGAGAGGCCTTTCCAAATAGAGATATCCCTTATAAATGTAAATGTTCCCGACAAAAGAGTAACTTCTACTCCATTTTCAGAGCTTCTCCTGTGTCTGCTGTTTCTTAAAAATAATCAGCCTAAAATAGTCCTTGTGCCAAAGAGGCATGTTTTGGGGTGTTATATTTTGCTCCCATTCAGGGGACTGAATGGATAGAAACAGTTAATACAATTTCCCTCTTGAAGCGGCATAAAGTAGTATATCTGAAATAATATCAGCATTTGAAATAGTGACTGCTCTCCTCCTCCATGGGGCGTACACTTCACTGGGCTTCTAGGTTACCATATTCTCCCTGTTTTTTCTTACCTCCCTGGTTTCTCCTCCACAGCCTTTTTGATAGGACCTCCCCATTTCCTATTCATCTAAATATTGACGGATCCAAGGGCTAGGTCCTTTGAGCCATTTTCCATCTACATTTATTCCACTAATGATGTTATCCAGCTTCAAAAATTCAACTATCTTCATTCTGGTAACTCCCAAATTTATATCTCCAGTCTAGAACTCTTTCTGAACTCTTGGCTTGAATATTTATTTTTCTGCTCACTAATCATTTCCAAGAGCTGATCAGTTAGATACCACAAGTTCAACATGTAGAATACTGACCTCTTAATATTTCCTTCCATACACTTAAAACACTCTGCATCCTTAGAAATTTTCCAGTAAATGTGAACACAATTTTTCCAATTGTTCAGCTCAAGGGTATTGGAGTCATCTTAGAGTCATCTCTTTTTTTTCACTCTCCACATTTATCAACAGATTCTCTTGACTTTAACTTCCAAATGTCTAAAATCTGACCCTTTCTCACTATCTCAAGTCCAAGATACCCTTATCTCTCTCCTGGCTACTGGTCCTCACACTTCTGTCTTTGTTCCTCTTTGTCCTTACAGAGAGCTGAAGAATTCCTGAGGAAAAGCAAATCATGTCCCTCTTCTGCTTTAAACCCACCTCGTACAGATTCAACGCCAAGTTCTTCCTGGGACCCTTACATGATCTGCCCTTCCCTCACCTCTCTAACTTAATCTCCTTCTGGTTTTTCAACTCTAGCTACCTCACTGCTCCTGGAAACATGGCTCAGGTCATGAGTCTAGGTTAGTCCCTACCTTGAATCTCTTCCTTCAGATATTCCTACAACAAGCATTCTTACGTCCTGCAGCCCCTAGATTGATGTCAAAAGGGAAATTTTAACTCAGTAGTTATTTTGCATCTACAACTCTCCCCCAGTGGTAGGCAATTACTACTACTTGCAGGTTTATAAAGCATATGAGGCACTGAGACCCTCAGTTATGAAGAATCTAGCTTCTCTCTATAGACAGATTTAATAGCATTCTATAGGATAGAATATCTTTCTTTTGAAAATGATGAAATAATAGTTTTTATTAGTTTAGTTATTTCTACCCATCCATTGATGAAATATAGAATAAAGTCTTAGTCCAGATTTCAGATGGAAAGAGCTTTTGGTTTACATCAAGATTTACTAGTCGACCTGATGGGTACTTACAAAGAAAATTATGAGCTCAGAATAGAGAGGTAAATAATTTAGGAAATAATTTATTTTTACTGTTATTAAGAGATGTTCAGTCCCACAACTAGAAGGACCTACAACTAAGATATACAACTGTGTACGGGGGGGGGGGGGGGCGTTGGGGAGATAAAGCAGAAAAAAAAATTTTAAAAATTTAAAAATTTAAAAACAGATGTTTAGAGTATATTCTGAATTATGAATATTTAAGTTTACTTTTCTTAGTACCTATGTCCACATGTTCAATGGCAATCATCTTTATAAATAAGCTAATTTCTTCCTGAAATACAATGGGCTTTTTTGATAACTTAAGCTCGTATAACACTAATACTCAAAAATTTTTATTTTTCTAAGTCTTTGAAAACACTCCCTACTCAGAAACTGAGCAACAGAGCCTTGAAGCATAAAATACACTGTGTACCTTAAAAAATGCCATATAGTTGAAGGGACAAATCAGACCAATACAAAAATTATATATTTTTTAAAAAGCAAATGATATGAACTAGAACAAAATTATATGCAAATATGTGGAAATTGCTTAAAACAGCTATAAAAGTTGAAAATAAAATTTTTAAGCCAATGAGAAATAATGAGTGAAGGCAATTTGAGATGATAGGACTTGGGATCATCTTTGAAGGAAATGGATATATAGAATTAACAGAAGATGAGGATAACACATGAGCAAACATGTAATAATTGAGGTAATCAAAGTTCATCTTAGCAATACTGAATGTAATGGACCAAGCAGAGCAAAGGGTCCAGTTGAGAAATACTAGAAAATAAAGCTATTCTTTGGTGGGTCTTGTAGAGATTCTTGAATCCAGGCAAGAAATTTAAATTGCTGATGGTTGGAGTCATTGAAAACAATTGAATGGATGATGAGAGACAGATTGTTATAAATTTCCAGTAAGTAGTGAGAGTGTGAGAAACACCTAATGGAGCACAGTTATCCTTGAGTGTCTAACAAATGAGTTTCTCACTCTATGATATTGCAACGATGTTCTGCTTTTAGACAGTTTAGTGTCTTCAGTTGGAGTTTGGTTTGAGGTCAAATTTCTAAATATGACATTTTGTAAAATAAATTTCTAATTATTATATAATTTATTGCATATGAGATTAAATTGTTTTTAATTATTTTTTGCATTGTTTGTCCTTAGTAATTTTATTTTACAGTCAAGAAAAATGAGAGGGCTGTGGCTAGGCGTTTTCTTCCATTTTGGTAAGAATAATGGTTTGATTTAATGTAATTAAAACAAGACCAATTAATTTTGAAACGTTTATCAAACTTTAACTCTACTTTCTCCCAGCATGGGCTTTATAATTTGTATAAATATGCATATTTTTGACAACCTGGTATTTCTAATACAACCATGAGAAAAAGAAAAAAAACAATAAAGAAAATTCTGAGTTTGTTACATGCTCTGATCTGTAGTGATATTGACTATCTAGCCACCACTTGATTTATAACTCAATTTATCAAAAAACGTCCCTAGAAGGGTTTATAACAAACCTAAATATTCTACCTATGCCACTGAGTACTTTATATTTTAGTGAACACTATTATATATTGGAAATGTAAGACCGCCCACAGAGAACTATACAAAGAATTGTTCATTTGCTTCAGATTTTGAACTCTCATCAACAAGGAAATCACGTAGGGGCCGGCCCCATGGCCAAGTGGTTAAGTTCACCGGCTGTGCTTCGGCAGCCCAGGGTTTTGCTGGTTGGGATCCTGGGTGCAGACCTAGTACTGCTCATGAAGCCATGTTGAGGCAGTGTCCCACATAGCAGAGCCAGAAGGACCTACAACTAGAATATACAACTATGTACTGGGGAACTTGGGGTGAAGAAGAAAAAAAAAGAAAGATTGGCAACAGATGTTAGCTCAGGGCCAATCTTTAAAAAAGAAAAAACAAGGAAATTACATGATACTCTTGTACTAACATAAATATCATACCACTAAATATTAGATAGATTTTTTTTTTTACTTTTTATTAAGATTATGATAGTGTATAACCTTGTGAAACTTCAGTTGCACATTATTGTTTGTCAGTTGTGTTGTAGGTGCACCACTTCACCCTTTGTGCCCACCCCCTCTACCTCCACTTTCCCCTGGTAACCACTAATCTGTTCTCTTTGTCTACATATTTAACTTCCACATATGAGTGGAGTCATACAGAGTTTGTCTTTATCTGGCTTATTTCACTTAACATAATACCTTTAAGGTCCATCCATGTTGTTGTGAATGAGATGATTTTATCCTTTTTTATGGCTGAGTAGTATTCCGTTGTATATATATATATACATCGTATCTTCTTTATCCAATCGTCGGTTGATGGGCACTTAGGTTGCTTCAGTATCTTGGCTATTGTAAATAATGATGCAATGAACATAGGGGTGCATGGGACTCTTGGAATTGCTGATTTCAAGTAATATTAGATAGATTTTTAAGCATTTGTACATTTATGCTCTCTAAATAAATTATTCAAAATAAAAAATCATCTCAGACTTGAAATTAGGTCCCTTGAATTGAGAAAATAATAATCTTCCTTTTTCAGAATCTTTATTTCCCTAATCTAACTGAGGTATAAAATTTGTCACTCAATCTGAATTCCTTAAGTGTGCTTGAGAGGTATTTTTGGAAATTGCCTTATTAGCAAAGATTCTATTCTTGTTCAGATGCTTTATTTAAGCTGGTCAGATATTCTGTTTATTCCTGGTGTTTATCATGAAGAAAATCATGATTTACAACACACTGTTATTTAAAAATATTGATCCTGAATGTTCCTTCCCTAGTATGTTGGTTTACGTTCGTCATCACATTCCACCAGGAAAACATATATGAGTGGTTCCAAGCCATTCTGTGTCCAAAAAATTATGCTTTGTGCTTTAAGGCCATTATTATTTTAATGTTCACAACATCCAGTTTATGTCAGCTATATATCATCATTTCAATCTAAAGAAACTAAGACTCAGAGAAGGTAATTTACTGGCATAAATTCCCATCAGTCTTAAATGGTAGATGGGCCTCACAAACATAATCTTAAACCACATAGTTTAAATTTTACATTTTACTCATGCTTCAGTTGTGAACAGTGGCAGAATTAATGGCCTCAATTTTCTAATCCGGGACTAATTATTTTGCTACTTTCAGAAGAAAAAAATTGAGTTGGTGGTTGTATTAGTTTTCTAGGGCCACCATAATAACAGAAATTTATTTTCTCACATTTCTGGAGGCTGGAAGTCCACCTCATGGTGATGGTGAAAGTTTTTCTCCTGAGGCCTCTCTCCTTGGCTTGTAGATGGCCCCCTGCTCACTGTCTCTTCACAGGGAAAAACAAATTTCCTCTTCTTAAAAGGATACCAGTCCTACTGGGTTAGGGCCCACCCTAACTACCTCCTTTTAACTTAATCATCTCTTTAAAGACCTTATCTCTAAATAGAGTTACATTCTGAGGCATTGGGGGTTGGGATTTAATGTATGAATTTTGGGGAGACAAAATGCAGCCCATAACAGTGGTCTTTTAATAACCTTTGTATCAATCACCCCAACTTTGAACCTAATATATTTCCAAACTGTCTAGTATTGGGAAGATGTGCAATCTATCCTCAATAGAGATGTAGTGCATATCTACACATGCGCCCGCTCTTGTTATATTTTCTTATAGGAAGATTGCTCATGATTTTTCATCATAGATAGGTTTCACTGTCATTTCAGGGATATAATACATAGGGGCAGGATTTTTTAAATATTAGAGAGTATCAGAATTGCTTGTTGGAACACGGACACCTGGCTGCATCTCCAGAGACTGGGAATTTGCATTTCTAATCAGCTCCTAGTGGAAGCTGATGCTTCTTGTGTATAGAACATGATTTAAGCAGTGAAATTCTAAGACATTCACACTGACTCATGTTATTTTTTATTACTTCTGAGAAATGTCACGAATTCATTTAACGTGTTTATGGAAACAAAGTGATAGCTTCAGACAATTATTAGGAAAAGTGTTTTGCTGTGGGCATTCCTTTGGCTCTAAGCAAATGCAATTCCTCTCAATAAAGAAAAGAATAACTTTGCCTTCTTCACCATTATCCCTAAATCCTTCTCTTTATCTAGAAACCACCTTGAAAATAAATGAGTAATCAAATTGAAAGATATATATATTTTTTCTTTTTTACAATCTGGCTTCCCAAATATAGTAACTTCTTAATCTACATAATAGTTGATAAGCTCTTTCTTTGTTTTAGTGGGGTTAAATCAACACACAATTTTATCTGTTGTAGCTAAAATGGATAGTAATTATTAAAACATTATTACTGGCAAGCATATTGTGTTTTGAGGATCCAGCACAGCTGGGAACTGCACAGCACCTCAGACACCAGATGCTCCGTTTGCTGTCATTTGTTTATTATTATTTACACACATGGATGGGTGAGTGGAAGGGCAGGAAGGCACCAAAAATTGTTATTATTTCAACATTTTAAAAATTTTTCTAGATAACTCCTTGGCATGGCTTAAAATATTATAAAAAGGAAAAATAAAATATATAAAGGAAAATGTCTCCTTCCTATCCAGTACGTGCCACATGATTTCCACTCTTCTCCAAACAGGAGATACTGTAAATTTATCACATATTATTTCAAAGATATTTTTGCATAAAGAAGTAAATATAAATGCATACTTTGTCCCTCTCTTTTCTTCTTCTTCTTCTTTTTTATTTAGTGAGGAAGATTGGCCCTGAGCTAACATCTTTTGCCCATCTTCCTCTATTTTATGTGAGATGCTACCACAGCATGGCTTGACGAGTGGCACCCAGGATCTGAATCTGCAAACCCTGGCCTGCCAAAACAGACTGCATAAACTTAGCCATTATGTCCCTGGGCCAGCTCCTTGTCCCACTCTTTAAAAACAGTCAGTAGCACACCGTATACACTATTCAGAAACTTATCTTCTTTTATCAATGTATCTTGAAGATCTTTCTATATCTATACGTAAAGAGCTGTTTGTTGTTCCCTTGCATGGACCTGTCATAATCCCTTTAACTAGTCATCTGTAGATAGACATTAACAAGTAAATGTTAACAGGTAAACTTTCGCTTTAACAAAACATTTCCATTGAATGTGGTGTTAAACATTACATAAATGTTACCTAGATCATTTCTTGTGTTTGTGGTTAAATTTTATGAAAGCCGTTCCTCCTATGACGTGAAAAGAATATACTGACTACCTTTTACTCTTCTTTTCAATTTTAAATGATACGTTTTAACAATCTGTAGGACAGAGTACTAGAGTAGAATTTATTAGTCAAGAAATATAGGCTTTATAATTTTTGTAGAAATTGACAAATTGTCCTCAAAGGATTAATCTATTTTACATAAACATAAGCAATGTGTAAGAGTGGACGCCTCCTCTGACAAGCTTGCCAAAGAGTTAGCAAACCTTTGGAGTTTTGACAATCTATTGAGTGAGAAATTAGATGTCGATGTAGTTTTAATTTCCGTGTCTCTTGCTTTGAGTGAGGTTGATGAATTTTTTAAAAATGTTTAAAACTTTTTTTATGTTTTCTTGCTGTGAATTGTCCATTATGTACATTGCCCAATTTTGGAGAGTAGGATTATTGAGCACTTTGTCTGCTTTGCTTATCATGTTCATGCCATGTAGACAATTTCAAGTTTTTGAATTGGTTGGTTTTGTTTCTTTTCCTTTGCTGAGGATGATTCGCCCTGCACTAACATCTGTTGCCAATCTTCCTCTTTTTGCTTGAGGAAGATTGTCACTGAGCTAATAACTGTTCCAGTCCTCGTCTGTTTTGTATGAGGATCACCGCCACAGCATGGCTGCCAACAAGTGGTGTAGGTCTGTGCCTGGGAACTGAACCTGGGCCATGGAAGCAGAGTGTGCCGAACTTTACCATGAGGCCACGGGGCCAGCCCCTATGAATTGGTTTTTAACATTCTTTTCTTTTATGATTTCATGGGTTAAAAAAAAAGAGAGACTGTTTTCTCACATTATAACTTCATATATTTATGGGACTAGCACTATAGTTGTCTGAATTAGTTGGTTTCTACAATTTAAGACTCTTCATCCCTTGCTAGAGACAAATTGCTTTCAGGAAATCTACCATGTTTGTGTGTGATTCTTGGTGCAGTCTTGCCTCCTCTGCTCTGCTGAACCATACAGGGTCCAGGAGGGTTTTTGTGCCAACCTGACACCTTCCTCCCACTCAAGGTCTCGTTGCAGCTAAGGTTTAACCCCTGGTTGTGCACCCCCACCCTCAGAAAGTTTATCTTTGCTGAGATTTACTACTAATTACTCCATTGGCTTCTGAAATCTCTTTAAATGGTTCCTTGCCTCCGTTCCCTTCCGTGTAGCACATGGGAAGTACTTAGGTTCATTCCTATAGTTTTTGGAAGCCCTTACATGTAATTTAGATCCTAGGGATTACACGTTGTTAGAGATTGAATGTTAGTGTTCCCCAAAATTCGTATGTTGAAGCTCTAACCCCCAGTGTGGCTCTGTTTGGAGATGGGGCCTCTAAGGAAGTACTTAAGGTTGAATGGGATCATAAGGGTAGTGATCCAATAGGATAGCTGTCCTTATAAAAAAGACGCAAGGGGATTTCTCTTTCTTCTTCTCTGCCTCTCTTCATGTGCGTGGACTGAGGAATATAAAAAGTTTGGCTCCTCAGACAGATAATGGGAACTAAAGAATATATGAATTTCAATATAGCTATTAGAGCAGATGTGAAACAAATAATTTTAGGACCTCATGATCCTCTCCTAGTTGGATGTATGTGCTCACATGTAAATCCCCATGATCCAGTCCTGCAGGACGATGTTCCACAATTGTTTGGTTATCCCCCACAAAGGAAGACAATAGAGTGATCATTGTTTTCCTGGTAATAATGACAACCATGTTATTCCTAACTGCACCTGAGAGATTTATAAGGCTCTTGGAGATATTATCTCAAGTAATAATTTTATCATTACTACTGAACAATTGTTATTATGCTTATTTCAAGTATGCAAACTCAGAGGCTAGTGGAAGTTTAGCTTGCCTAGATAGCCCAGTTTACTAATGATAAGGGGCAGAGTCAAGACTCAAACTCAGATCAGCCTTGCTTTTCAGGTCTACCACCGGGCTAATCCAGATAGAATCTCCAAGAAGGACAGGGTATATAATGAAGAATTTACTCTCTATTTTGATAATTTACAAAGTTACATGATATGGTGAAATAGTATGAATAATCATTTTTTTCCTATTTAAGCACATTTTAAATGAGCTTAGTTATCAACATGTACATGCTAATAGAGACAAAATACATAAACAGATTGCGTTTATTTTTCATCATGTAACACAGAATATTCTAAAATAAACTAAAAGCCTGATTTTCCCTTGGTTTAAACTTGCAGATTTTGAATTAATCTTTTGAAATGAAAGAGGATTGTTGTCTACTGATTTGAAAAAGTATATGCTGCTTTTCAAGGGTGTAGTGTCTGTATGTTCATCAGTAAGATAGCGAGTATTTAAATTATTGTGCATTCTTACAATTGTGTGATATGCAGTAATTAAAAATAACAAGTTAGATCTATAGTAAACAGAAAACACGTTTAATATTATGGCAAAAAGCAATTACAAAATACTAATATAACATGATTTTGTTACTGTAAAAAATGTCAATTTAGCTTTCTTACTTCACTTATCCTCTGTTTGTCAATATAGCTGTTAGTTACTGTGATGTATTTTCAAGTCTTCAAGACTATATATGCATATTAATTTTTATGTATGGAAAGTAGAACTTACAGTCAAGGGAAGAAAGACAGGGTTTTTGTGTTTTGTTTTTTGTTCTTTTTTTGTTTTTCCCTTTATACCCAGTTATATTGTTTTTATTTATTTATTTTATTTTCTTACCATGAGCAGGTAACACTTTTATAATAGCAAGTAGTAAAATCATCATCACAATAAATGTTTTCAAGATAAAAATCTAGATCTAGATATATACACCTAATTATTTGCAAAGTGAATATAAATGGCTTCTAAATATTCCCGGTAAAACTATATCAGCTGAAAAGTCTTTATTTTTATAGGACCACAAGGTAGTGATTGTATTAACAATGTGGCAGATTCCCCACGTAAACATATCAGCAAGTTATCTAACAATACTCTGGAGAACATTACACAATTTTCTTGTTTTGTTTTCACCATGACTCAACAAAGTCATACTTTAGTAGCCAACAAGAGTTAACTGGAATGTCCACAGGGACTTATTACAACCAGGAGACCCTTCCTTATAGTTAGTCTTTGAAATGATTACATTATGCAAACATATTACCTACTTTATTCTCTAATTGCTAAAAACTATAAAATAGCATAAACAGGCTGATGCAATAACTGGGAATATGAACCCCAAATTGCAGACAAAAGCTCAATGAGTTTTCAGATAATGAAAGTAAAACCCTTTACTTTCTTACCACACTAAATAAATTAGATATTTAATGTCTCATTCTATTAATTTCTCAAAATTTAGTAACACCTTGAAAATATTGGGGTTAATTTTGCTTTTATAGGTCTGAGAGACTGATAACAAAATAGTTGAGGGTGGTCCTCTACAATTTTCCTATGTCCTTTTGGTTTACCATACATCAACATCTCAAAAGAAAATTTCTCTGCCACTTAAAAACTCTGTCTATGTAGAGGTTGTGTCTAGAGTTTATCCTCGTTTGCAAGGAAAGGAGAATCAGACTCATTTAAACCATAAGCTCATTATCTTATTGAAGTTATTAGGAGACATTTGAATATGTATGACTTTCATTTTTCTAAGCTGGCAGAAATATAGATAATGGTAATGTGGAAGAAAATCACATTTATCCTAAACATTATGTGTAGTTGCTTATCATAGTGCACACATTTACTTTTTAATTTTAGGCTAGTACACTAGATATGATAACCAGAAGGCCTTCCTTATCTTTATCTTTAAATTTTGTGGATAGAAAAAAAGAGTAACATGTAATAAAGATAACTATGAGTCAAATGCTGAAATGAGATCTTCTTATAAAAATAGTAATGTTACTTACTAACACATTTCAAGGGCTTATTATGAATCAGAAAGAGTTCTCAGTGCTTTATCTTCTTTGGCTCATATAGTACTAACTACAATTCATGGGGTAGGTAACTACTATCACACTCATTCAACATCCAGGGAATTGAAGCTCTGAGAAGGCAAATAACTCACATCTCAAGGACCAGTGGCAAGGAGACCAAAGCATAATGATTCAAGCCTATGTCTTGAAGTCCAGTGTTAGAGAAAGACATTGAACCCAAATAGAACTGTCATCAAATCTCATCTCTTGGGCAAGCTGTTTCAAAGGTATGTCTTAGTGTCTTCAAATAGAAAATGATCATAAAACAATTTAATTAAATAAGATAATGGCTTTAAGCTTATAGCCCATTATGTGGCATGCAGTATCTATATTTAAAACGCTAATTTCTGTCCCTCATTCTATAATTACATATTTACATAAATTCATTGTGAAAGGTAGGTTGATGTTATCTGGGTCTTGTATAAATTAAGATTGATTTAATTAGTGTGCTATCCTTTCCCCCTAAAATACTTTGTTCTCTGGGCTTCTATGATACCCTACTTGTCCCCCCACCATACTACATATTTCTTCTATTTCTTATACAGGTTCCTGATTCTCTGATTTTAACTGTTAATGTTGAGTCTCCAGTACTGAACCCTATGCCCTACACTCTTCTCAGCTTCAGTCTCTTCCAACATGACTTTATTCCCTCACGGGAATAAACTTACGTCAATATCCTGCTATCCTTTTTGCCAATACCTTTTGTCCTGACCTCTCCACTTAGCTCCAGGCTAGTTTAGTTGGCTGCCCACTCAAGTGGCATCTCCTATCAGATGCCTCATAGGTAGCACACATTTACTAAGTTTGAAGACAGAACTCGTCATTCTTACCCTGTTACTCTCTACCTCTTATGATTCTTTTTGAATTTTATCTTTCTTCTAATGCAACCCTCATAGAGTCTAACATATAGTCTTAGCTAATCCATCTGTCTATCAATCTTTATCCCCCCCATGCTAGTACCTTATTCTTAGTTACCATCATCTTTCTCTTGCCCTTCTGAAGTAGTTTTCAAACTTCTTCATTTAATCCTATTACTCTCCCATATTCCACTCTCCCCATGAATGCCAGAGTGTTCTTTTGAATCAGTTTATATTATTCACTCCTCAAAACTCTGCAGTGTCTTCTCATTTCAGTTAGTATAAAGTCAAATGCCCTGAGTGATATCAGTAAAATGGCAGAATAGGAAGCCCCAGATCCTCCTCCCTCCCCTGGAGACACTGATTCAACAATATACAAATTCCCGTGATGAGAATTTCAGAAACCAATTTTGACCCTCCTGCACTCCAGGCAAGTGTGAAAACAGACACATAAAAGTCAGTAGGAAAATTTGTAGCACCCTCTCACCATAATCCCTCCTCCTGGAACAGCACCATGCAATTGGCAGCAAACTCTAAGCTCCCAGCTTCTCTCTGGGGAAGGCAAGGTAAAACTGGGCCATATCGCCAACGTTCTGATCTTTTGAGGGCACTGCCTAAGAGACTGGCCTCTGTCTCTTCTGTCTCAGAATGCTCACGGGACCCAGCAATGATGCCCACTCTCACCACATCTGTTCAACATAGTACTGGAAGTCCTAGTCAGAGCAATTAAGCAAGAGAAAGAAAAGGTACCCAAATTGGTAAGGAAACAAATATTATCTCTAATCACAGATAACATGTTTTTATATGTATATAAACCTAAAGATTACACACACACAAACAAAACCTATTAGAACTAGTAAACAAATGCAAGAAAGTTGTAGGATATAAAATCAAACATGCAAAATTGAGTTGCATTGCCTTACGTTAACAATGAACAATCTAAACAGGAAATTAGGAAAACAATTCCATTTACAATTGCATCGAAAATAACAAACTACTTAGGAACAAATTTAACCAAGGAAATGAAAGATTTATACGCTGAAAACTATAAAACTCTGCTGAAAGAAATGAAAGACACAAATTGGAAAGACCTACCATGTTCATGCATTGAAAGACTTTATATTTTTAAAATGTCCATACCACCCAAAGCAATATACAGAGTCAATGCAACCCCTACCAAAATCCCAAGGGCATTTTTTTAGGTAAATGGAAAAAAATCCTAAAATTCATATAGAACCAAAAAGGACCCGGATAACCAAAACAATCTTGAGAAAGAAGAGCAAAGCTGGAAGCATCAGACTTCTTGATTTCAAAACATATTAGAAAGCAGTACTAATCAAAGCAGTATAGTGCTTGCATAAAAACAGACATATAGACCTATGGAACAGAATCGAGAACCCAGAAATAAACCCAACTGATATTCAAGAGTACCAAAAATACACAAAGGAGAAAAGATAGTCTCTTTAATAAATTGTGCTGGAAAATTGGATATCTACATGCAGAACAATGAAATTGGACCTTTCTCTTACACCATACACAAAAGTCAACCCAAAATACATTAAAGACTTAAATGTAACACCTGAAAGTGTAAAACTCCTAGAAGAATACTTAGGCAGTAAACTTCTTGACATCAATCTTGGCAATGATTTTTTTGGATATGATACCACAAGCAAAGGTAACCAACGTAAAAATAAAATGTGGGACTACATTGAACTGAAAAGCTCCTGCACAGCAAAGGAAACCATCAACAAAATGCAAGGTAATGTACAGAATGGGAGAAAATGTTTGAAAATCATATATCTGATAAGGGGTTAATTTCCAAAATATCTAGAGAACTCATACAACTCTAGCAGTCAAGAACCATCTTCTTAAAAATGGGCAGAGGATCTGAATAGACATTTTTCCAAAGGAGACACACAGATGCCCGATAGGCGCATGAAAATGTGCTCAACATCACTAATCATCAGGGAAATGCAAATTGAAACCACAATGAGATATCACCTGACATGTGTTAGAATGGCTACTTCCAAAAAGGCAAAAAATAGCAAGTGTTGGCAAGGATGTGGAGAACGGGATTGCTTAGGCAACATTGGTGATAATGTAAAATGGTGCAACCGCTATGGAGAACAGTATGGAGATTCCTCAAAAGATTAAAAATAGAACTACCATGTGATCTAGCAATCTCACTTCTGGGTATTTATCCAGAGGAAATGGAAACAGGATCTTGAAGAGATATCTGCACTCTCTTGTTGATTGCAGTGTGATTCACAATAGCCAAGAGGTGAAAACAACCTAAATGTCCATCAATGCCATCAATGGATGAACAGATAAAGAAGATGTGGTATACATACACACACACACACACACACACACACACGCACACTGGAATATTAGTCAGCCAAGAAAATCAAGGAAGTCCTATTGTATGCTACAACATGGATGAAACAAGGGTAAATCTTGAGGACATCATACTTAGTGAAATAAGCTTGTTGTATATAGAAGGACAAATACTGCATGGTTCTGTTTACATGAAGTATTTAAAGTAGTCAAACTTATCAAAAAAGAAAGGAGAATGGTGGTTACCAGGGGCTTTGGGAGGGGTAAATGGGGAGTTGCTGTTCAAGGGGTGTTTCAGTCATGCCAGATGAAAAATTTTGATCATGCAAGATGAAAAACTCTAGAAATCTGTAAAACATTGTACTTATAGTGAACAATACTATCTTGTACAGTTAAAATTTGTTGAAGGAGATCTCATATATGTGTTTTTTACAATAGTAATAATAAAAAGCCATGTGGAGGCCAGCTTGGTGGCGCAGTGGTCTGGGGTTCACCGGTTCGGATCCTGGGTGGGGACATGGCACCGCTTGGCAATCCATGCTGTGGCAGGCGTCCCACATATAAAGTAGAGGAAGATGGGCATGGATGTTAGCTCAGGGCCAGTCTTCCTCAGCAAAAAGAGGAGAATTGGCAGAGATGTTAGCTCAGGACTAATCTCCCTCAAAAAAAGAAAGAAAGAAAGAAAGAAAAGCCATGTGTTCCTAGCCATAGGGCTACACTGCCTCAGAAATATCCAGTATCCTCAAAGGCTCTTGGTATTCTTAGACCTGTCTGTCTCTGATGCTGTAGCTCACCCCTTTCCAACCTCAGCTCCACTATCCTTGAGCACAGCTGGGTTTTACTTTCTTGCTTTTTGTAAGCTCATCTTGAACTAAGAACCATGGCTTCTGCTGTTTTCTCTATCTGGAATGATTATCCTTTACATATTTACATCTGATCTTTTGTGATTCAGATCTCCAAATATTAGGCCCACAGTAGAGGCCTTCTTTCTGCCTACTCATTTTGAAGTTCCCTAAATTCACTTGCCTTTAAAACACTCTTTTGTTTTTCATTTTGTTTTCCTTCCATAATACATATTTTTACCAAAAAATATTTGTATATTTCTTTACTTTTTTAACCAACCCTAACATAATATAATAACAAGAACACCTATTTTCAGTTAATCAGTAATCTCCAGCATTAGAGCAGAGACTGGCTCATAATAGATATTCAATCTTTGCTGAATGATGAAAAAAATAACTGATTAAATGAGTTTCATAATAATTCAAATCAAAATCCTTGAGTGAAACCCATAAAACTCACATGAAATGATGTGTTCTCCTAAAAATTTCTTAACTCTTTCAAATTTAGAGGATGCTATTTCTCATCTCAAATCTTTTTGCATTTTATTCACACATTTTTAAGTATATTATCACTTTCCAGTTACCTCACAGTATTCCTGTGAAAATCAAATAATAAAGAATATGAGAATGCACATGCACATTATAATGTAGCATACAACTTTTTACAGCAATATGGGATTTTAGTTATTTTATATGTAGAAGAGGAAGATATTTGCCTCTACCCTTCTAGGTTCTTCTGGCTGCTCTAAGAATTAAATTGACGTGAAACAATTAACAGGAGAAAAACAAGTTTAATAATGTGTATATCTGAGAGAAACCCAGGAAAACTGAGTAACTTCTCAAAGTGGCTAAAACTCTCATCTTAAATATCATCTGCAGCTAAAGACAAAGAACAAGTTAGGGATGGAGGGAGACTTCAAAGGGAAGGAAGGCAATTCTCAGGTAGGGGAAAAGGAGCAAACATTTGGAAAACAAGTGTTTGGCTGCACAGAAACAGAAGAACATAGAGGGGAACCCAACAAACAGACTTCTCTGGGTTCCTCCCTGTCCACCACCAGGTTCATGTTATGCTAAAATGAGAGCTTGCTTCCTGAGACAGGTTTTATTATCTGAATTCTTTTAGACAATTAAGGGGGAGGTAACAAGAAAAACTTCCTGAGTCTTTTGTTTCTTAAAAATAATCAGGTTAAAATAATCTTCATGTTAGAGAGATAGATTTTGTGGTGGCAAATTTTGTTCCCTTTCACATATGTTCTATTTCTTTTATCAAACACTGGTTACTTTATGGGCTGCCTTCATTTCCATTTTTTATCTTGTTATCCTGCAAGACCATAGTACAGCAATTTGCATGTAGTAGAATTTGATAAAAATATTTTGTTGAATACAAAATAGCAGGTGGCAAATTTTCCTGCAATATTACATCCACAATAAACTGTTTCATGTTGGCAATACTGGATCTATTATAAATCATCGAATCATATCAAAATTCAAATTTCACTGAAAGCTTCTATTGCAGTTTAGGTGATTTAAGTTTTTTTTTAAACTATTAGATTAAGTTCATGTTGGTTATTGGATGATTCGGAAAATCATGCAAAGGACTTTTTTTTAATTCACTCTATTCCAAATATTTGAGAAATAACAATAAATACCCATCTTGTTTTTAAGAAGTTCACAGTCTAGTTTGAGAAAAAAATATGGTAAAATTTTATAATACAAAATAAAATGCTGTTTACAATGTGTTATGGGTGTGGAGAAGAGGAAGGACCTAAGTCATGTAGTAGGGGACTGCAATCTGGGGAGACAGAAAAGGAATGGTGCTTGTGTTTGAAAGATGAATATACAAGTTTTAAGGGCTTAAGTTGTGAGATGCATTTAGAAGAAGCAGAGCATGCAACTTCATGTGAACAAGCATTGGGTGTTCAAATTACTATAATCCTTGAGCATATAGAGTCCAGAGTTTATGGGGGGGGGATGGCTGATGATAAGATGTCTTCTTGGTCTGTTAAGAAGTTTGTATAGTTTACAGAAATTGACAAGTGGCTTATAATTAGAAAAACTGTACAAATAACATGGTTTCTGTGATGCAGTAGGATAAAGGAATACTGAGAACCTTTCAAGGTTGGAGACTGTGAAGCTGTGGTGCCACCAGTGCACATATCTGTTTGTCTTCTTCATGCAGATAGCACGTAGGGCTAAAGTGTTAGTCTTAGGGCTAAAGTGTAGCCAAGTAGATATAATAAGCTTGCAATGTGATGTAAGAGTTGACTATATTGGTAAGAGTATGATTGTAATGGTAGGAAGTAAATTTGAAACTGAATAGAGATATAAAGATCTATCAGTCATCAGACCATTTGACTGTAATATTTTATGTATATGTATGACAACACCACACATACCTTTTTCTGCTTGGGACATTTTATCAAATTTTCTCATTAACTAAAATTCAGAAGGGCAATATCTCAAAAGTTAAACAATGTTATTGCTCATACAGATGTACGTTTTCTGAGGAAAACTATCTGTAACACAGTTTTTAATTCAAAATTGATTTGACTCCATATTTTAAATGAAACTTTGGGACAAATTTGGCATCCTAAAATATTTTAACACTTAATTTTCTTAGAAATAGGAATCGAGATGTTATATATTATGTTTTAATTAAGCCAACAAGCTTCCATATAAATTAAAGAAACTGAAATAGCTGCCAAAAAAGAGAATCATATTCTTACATTTTATAGGAAAAGGTAAGCCAGTTTACTATAGAAATGGTTGAAGAAAACATACTAAAGAGAAGCTAAATTTCTTCAATTCCATTGTAGGTTTATTATACACCCAACTAAGTAGTTTTTTGGGCAGCATCAATTGGGGCATTTACATAGTTACTTTTTAAAATGTATATTTTCAAAGCAAATGGGAAACATTTTTTAATTACTCAAATACCGTACATTATATCGATAGAAAACTAGAGCTCAGAGAAAGGGCACACAAGTATTAAATATTCATTATCAAGACATTATGCAAATACTTTCTCTTAATGTTTAGCTTTAATTGATTTTCAAGAAATATAAAATCTAAATTAAAATATTTTTTATATCCAGATCATGGGAAATGATTCCATTACTACATGCAAATGATGCATATAACATAATATTTCATGTCAAGAGCATGCTACTCTTACTTTTAAGAGGCATACTTTGATGTTCATTTTCCCAGCAGTGGTGGTGGATTTTGACTGAGTCATCCAGGAACTCTCAACTGTGTCCATAACTCTGATTAATTCTTACAGAGATTCCATAAGGTTATTAGATCTATTTTACATATGAGAAAATTTGGCTAAGGTCACATGATAACTAGATGGGATGCTGAAAACTGATACAACACAAACCTGGTTTTATTTGTTCATTCAACTGATTCTTAACTGAGCACCAGACTATGCTAATCGCTGAGGATATAGAGATTAAATTTAAATTCTGGCAGGGGGTTGTAGTCTGGTTTGGACGATAGACCAGGGAATGCATAATTCCTGTGATAAATGTGACTGTGGCAGAGTAAAAAAACTTTCCTTTTACCTTTTAGGTTCTTGACGGATGCTTCTGTAATAAGACATTAACAAGAGAAAAACATATAAATTTATTTAATATAAGTTTTACCTAATATGGGACTTGCGCAAGGACATGAAGATCCAAAGAAACAGTTTGAGCCAGACACTTATAACTGAATTAGACAAAGTGTAGTAAATTGTGAAAAACTGACAAGGCAAAGGGGCTTGGGCTAGTTAGTTGTGTGGATAGAGAAGTGACTAGAAAGATAAGAGTTAGTTTAGCAAGGTTTCCTTGTACAGATTTCGCTTAGCCTTGATTTCCCATCCTTGGTGATGAGACTGTTCCCTACCTTCTGATATAGGGAGGACATCTTTTATGTGGGGATTTTATCTTCTGCTTTGAGGAAGGTCGGAGTGCCCTTTATGCACCTGTTCCTTTTCAAGTGACTTTAACTTAAAATAATTTATATGCTAGAGTAGCATATTTTGGTATGATGTGTGCTGAGCTCCTTCAAGACAATAGGGACAACAGGCAGCCTTGGGAGAAGAGCGGATGGGCTCTGAAGACTCACGTGGGGGCCTGGTGATTCACTCATCATTTAAACAATGGGATGGGGTTTATATTTAGAAGAAACACCTTGCATAAAGGATGGCTAGAGCACAGCATAGTCCGGAGACAGTGAGCCTGGTAAAATATGAATGGGTCATGGTGCTTCCTGGGCAAACACTGAAGGTGAGAGCAAGTGGAAAGGTGCCAAATATTGAAAAGGCATGGATTTGGTGTGAAAGTTATTTGATTCTCTCCTAGACACGATACAAAGGCTTGGATGAATTTCAAGCAGGAAGGGAAGGAGATTATATGTAGCTAAGGATAGATTTCAAAGGGAGAGGCCTTGAGGGAGTCCTTTGGACAAGTATTACCCCCTCCATTTGCATTGCACAGTACTTTGTGCTGTAGATGACCCAGAAAGAGCATAGGACATGGTTTCTGACTTCAGAGTAAAGAGAGAAAAATAAGACTTGCACATTTTAATAATTGTGATAAAAGTTGCAGAGAAGACCGTCACCGGAAATAAGTTCTCTGGAATTAAAATAGAGTGTCATCCCTTATCTTCCCATGTTTTTTTCCTCTGCTTTTTCTTTTATTTCTTTCTTTCCTCCGTGCTTTATTTCTCAGTCCCTCCCCCAAATCTAAAGCCATGAAAAATATCCTGTTTCAGCTCAATGGTCGTTAAATTAGGGTTAAGTTCAGCTCTGAGTAACAGAAGCACAAAATAGCTGTGGCTTTAAAGAGACTGAAATATTTTCTCCCTTAACTGATCTCAGAGGAAGACAGCCAGAGGCTCATGTGGCAGCTCTGCTCTAAAGCGTTCTCTGAGTTCAAGTTGCTTGGTTCCTCTATCTCCAGGCCATGACCCTCATTCTCATGGTCCAAAGGAGCTCTCGTCATCCCATTCAGGATTCAAGCGTCAAGATGGAGGAAAGGGAGAGACTAGATAAGGCACATATCGGCAGTCTTCTAGGGAAATTTCCTGAGGAGTTAATAGACAGTACTTCAGCTTATGTGCCCTTGGCTAGAACTTAGTAATTGGGCCATACTCAGCTACAAGTCAGGCTAGGAAATGTAGTCTTTGTTCTAAGGCAATGGGGTAGGGGGACGTATGCTTGGCAAGACCTATAGGGTGCTCAGTGATAGAAACCAGACTGTGAGGCCACTAGAGGTCTCTATTCCAGTACAATTTCTTTAGTATTTTTTGGTATTTTAAAGCAAACTGAATAACCATTTTAAAATTTATTTCATGAAATTCTTTCATGTGAAATGAATATTTATATATACACACACATACACAGGCACATATATATACATGTATATATGCAATCATGTGTCATATTATAATGTAATGTCATTACGCTTCAATCAACAGTGGACCACATATACAGTGGTGGTCCCACAAGATTAGTACCATATAGCCTTGGTGTCTAGTAGGCTATACCATCTAGGTTTGTGTAAGTCTATTATGTTGGTACAACAATGAAATTGCCTAATGGTGCATTTCTCAGAACATATCCCCATTGTTAATTGATGCATGACTGTGTGTATAAGAATATAAACAAAGTATAAAATAGTGTGATAAGTGGAAATACTTTTGGAAGACGTGAAGAAATTCAAAACATCTGTTCAACACTCTGAAGTATACAGATAAGTAAGGAAACATTGCATTTGGTTCCATCACTTTCTTCTTTTTTTTTTTTTGTTTTCTAATTTTGTCAATAATATCCACTAGGCATTAAGATTATTAGAATCAGCAACCTGAAAATTGGAAGTAATTCTATGATATTAGCTATTGTGGCCAAATGTGCCAGTATCATGAATATCATCTTACATTTGTATTTACCGTCAGGGCATTGCTCTTCCTAGTTATATGTATAATTTCTGGAATATAAAATATTAAAATAAAACTCAACTCTATATAAAGATGTTTGCATTAATCTAATGATAATGGAGTATATCTTGAGACAGAAGAATAGTGACCATGTGAATGGTCTCTGTTTAATTCTATATATTTTTTTAGTCAACATAGTAGGAATGTTCATACATGTATTTTGAACTACATAAAGTGAATAAGATATTATTCACAGTAGCATACGGTATATGCCATTGCAAAGTTTACTAATGCACATTTGGCTCAATGTTTGAACGACTTCCCTAATTTCTTCTGTATTAAAAGGAACTTAGTGAGAAAGCAGGATTTTATTGATAAAATGTAACTTTGTTATCCAATACTTAATGGGTCTTTGATTGTGACAGGCTTTTAAATGGAAAACAAAGTATAATGTTAACTAATGCTCTTAAAAAGTTTTCACATTGTTACCATTAAATATTCTAAGTTGAAATTTGATATTTTAATACCACTCTTGCTGCACAAACCCTGAATTAATTTGTTTATTTCCCATTTGTTTATTCCTTCACTCAACAAATGTTTACTTATTGGCGACATTATGAAAGGTGCTTCAGTAGCCAACACAGGAGATGGAAAATACGTAAACATGGTGTGAGAACTCAAAAAAATCTGATCCAAAGGGAAAATTAGCTAGCAGCTATATAAATATTTTGAATGCTAGTCTGTAATAGTAAGAAAGGATTAGGTAAATGCTATGATAATTTAGAGAAGCAAGCAGTTGCGTTGAACTGTGATATCCAGACTGTCAAGTGAAGAGTTTAAGATTTTACCCTACTTTCAAACTAATAAATTGGGCTACCACAGTTTTATAGATGCTGCCAGAAGATAGGAAACTCTGGGTCAGAGACAAAAGACTCTGTTACCAATAGCAGCAGGCAGCATCAGTTCCCCTTGTTTCTCACATGCTGTGGGGTAAAACAATGCAGCCCTGATGTGTGCCACACGAAACCTCTATTTGGGTCATGATTAAGGAGGCCTGAACTTTGGAATCCCCATCATGTATGAGGCCAGCCAGCACCCTTCTCCAATCTTTGTCCTAGAG
Source organism: Equus przewalskii (assembly GCF_037783145.1). Lineage (NCBI taxonomy): Eukaryota > Metazoa > Chordata > Mammalia > Perissodactyla > Equidae > Equus > Equus przewalskii. The sequence continues at coordinate 41,344,177 of NC_091850.1, forward strand.
GAAGACATTATCTTCACAATCCAGTCAGAAAACAAATCCACCCTCTGTCTCCAAGGGAGGTTCTATCTTTCTTCCAAGGCTGTTTGATATACAAATATCCTTGAAAAGATAGCAGGAAACAAAGCTGTCAATGCCTCTTGCTCAGAAGATGTGCAGAAACACAAAAGATCCAAAGAGAATTGTCTCCCCAACACAGAAGTCTTTATGGAGAAACACCTTTTAGTCTAGGCCTTGGAGGGTAGGTTTTACTAAATGAAGGCTGGAGAGTAAGACTTTTAAGGCAAATGGAGTTTAATGAGCCATGGATGGGAGTAATGCCTGTATGTGCACACAGTGTTTTCATCACTGTCTCCATGGAATTTGAATGAAAATTTCCTACAGAAAAACAGAATATGCAAAAATTAATGCTTTCTGATTTATGTTATTTAGATATTTCATATTTTAGAGCCACACTTTAAGATAATTTTAAATATATTATATATGTTTAAATATATACCTACTTTAAGCAAATGAAATTTATTATATCCAAACCTTGGAACTATGAGAATATTCTGAAATGGTCATATTGAAATTGAAAATATTGATTTGGGAATCAACCTAGAAAATATCCTTGCAACAAATTTAGATGAAGCCCTCCACAATTCCATGTTGTGTATGAGGATTTGCATTTTGACTGTAAGCAAGAGCTATTTAATCCAATTGACACAGATAGAGAAGAGCAAAATTAAGTATTAAACAGATAAATTATCAATTGAGAGAGAATAAAACAAAGTTATGAATAAAATAGTAAAAATAGAAGGTAAAGGATAGGAAGGTAAAACAAAAATTCAGAAGTCAATATCATTAGAAATTGAACAAGAACTTCACTTAGAACAAGAGAGCGATACTGATACTGTTGATCATTGGATCTGAAAATAATGGAAACCATAGTTCCAGGGTCAGGCATATAGCTGAGAATGCATCTTATTGGCAATGGGAGTTATGCCTATAATCACAAACCCAAAGGATAACTTTATGGTTTTAGAATGTCCTGAATGTGCACACATACAAACACACACACACACACACACACATATGCATATGCATGCATGCATAGGTAAGTAATAAATAATTATTAATTAATCTTAAAAATGGCTTTTGTTCATCATTTGTAACTTTCACCTTATTTAAGTACTCCAGTATGCAAACATAATATCAATTTCCTTATATTTAAATCTGTCTGACAGTATGATGGCTTTAAATTATTCATCATGGAAAAGTTAAGTTCCATTATTTTTAAGATGAGTCACCTCATATAAAGAACAGCCTTCTAATCTGATGGGTTTACAGGTTTGACAAAGGTTTGGGAAGCCCCCGCTTCTGTGTACTGGTGCCGTGCTCCCATTGATATGTACTTTTCCACAAAAGATACCTAATATCTCACAATGAAAGTAATTCCAAAAAGTGTGGACTTTCCGTTATATTTTTTCTTTGACATTTCCTTCTTAAGCTAGGCTTGCTCTGTGAAAGTCAGATAAAGTCCTGTCATTTATATAATGCTAGAATTTAGGAGTTGGTGGCAAGTACAATCCTAGATTTTTTGAACATATGAAATACTATCTTATGTCACCCACATATAGGGAGAATGGAATGACAATTCATGAAATAAAGTTGACAGAGTATATTTTACGAAGATATTTTCAAGTCTAGAAAAAAGAGCAAAGGAATCTTCTTTTTAACAAAAGGCAATAGAGGCATCCTCTAGACCTCTTTGGAGTCCCAGGTTTATAAATTAAGAACTAATTCAAAGGCCCAAGTTGCAATTAATATCACTAGGGGTAAATGCGAGAATCCTTTTCTTTGAGAATGGTGTTTCCTCAGAGATCTCTGCGGGGGTGAGTGTACTGAGGAACTTAGAGTGGCTTGTTGTTTAATCTTGGGTGATGTGTGTAACTCTGGGTAAGTAAGAAAAGCCATTTGTGAATGATACACAGGTTACTAAATTATACATTCAAAGAATTAGATAGCTGAACATGTTTAAAGATAATTCAGTGAATGTATTTATTCATAAATGAGAAATGTGAAACTCAGAGAATAAAAAGTTCGCAGAAATGTAGTAGTTTTCTGCAAAATGAACATTCGAGGTCATGCCTCTTGACTCATAGTACAGTGTAATTAACTTTACTACTGAAGAGGGAGTAGTTACAGAAGCAAGGGGACCAGTCTCTGGAAGCAATGTTAGGTCATTAGATTAGGTACCGAACAGAGGTGAGAGGTCTCCTTTACACACTATTGCATGAAATGCATTATTTGGAAACTACTACTTTGTTGGAATATTATAACAGTGATGCTTTTTATGAGAGAAAGCTCTTATTTTCAAACAGAAGTCAACTTTGGCCATAGAAAGCAGCAAATAAATTTATTGGAAAAATATTGTGTATTTTGTGTAAAATAAGTTTATTGGAAGAAAATTGATGAGGGGCCTTAAGAATCAGGTTTGGCAAGAAATAAGAACCAATAGAAATTAGGCAGTAAGAAAACATTTCAAGTACTTGTCATTGTAACTGTGTAGTTAGAATGATTCTTAATTCATGCCCCTGCCACTAGACATTGTTCCTCAGAACTGCTGGACTCACCACTGTTACAGCTGGACCTTGAGACTCTTACCACTGCTGTGAAAAATTTCTCAGTGTCTCTACATCCATCCATCATTTGCTCCAGGGTGTTGGAGCATATAATTAACATGCATATGTCATTGGTGCAAGTTCTAACTCAAAGGTTAGAAGAAGAACGTATCTGGTCCATAGATGTTCAGAGATCAAACTTGGGGCTGTGCTCATCAGAATTCAAATATTGAAGTTCCAAGAGAGCAGGAAGGGTTTTTGAATGTTGCTTAGTAAAAAAATGATAAATGTCTACAACATATTTATGTTGTTTTAGTCTCAATCAATGGTTTATTTTATTATTTGCATTTTAATTCTTTCTAACCTAGGCAGGGATGAATTTCTTGAAGTAGAGCAGAAAACGTGCATATTTGGAGTCCTGTCCTCTTACTATGTAGTAAATGAAATCGCTTTCAAAAGTATGGTAGTGATGTTTATTCTTGCTCTTTCATCCACAGAGCCTTATTTATCACTTTTGGTAATTGTCATAATAGAGATTCATAAACATATAATGCTTATGTAGATTAAAATGCATTTAGGTATTTTTGGAATGCCACACAGGATCATTCTTGTAAAGAAAACATTATTCTACATATCTGTAATGCATCACAAAAGCCACTTTCTTCACCTTGTACTCATGAATTATGCTTTGTTAAACAACTTAGCATAAAGGGCAGAGACGTTAATTTCCTTTAAAAATCACACCCAATGGTGTGAATGTATTAAGATAACACTTTTTATATGTTCATCAACTTGACTTCTAAGAAGAAAGACTAGTTAGGTTTCTTTTTTGTAATCTGTGATTGAAAATTAAGAATCTTTTGATAAATAAAAAACTTTAATATAAAATTATCCAAATAACTTATTGGATAGGCTGGAAAGAATATTAAAAGTAATTATTCAAGCCACAAATTTTAGTAAATGAGAAAATTGAGACTCAGAGAAATTAGATGGTTCACGTAAATTCGTGTTGTAAGTAAATTGTCAAAAAAAGACAAGAAAATCTCTTTTTTCACTTCCTTTCCAGTATTTTGTCCCAAGTTGGAGCTAGAATGATATTGTTTTTTTTTGTCTGTTAGAGTGTTTGATTCATTTTAATTTAAATTAATGAAAAATGTGTCTTTGCCTTCATAAAACATTATAAACTTCAATTTATATTTGCCAGATGATTAAAATGAAATCTCAATTCTAATCCAATACAATTCTTGTACCACTGGTGAAGTAAGCATTATTATTAACCCTAATTTATGGGGAGAGACACTGAGAAAAAAGCAGATTGCTCTGGGATTTGTGATTTTTTTATTCCCTGCTCAGTGTAAACATTTTTCTCAATTGTATGAAAGAATTATGCTGACTGATTCTTTATATTCAATTTTTAAAATAATCCGTATTGTCATGTGAACCACCTTGTAATTCATTTAGAGCTACATTTTAATTTGTGCTGATTTATACGGGTGAATTTTATGGAATGAGAAAGTGATTCATCTAATATTTATTACTAGATGGAACAGTGATAATCTTGAATCAATATAATTTTCTAAACACATATTGAAACACACATACATAAAAATACAGCAAAACTTACTACACAGTTTTCAGTAAGCTAAGAATTTCAGAGTTCTCCTTTTCTCTCCCAAATCCTGTGTTTTGTCTTCTAGAAACGATTCTCAAGTTTTGCTCGATTGCTCAATTATACTAAAACCTAATTCCAAGTCATCAACATTTCTTATTTGAAAATCAAAGAATTTTCACCTCTTATTTTTGGCACCATTCTTTTCTTCCTTACACCTTTGTTTACATAGCTCCTGGAATTATGTGTGGTGTCATTTCCAAGCTTGAATATCCGTCTTGGTCTTGCCTATATGTGAAGATGGCACTCGGGAGTATTATCTTCAGGCCTATCAAATCCATGCAAGATATGATTCAGCCAACTGGTGTTCTCACTCAGATTCAGTTGTGCCAATCTGATCCCCAAGTGTGGAGTAACTTTCAATTGCATACAGTCTTTTCAGCCATCTTCTTTTCTATTATGCTTTATTTTCTTCTATTTTACTTATGCAGCAAATTAAGGACCTGCTTGATTGTTGTGATGGTCTGTGACAATTTTCAACCCTAGAAAGTATTTTGTGGAAGCTCACTCAGTCATACATAGTAGGTAACTGATGTGTGGTTTGTGTAGTGCATTTGTATCACATCTAGCAAAAACAAAATAAACACAAGAACAAACAAAAAATTTGTACTTTGCATGGAGTCCCTAATAGATCACGTATTGTAAGAGATCATGCTATGCTCAGACATGTGCACATACTCATGGTCAATTTCTGAGCATTTCATCCCTCCCTAGGGCTGCATTCCCATTGTTTCAAAGAATATATATAGCCTCAATTATATATATATATATACATATATGTAAATACATATATATAAATAGCCTCAATTATATATATATACATATATGTAAATACATATATATAAATACAACTGAGAATTAACAGTAGAGATAGGGAGGTCTCCATGGAAAAATGTGTGCAGTGTGCAAACCTATGTATGATTATCTGTATGTATGTGTGTATTTCCAAAAGAATTTGTTTATATTCTTTGCCTGTCAGCATCACACTACAAAATAGTATAATTTGCACTCAAAGCAAATACTTAAGTTACCGTGTTTTGTAATGTATATAATTTTCTCTTTTTCCATTAGGTAGAAAATGGTTGCCCGTGTTCACCTATTGTGAAGATTTGGAATCAGACAACTACAGCTTTGGTTCTCCAAGTGTTTCAGGATGTAAATGTAGTCTGACCTTTCCCTGATGGGCAGTTAAATCATGGACATGCCAAACAATTTACTTTGGACTCTCCTTCCAAAAGATGCTTTGGCTTCTCTCTTGAATGCTCACTAAGCATTTGTAACTGACAAGGAAAAGAAAGAAAACTGTTAACTGGAAAGTTATCTTACAATGAAAATTACGAGCACATCTTGCATCTGTCCAGTCCTAGTGTGTCTCTGTTTTGTGCAGAGGTGTTATGGAACTGCTCACCACAGCTCTATCAAGGTGACCAGAAACCAAACCAAACACATTGAGGGTGAAACCGAAGTCCACCATCGTCCCAAAAGGGGATGGGTTTGGAATCAGTTCTTTGTTTTAGAAGAACATATGGGACCAGATCCACAATATGTTGGAAAAGTAAGTTTTCATTGTCTTTTCTTCCCCTTTTCTAGTAAATTGTGGGGTGAGATGAGGATGGAGTTAGAGTTGGATTTGAGAGACATGGAACATGAAGTGCATTATATTATAGAATGCTATTACTTATAGTCAACAGTTCAAAATAATGATTGTAAAAAATGAACTTTACCAATCATGTCACATCCCCTTGAACGTTTGTCCACATGTACTAGACTGAGTGCTCTTTACCAGCATATTACTCTCTCTGTTCTCTCATGTAAAATGGAAACAGTTAACTGAACACAGAGTTAAGTCATTTTGTCTTTATTACTGTGAATACTTATTGGAATTCACAATGTAGTTTACTGATACACTGATATTTAAAACTTTTTACTATCTATTGCTGATGCACAGGATGCTAAAAAGAAAACACTGTATCATGATGTTTAATATATTTCTGTTAGTTATTACAGAGATTGTATTCAAATTCAAGTAAATCTTTAAAAGCATATGGATATTTTTCCAATCTTCCAAATTAATTTCCATGACAATGCTGATAAATTTTAAATGTAGATTAAATACACTGGGTGTACAGTTTTTTAAAAAATCCCGAAAGAATGAATTTGATGAAATGGTCAGTAGCTTCAGACTAACTTCCCTTTCTGTCAAAAATACAGGTAAGACAGTGTCATGGCTTGTCAAGCACTTTAGGAAATTGTGTGCTGAGTAATAGAGGGCAGTTTAAGGATGTGTCATCTAGCCTCCAGGGTAAAGAATGGGAGGGGTGGGCACCCCATAGCTCAGTGGTTAAAGGTCCACGTGCTCTGCTTTGGCAGTCCAGGGTTCACTGGTTCAGATCCCAGGTGCAGACCTACTCCACTCATCAGCCATGCTGTGAAGGCACCCCACGTACAAAGTAGGGGAAGATGGGCACAGATGTTAGCTCAGGGCTAATCTTCCTCAAGCAAAAAAAAACAGGAGGATTGGCAACGGATGTTAGCTCAGGGCAATTCTTCCTCACGCGCAAAAAGAAAAAAAAAAAATTAAAAAGAATCGAGTGAGAAGCAGAGAAGCCATCTTCTGATGAATTACTGATGGTTGGAAGCAGCCACACTTAGGTTTGTTGAGTATCTATGGGAGAAACAGCAAGCACAGCAGTGGAATCTCCAGGACTGCAGCCTCAGTGACTTCCATTTCCCTGCTTGACTATTTATTTTCACTTTAGCACTGTTAGTACAAAAAATTTAAAAAAATTGTACTCCATCCAAATCCTGGTGCTTCTCTAATGTGTAGGCAGTACAGGATCACGGGCCATCTGTTCCACCCCTCGTCCAACAGGGACTGGGTTGCAGCTGTATTTTCTGTACAAGGCAGGGGCTGTGGAGTCAAAATATGGAACACAAAAAAAGATCTGAAACAATTCTATCATTTTCTTATGTGCATATTAAAATGAGACAAGAGAATCAACTTCATCATATACTTTTTTCCCTACAAAGTATTCCATGAAGTAAATGGAAACAAATATGTTAAAATTAAAACATAATATATTGAATTGCTTGAAAGTTATTTTTCTTATGAACTTCAAAATTCTTTCTCTATAATCCTTTCAATCCTTGAAAAGGAGAAAAAAAGGAACAGAAAAAATTTTTCCCCTTCAGGAGTACACCAAAAGGAAAAAATATTTTATTATTAAAAAGGTTTTGTTATGCCTATTTCTTGTCATTTTTATTTAACTAAGAAACAAAAATAAAATTTGCCAGAAAGAGGAAGGGAGAGATAAGACAACTTCTCATTTTCTCTCTGTTCACCTAGTTTTAATGAAAGATGAAGCTTCAGTAGGTAGATCAATTCCAAGCGATCTTTCTGAGCGTGGGTGCCAAGAAACATATGTTTGAGAGCTTGTTACCCATCAGGAGGTGGCAGAGGTCTGTGAAACCATTCAAGTGTGTGGAGGTTCTGTGGAAATTAGGATCTGTTCTACTGTTTGTGGTATTGATGAAGAAATACAAGGAATCACACCCAGGATGTTGTTCTCTTAATCTCTGCCTCGCTTGGGCCCCTCAATCAAAGTGTTTCTCTCTGTTCTAATCTGCTTTTGTGAGCAATTTTAACTTAATTGTACAGATTCTTCCCTCTCACCCACCACCCTCCAATATAAATACGTACATATACACATATATACATACATATATACATAACTTTGACAATTAAAAAAATACAAAGCTCAACAATCGACATGTGCTGAAAATAATTCCTTCTTGTCTCATTATTTTTATTTAAGAAGTGAATTTATATCCAACACTTATAAATAGATAATAAACAAATTCATATTCAAAAACTAGAATCATTACAATTTCTATGAGCCTGAGAAGGGACATCTCCAAAGAGCTGAAAATTGTCTCCTTTCCACCTCTCTGTCACAGAAATGCCAGCAGGAAGTTTTTCAACAGAAATAAAATAATCATCATGCATTACAGTTCTGGTATTAATATTTTTTCTAGATGTATCATATATGCTTTTTTAAATTCTCCTTGAGCTCTTGATTGTAATTTTGTATACCTGTAGTTATACTTCACATTATAAAATAATAGTCACTGGACGTTCGATAAGAGCACAAGCCTCAGTGTTTTGATACATACCAACTTCCCTTGTCTTATGATAATTTTCTTAGACTTTTCTCTGTCAATGACTGGATTTATTATGAGGCAATTTATTTTGTTGACATTGGTCAATATATGTTTTTCACTACTAAGACCTTTATGTGTGGCTAAGGCCATGATCATAAATCTATTTCTAATGGCAGATAGGATACATATACATATATATGTATAATCATATACCAATCATGCATAAATATATATATAATTGTACATATATATGTATAATTTGTAATCAATAATTTTTTTCTCGAATGTATTGGCCATGAGAGATCAAACACCAAAACTACCATATAAATATGTCTCTTGGATTTATCTCAAGGCCTAGTTAAAGTTTGGTTTTTTTTAATGATAGGTTACAATCTTGTGAAATTTCAGTTGTACATTAATGTTTGTCATTCGTGTTGTGGGTGCACCACTTCATGCTTTGTGCCCACCCCCCACCCCACCTTTCCCCTGGTAGCCACTAATCTGTTCTCTTTGTCTACATTTTTAAATTCCTCAAATGAGTGGAGTCATACAGAGATTATCCTTCTCTAACTGGCTTATTTCACTTAACATAATTCCCTCAAGGTCCATCCATGTTGTTGCAAATGGAATGATTTTGTTCTGTTTTACGGCTGAGTAGTATTCCATTGTATATATATACCACATCTTCTTTATCCATTCATCTGTTGATGGGCACTTAGGTTGCTTCTGTGTCTTGGCTATTGTAAATAATGCTGCAATGAACATTGGGGTGCATGAGACTTTTGGAATTGCTGACTTCAAGCTCTTTGGATAGATACCCAGAAGTGGCATAGCTGGGTCGTATGGTAGTTCTATTTTTAATTTTTTGAGAACTCTCCATACTGTTTTCCATAGTGGCTGCACCAGTTTGCATTCCCACCAGCAGTGTATGAGGGTTCCTTTTTCTCCACAACCTCTCCAACATTTACTATTAGTTTTAGATATTTTTGTCATTCTAATGGGTGTAAGGTGATATCTTAGTGTAGTTTTCATTTACATTTCCCTGATGATCATCGATGATGAACATCTTATCATGTGCCTATTGGCCATCCGTATATCTTCTTTGGAGAAATGTCTGTTCATGTGTCCAGCCCATTTTTTGATCGGGTTGTTGGATTTTTTATTATTGAGTTGTGAGAGTACTTTATATGTTATGAATATTAAGCCTTTGTCAGATATATGACTTGCAAATATTTTTTCCCAGTTAGTGGGTTGATTTTTGTTTCAGTCCTGTTTTCATTTGCCTTGAAGAAGCTCTTTAGTCTGATGAAGTCCCATTTGTTTATTCTTTCTATTGTTTCTTTTCTCTGAGAAGACATGGTGTCCGAATAGATCCTTTTAATACTGACGTCAAAGAGTGTACTGCCTACGTTTTCCTCTAGAAGCCTTATGCTTTCAGGTCTCACCTTTAGGTCTTTGATCCATTTTGAGTTTATTTTGGTGAATGGTGAGAAAGAATGGTCAATTTTCATTCTTTTACATATGGCTTTCCAGTTTTCCCAGCACCATTTGTTGAAAAGGCTTTCTTTTCTCCGTTGTATGCCCTCAGCTCCTTTGTCAAAGATAAGCTGTCCATAGATGTGTGGTTTTATTTCTGGGCTTTCAATTCTGTTTCATTGATCTGTGCACCTGTTTTTGTACCAGTACCAGGCTGTTTTGATTACTGTAGCTTTGTAGTATGTTTTGAAGTCAGGGATTGTGATACCTCCCGTTTTGTTCTGTTTTCTCACGATTGCTTTAGCAATTCGGGGTCTTTTGTTGCCCCATATGAATTTTAGGATTCTTTGTTCTAATTCTGTAAAGAATGTTTTGTTGGTGTTTTTGCATGTGTGTGTTAGGGAGATGGGCCCTGAGCCAACATCTGTGCCAGTTTTCCTCTATCTTATGTGAGATGCTACCACAGACTGGCTTGATGAGAGATGGTAGGCCTGCGCCCAGGATCCAAACCTGAGAATCCAGGGCCATCAAACTGAAGTGCACGAACTTAATCACTACACCACCAGGCCGGCTCCAATTAAAGATCTTTTTATATATTTCATGAACTTGTTAAAGATATTTTTAAATAATTGAAGGATTAAGGCAAGGAAGATATAATAGCACATTTGTTAGAAAATAAGTTCTTTCTTCTGGAATAAATTATATGATAACGTCATTACAGTTTTAAAAGAAAAGCGTTCCCATCTTTTCCAAAAATCATGGAAAAACTAACACAGACCGTATAGTCTATTTTTCATTCCTCAAAAGATGAACAGTGCTGAATGAACCCCATTATAAGTAAGAACATATTATATGAAGTATCACACACATCCTAAAATGCATGTCACACATCATACCTATCATTGGAGTAGACACTTCGCCTTCATGAGATAATAATGATTAGTGAACAAAGAGCTGGGTTTGAGTTATAGCTTCTCTGCTTATTATCTGTGTTACAACTGGCAAGTCTCCTCATTTCCCTGCATTTCTGTTTCCTTACATGTAAAACTGAGAGATGCTGCTTTACATTTCTGTTACTAACTTAAATATATTAGAAAGTCTGGCTTATAGCTTAGATTATGGGTCAAACTACGGCCTGTGTGCCAAATTCAGCCAGTTGCATGTTTTGGTATTAACTGCATACTAAACAGTTTTTTTCATTTTTGAATTGTCGAAAAAAGTTTTTAAATAATATTTTGTGACACATGGAAATTATATGAAACCCTGATTTCAGTTTGCATAAACAATGTTTTAGTGGAGTACAGCCACACTCATGCATTTATTTATTGTATATAGCTGTTTTCAAGATACAATGGTAGAACTGAGTAGTGGCAAGAGAGAGTAAAGCCCGCAAAGTCTAAAATGTTTAGTGATGACTATTTACAGGAAATGTCTGTGAGCCCCTGGTTAAGATATCTGCCTCACCTAGTATACTGTGAACACCTTGGAAGCAGTTCTGGGACTCTTTCATCTTTACTCACACAGGATCCATCTCAGTGCCTGTTGTAATGGTCAACTATGGTGACTCACTGAGAAGTACTCCCTAAACTATAACCTTTTGTAGCCCTACTATGTTAATGGTTGTGATACTTATTAGAAATTATTAAAACAAAAATCTCTCTCACTAGTCATTGCTTTTAAGGAAGAGAGAATTTTCTGAGGTTGTTATCACTTTCACGGGTGTGTCCCTCCCCCATAGTTCTTTTAATGTTTATTAGCTCTGGTGTTTTTGTCTTTATTGTTGTTGTTACACGCAATAGTGATGAATGTTCTTGTACACAAATCATTTAGCAGACTTACAGGTATATCTGTGGGAGAGATTTCCAGAAGTGGGATTTTGATTCAAAGATAAATAAATCTTTAATTTTGGTGGATATTACTAGATTCCCCTCATAGGTGTTTTAGTAATTTGCACCTCTGCCAGTGATGTGTAAGAGTGACTATTTCTATATTGTAATGGCAACAAATGAGACAGTAAAACTTGGAATTTAGGAAATATAATGGGTGAAAATTTGCATCTCTGTGTATCTTTAATTTACATTTCTCTTATTATGAGTGAAATTGATCATCTTTTCATATTGGGGGAATAGAAATAGTTCTTTTTTTTACTAAACGACTCTTCATAGCCCGGGATTTTATATTCTTTTGTTATTCTTTTTAGTTTATCAGTACCAGTAGTTCTTTATATAATAGGTACAATAGTTCTTTGCTAGTCATATAAATTACCAATGATTTCTTCACAGTTGCCATTTGCATTTTGACTTTGTTTATGCTTTATAGAAATTTATTATTTTAATATGATAATTCTTAGCATTTTTGGCTGAAAGTATGTTTTTATTTGATTTGGATTCTTCTGAAATTTGAGGCTATTGGTGTTCAGAATTAGTAGCAGTAGATAAAAATGTTTTTTTCAGGCCTTAATAGCTATCATTTATCAGATGTGTTAGAACATATTACTTTTTGAATAATAAGAATGGTGTAAAAATGGAATTGCATTTGTTAGAGACCAGAAATTCTAATTTTGTATACATCTGAATTCCTATTTTTAGCCACTAGCCATTGACTGTATTGAATATGAGTCTCATATTTATCAATACAGTATATACTATATGTGTAGATTGTAATTGCAAAGTGTGTTGACTCTTACTGGTGTATGTTGGGAACATGTAAATGTATGTAACTGGTAGAATTTAAATAAGGATATAAATTGAAAAGGTCTACTAACACACTACTGCTAGCAATATGCTTCATATATTTCAAGTGGTAACTGCTTGTAATTAGCAAGATGTTCTGCTCCATAAATACATACTGTTTTCATTTTGAAAACATTATACATGATTTTTTTAACTGGCCAAGCATTCTTATATAAGATACAAAGGAAACTCTGTGTTTATTCCAGGATATTTGTAAGTGGATATTGTCCACGTTGCATTATTTAATAATTAAGGAGAATGGAATAAAAAATCACAAACAAGAAGTAAGAGACCAAAAAGTGTGTTCTTACTTAGCGGTGTGTTTTAGGGTAAAATAGCTGATCTATTAACAACGTTATGTTAGATTTGGGGCTGTATTGACAGTAAAGATATGTTGGATAATAAAAGTTAATAAGAACTTAAAAATTTGCAGAATAAACAAGTTAATTATATTCTCCATTATCACTTACCTACCTTTGTGGTGTATCTGCTTATAACTGTTGGATTTTTTTCTAGATATAAACCATAACACGTAGAAGATATTGCCCATATCTACTAAGAATTTAGTTAGTAAAATTCGACCACTCTTCACCTCCTCCCCACCCATGTCCTGTGGGTGTGTGAGTACATAAGTGTAGATGGTAGATAATTATTCTCAACTTGCTTTATTAAAAACTATAGCAATAAACATATAGAGGTAAGCAAGGAATCCTAGCAATATAAAGGAACTAAGAAATCATCTTGCCAAATTCCTTAAGTAATAGAAAGCAACTTGAAATGCTTGAAACAGTTAAGTGACCTCTTCATGTCCACAGAATTAGTGATGGTTGTGCCAAAGAACAAATTGTAAGCTATCTGATTCTTTAATGAAAATCAATTTCTAGTATATAGTACATGAATTCCCCTGTCATCATTACTGTTATGGCTGTTATTCTATATTTTTTCTTTTCTTTAAAAGACAACCTTCAAATCTCTTTTAATATGAAGCACTGTAGTTTCAAATTAAACAAGTGATTTTGAGGTAAAAGAGAGAATAAACCATGTAAAAAGGACAGGAAAGATTCAGGCTTCAGAAAAAAAATATTTGATAGATTTAGTATCATCATAAACTCTGAATTAAAAATTAAATGCACAGCAAAGAAAGGCCCAAATTCTCATCTAATATTGTCAAGATGATAGTTTTATGAACATTTTTATCATAGCTGCCTTGAAATGGAAAACATTGTGCATCAAAACATGACATTTGAATTTTGTACAAATGACAATGTGATGACATGATGTCATGGGAAATTAATTATGGCATACAGTTCCATACGGATATAGAACTTTCTCAATAGTCATCATGCAAATTTAACTACTTAGATCCAGTACTATAAGAAATTGGATGCATGAAAGAGTCATTTGATTTGATGTATATTTGTTTAATTTGTAGTGATTTAGAACTTTTTTCTTGAGAAATCAGATTTCATTAAAGTTATATTTTTAAAGACTAGGTGATATTTTATTTAAATGTTTAATTAATGTATTTCTTAATGCCGTACTTAGAATTTTTTAAAAAGTCATAATACATATGGACACAACATATATATTTACTTACATTGTGAACTTCATATTACTATACAAATGCACTCACCCATGTATATATTGGTGTGTGTGTGTGTGTATAAGTGATGTTAAATCAGCGGTGACTTTGACTCCTGGGGGCATCTGGCAATGTCTGGAGAAATTTTTCGCCAGAGCTAAATTGTCTATTAATTACAGTTGGCCTACTCACTAAGGTCTATGATACTTAAAGGGCCCAGGAAAATGTTTTAATGCATTTTCAAAGCAGAATAAAATATGAAAACGAGTATAATTCAGCTGAGTTATATTTAGTCTTTATAGTAAATACAATTATAAGTAGAATTTATTGTTTTAATTGAAAAAAGGGCCTATATAAGGCAAAAAGGCCAAGGGTTCATGAAAGTTCTAATGTGGATCTGATCTTTGATTGTGACAAGTAAGGATGTGGTGCCGCTGGAACTTACTTAGCAGAGGCCAGAGATGCTGTCACACATTCTATAACACCAAGGACAGTTCCCGCCCACCCCCAACAAAGGGTTATCAGCCCCAAATGGCAATAGTGCCAGCGCTGATCTGATATTAACATCCTTAATGTTTCTCTTGGTCAAAATGTTTTTGAATATTTTGTCCAAATTATTATATCACTGTAATGATATTTTATATGTGTATCTTATGATGTGTCTGTTTATAACACGTACAGAGTAGTTTTAACTTTTAGTTTGTTTGTGACAATTTATTGACATATTTATTTGACAATATTTATTTTACTGACAATTTATTTTTCTAAGCGACGATTTTATTCCATTATGCAAATTGTGATTTCTAATACCCTTGGACTTATTACTACCAATTTATTTTGTATTTTATATTCACTATGTTTTTTGTTTTTTCCCCTTTTGTTCTACTATATGGACTTCTACTGGAATTTCTTTCTACTGTTTTAGAAGTTTTATGCTGTATGTTTTTGATATTTGTGCTTGTCTTAATTTTTTGCAGGCTTTCTTGCCTTGACATGTCACAATTTAACATCTCTACCCACCTCCTAAACAACAAGGACATAGAATGATCAAATTTTGATTACATTGTTGTGTTTTCTACTTTTTACATGCCTACTGTGCCAAGTTGTTTTTAAGCCACTCATTATTCTTCTTACTGTTATTATGATTAGTATTATGTAAAAGTGTATAGTTTATGTCTAACATATTTAACCACTTTTTGAATATCCCTTACTTCTATATCAAACTTCTCCTCTTAGTTTACTTTTTCCTGAGATATGTCTGTACCCTATTTTTTTTAACAGATATCCTTTATAAGTTGAAAGTTGATACTTTTACAGTTACCCTAAACAACACATAGAATTAAGGATGTTTAGACACTAATTACTTTCCACTTTTTCTTATTGTATTTGTCTAGTATCTCATTTCTTTCTTCTTCAAAAGTACTTTCCAGGTATTTCATTTTTATTAAAATCATTTAAACATTTGATCTTAGATTTATCCAGGTTGACCAATATCTTTGTTCTTCATTTCTTCTACCGCTGTCCTTTCTCCTGGTTTGATTTTCTTATTACATATATACCACTGTTATTTTTTTCTTTTTTTAAACATATATATATGTTTAAAATATATATATATGACATATATAATAATATCATAATATCATAATATCATAATATCATAATAATCATATATATATATGAGCTAACATCCATTGCCAATCCTCCTCTTTTTTTTTTTTGCTTGAGGAAGATCTGCCCTGAGCTACCATCCGAGCCAATCCTCCTCTACTTTTTGTGTGTGGGACACTTCCACAGCATGACTGATGAGTGGAGTAGGTCTGCACCTGGGATCCAAACCCGTGGACCTGGGCCACTGAAGCAAAGTACCCAGAATTTTAAACACTTGGCCGTGTGGCTAGCCCCTCCAGTATTACCTTTTTTTTTTTTTTACCATTCAGCCTATGAGCAGTAAAACTTGCTTTCTTGTTTTATTGAACCATTTTTCTGTGTGTGTATAGGATTCTAAGATGAGTTTTTCCACTATTGTTTTATGGAAGATATATGGTGTACTCTGCTTTTGATGATGATAAGTCTGCTGTAATTCCATTTTAAATTTATTCTCCCTGTCTTAGGTTGACTTCAGAATTATTACTGTGTCCTTTGTGGTCTGTAGATTCACTAACATGTCCAGGCTCTGAATTGTTTTTTGCTTTCTGTTTTTCTTGGTCTGTGTACTAATTTGCCAGGGCTGCTATAACAAAGTACTACACACCAAATGGCTTAAACAATAGAAATTTATTGTCTTCTAGTTCTGGAGGTTAGAAATATGGAATCAAGACGTTGCCAGGGTTGATTCCTCCTGTGGTTTCTGAAGGGAGGATCTTTTCCAGGCTTCTCTGCTTGGCTTGTAATTGGCGCTGTTCATGTTCACATGGTGATCTCCTGATAGTTGCATCTCCATGTCCAAATTTTCAATTTTCATAGGGACATCAGTCATATTGGATTAGAGTCTGCCTTAATGACCTCATTTTAACTTAATTATCTTTGTAAAGACCCTAACTCCAAATAAGGTACCGGGGGTTAGGACTTCAACATAGGAACTTTGCTGGTACACACTTCGACCTATAACAGTCTGGAATCAGTAGGTTTTTGTGTAATTATTAGGATTTTTATACTTATATAGCATCCATTATTTCTTTGAATTTTCTTCTTCCTCATTTACTGTTTCATTATGAAACTTGTATTTGATACAATTTCTGCCAAATTTATTTCTAGCGTACTAATGCTCTCTTCAACTAAATTGAATAGTTAAGCATATTCTTTGATGTAAAAATGAGTATTAGCTTTAAAATATTTTAAATTTCTAGTTCTTTTTGGTTCCTTTTCTCCTTTTGATGAAATGACCCATCCTTTCCTTTTGACCTCTGTTTCTTCTCTTATGACTTTCGTTATTGCAAGCCACCTATTTGACAATCTTGCTCAAATTTTTTATTTTTTTGTCTGTGTGTGCTTGATGAATTCGAATACTTCTTTTGTCCGTTCACTATCCATCTTGGAGACATGATCCTAGATGCCTTTTTAGATTTTACATACACATGTCTTCAATGGTGTGTGGTAAGTGCTAATGGGGATTTCGGTGGAATTCCTCCAAAATATAGTTTGAGAAATATCCATAAAGAGCCACTTATCTTTTGTCTGCCTGGTAACCAATTGGTTCCATGAATTGTAATAGATACAACTTTTTAATTCTTAACTATTGATTCTTGTCCATACATTTAATGTAAACAGCAACAAGTACACCAACAACACTAAAAAATAAAACATATCTTTCGCCTATGCTGCAGATTTTGGTTTCAATTTACTGCAAGAATCTTTTTTTCTACCAAGAACTCCTAACAGACCACACGCTTCCTTGCTACTTTTTTTAAAGCTGGTGGATGGATAGTTTATTTCTCCTTTCATGGTGTTAACATCAAATAGTCTTTCTTTCTTCAGGTATCTCCATTCTCATAGCATACCTTGAAGAGACCAAAAGTCATGGTTTATAATCTTCAGGATATGTAAACACCAAATTCTTGGTGCCCAGGGCCTGTATCTAGTTTAATTTCATCCAGAGGCATCAGGCTGTCTGCCAGGTGGAAATAGTCTACCTGGTACTAAGTACTCTCTTTCTTCCCTTTCCCCAGTGAATTTTCTTTCATTGTTTCTAGCTTGTTGTATTGTGTTTTAACTTTTAATTTTTATATACCATTTTAATTGTTTATAGTAACAGCCATGTCTTTATTAGCTTTATCTGCTTTTTTTTATGGTCATAACTTGCCTCAGATTTTTCTTTGCACAAAAACAAGATGTGGATTATATAATATTCATAATATCTCTTCTGGATGTAAATAATAGTATTCTTTTACCATGCTTTAATATTTTCATGCACAGAAGTAGAGATGAAAACCCAAATGATCCCAAAATATGAAAAAATAAGAAATATGCATTCCAAAAATCTTATTGTACTTCATAACTAATTATAGACTGATTTCTTTAAGCATGTATTTGTCCTACAGAAATGCATAGTTTTTATCGTAGATGTTAAATTATTCTCAGGAAATGTGTTTCATTGTTTTATTGACTTTTATCCAATGAATACTTGAAGATTTAATGCACTGGACTTCACATAAAAGGCATTTAACTTGAAAGTTGAGCTTAGAAGTTCATCCAATACATCCAGATTTTGTTTTTTTAACTTTCATGAAGAAAATGTCAAGCATTTTATTACAAGAATTAGAGTGAAATATGATCAATCTCTTTCCTCTAGGATTATTTGTTTTCTATATATGATTTACTTGTCACTATATTCATAGAAATTAAACAAGATACTGTGTGAAATCTTTTTCTACACTAAAAATTAAATAATATAAAATATAAAAAATAAAAATATATTAACTTAATCATGGCCTTTTCTTTGGTTTGCATTGTTTGGAACTATAGCTTAATTAAAGTTGAGTTTATTCTGACAAAGTTTGAAGACTATTTAGGACATATTTATTCATTCAGAATTTATTGAGCACCTCCTCAGTTCTAGTTACTGTGCTGGGCATTGTTTATTCAGTGAGGAACAAAGCAGATTTATTGGGGGATACTGACCTTAAACCAGCAGTCACACAAATAAATATTCAACTGTAGAATGTGATGAGGATTATGAAAGAAAATTGTACTTGTTGCATAGTGTACAACCTAGCTCAAGGATGAGGGAAGACTCTTTGAGGCAGGGACAGTCAGGCTGATGTCTGAAAATAAATAGGAGCTAATCAGGCCAAATTGACAGAGTGCCCGTGTGTGAGTGTTGGGAGTGGAGGAGTGTCCATGGTGAAGCAGCAGCACATGTAAAGATCCTGAGATGGGAAGGAGTTTGTGCATTTGAGGTTCAAAGAAAACCTGGGTGCCTACAATATAAGAAATAAGCAGTAAAAAGGAAAGAGATGGGGCTAGACACAATAGGGCCTAGGTGTTACAGGGTCTTTTAAGTAAATAATTACGAGCTTCATATTTAGAGAAATGTGAAGACATTATTAACTTTTAAGAAGGAACGTATGTGGCATTAATGTTTTGATTGATTGATTGTTAAGCAATCACTCTTGCTTCTCTATGAGTAACTGAATTGTGGGGAAGAAGAATTTCGGGAAAAGCAGAAGTAGGTTAATTTCTGTAAACAAATTAATATATCATACAAAAAAGGGTAGTAGAGCATAGTTGGCTTATTTGCCTTTCCGTGATGACTGAAGGGATAATGGATTAATGTAGTGTATAATGTATTATGGAATCAGGATGACACCTAAGACATACTTGCAATGCATATATAAGTAACAAGAAATAATGGAAGGAATATTGGACAGGTAGACTTGAATTTTCTACCAAATAATTTTTTGACCTTGGTAAATCCCAACTTTCAAACAGAGTCTTATTGTGCACATTAATAAGGGGCATGAATGAGATAATTGTAAGGCTCTGATTTTGCTTCAAATGTCACTGATTCAACAGGAATTCAATGGTTATAAAAAACTAACAGCATGCCATACATCGTGCTAGATTTAGAGATTATACTAATGAAATATGCAGTCCCAATAATTATTGCAATGAAGGCAAGAAGAAGAAGCAATTTCAAGGACAAATGATTGCATCACAATGCTGATGGCAGGATAACAGTGCTAAGCACAGAGGATGACGGTGTGATATACTTAAGGAAGTGTGACATTCTTGACTTAGACCAATTTAGGGAAGGCTCCTCAGAAGAGGAAGACGTTGAACTAATATTTTGTTATAAATAGAAAATGAGACAGGTAAAATGGATTGTTTAAGAGAGAGCTGCAATGGAATTTTAGGAATGACATATCAAAAGTAGATAAGTAGCATTCGAGGACATATAGGAACAGCAGTTGGAGCACAGAGTACATGTTAAGAAGTGAGAGTAAGGATGAAGCTAGAGAACCTGATGGGCTACAGAGTATGAGTCCTGATAGGAGATTCAAAGGAGAATATATCCCATCCAGAAATGTTTGGGAATGAATGGAAGGATTTTCCAGTGGGAAGTGACGTGAGGCATTTAGAACCGGTTTGAAGGCAGAGAGGATGCTTTACCATTGTACAAGTCTAGACTTGAGTTTAGTAATTGCAAAAGAAATTGAAAGGAGAAAACAGACTAAAACTTTTTTTTAGGATGTAGAATTGACAAGATTTTGTGTCTATTGAGAGTGAGAAATAGGGATGCAGGACTGTTTAAAAATGGTTGGCAGGCTCCTCATGAAATTGAGGGACCAAAGAGTAAAGGAGGAGGATCCTGTCTGGGAGTGAGGGTGATAGAGTTAGGTTTAGACAGGCTATGTCCAGGGTGCTCTGTGGGCATGCAGGTAGGCAGGTATAGACGGACGTAGAACACTAGAGGGAAGATGTGGGCTAAAGAGTACAAATGGAAGATGCTAGGGTTTAAGTGGTGATTGAAGCCAAGCATAAAGCTTTAGGGAAACATATATGAACTCCTGACTCAGAATGGAATTCTACGG
Organism: Equus przewalskii; assembly: GCF_037783145.1. NCBI lineage: Eukaryota > Metazoa > Chordata > Mammalia > Perissodactyla > Equidae > Equus > Equus przewalskii. The sequence goes on from NC_091850.1 coordinate 41,364,930, forward strand.
AACATAATGTTTTGAGAGGAAAGAAAAAACTAGGTCAACATAAAGAGTTTGAAAATGCGTTTCTACAGAAGAAGTAGAAACAAGAGAGCAGAAATAGAATCACAGTAGATAAGGAAGGAGAAAATCTCAAGGAGGAGGAAGTAGACAAGAAATCTGATGCTCGAATGAGCATAAAATAACACTGTATTGTATACATAAAAATGTGCTGAGAGGGTAGATCTCATGTTAAGTGTTCTTACAACAAATAATAGTAATAACAAAGAGGGAAGGAGGAAACTTTTGGAGGTAATACATATGTTTATGGCATAGATTGTGGTGATGGTTTCATGGATGACTCCTTATCTCCGAACTCATGAAGTTGTATACATTAAATATGTACAGCTTTTCGTATGTCAGTTATACATCAATAGAGTGATTTTAAAAACTCCAAAATAACCATAAAACCTTTAAAAGTTGAGAAAAGCAAATTGTATTTTTCACAGTTAATTTTTTACCTAGGAAGTTATTTTCTCCTGAACAGCTTTAGCAGTGTCCAGGGGGTTGACCCAGACTCAAGAAGATTGGGTAGTGATAGAGAAAGAAGGCTATAAACTAATGTGACTCCTTGGATTCTGTGTTTGTTATAGACCTGTTCGTCTTATTTAGCCTTTTTATTTGTTGCCCTCTAGCCACCAATAATCCAGAACATGTGAGAATTTGCATATACCTCAACATGCTACTCATCCTGAACTCTTCTCATCTGCTTTAGTGATTGACACAATGTTTGTATCGGTTGGTAACCGAAGGAAAAACTAGTTTAACAATAGGAAATAATTTACCAGCTTGCATACCTGAGAGTAGACAGGCTCCAGGCACAGGTAGAATCAGAGATACGAATGATGTGATTAGGATTCTAACCAATCCCCTAAAGCTGCAATCTCATAAAGTATGTGGAGTCCAAGTCCCAAGATTCGCAGGCAACAGTTCAATCAGTTTCTATACTCTGTTATAAAAAGCATTGTCTTGCTTGCAGCCAGATATAGAGGGATTTTAAGTGCCCGAATATTTGTCAGTTCTACATTTTAGGGTCTGTCTTTAAAACTTTCCTTTTCTAGGTACTAGTTTTCCTATCAATTAGAGTCTTTTGGTTGAAAAGAAACCAATTTGTTAACAAACAAACAAAAAAGAAAAGAAAATATAAAAATATAAAAGAAGATAAATTCACTTTAAGAAAAGGTATATATCTTTTCTTTGAGCCTTGTTGGACTACTCTTCAAGCACCACGCTGGACTGACAGTTAATCTGTTTCGAATAACTGTCTGGATTTCTGGTTTAAACACTGGGAAGACTGAATTATAATGTGCTCTCCAACAGAACTTTCTGCAATCATGGTTATGTTTTATATTTGCACTATCATTATTGTAACTAGTAGCCACATGTGACTATTGAACTTTTGAAATGTGGCCTGAACAACTAAGAGATTGAATGTTTATTATATTACTTTAAATTTAAATAGCTACTTGTAGCTATTGGCTCCTATATCAGACAGTGCAGGGTTAGAGGGATCAGGAAGGAAATGTGGCCTCATGTATAAAATGTATACAAAAGTATGAGTCTGTGAAGGCCACATCAAATCATAGGCATACAGGACAAGATTAAACACTGTGGATCTAACAGCCTAACTCTAATATGTAAAAATATTACGAACACTGGAGGAGTGAAGTCTTACTCTCTTTTCTCTGGTTTCAAATAGCCTACTTTGTTATTGTTCAATGTATATGTATATGTGGGTGTGTGAGTGGGTACTTGCTCTCAAAGGCATAATTTAGTGGATCACCTTCTTGCTGCAACAGAATCTGACTCTGAGTAATTTAAGCATAAAAGTAACTTTCCAGATGGATACTGGATAACTCACAGAATTGGCAGAACGGCCAGTGAGTCACATTTGAAATAAAGCAGGAACCAAGGGAGCTGGTGGCTGTAAATGCAGCCAAGTTGATACCCTGGGAACAAATGGGTCAGAACATTGCCATTGACCCTTCTGCTCCCGGACTTGGCACTGCTCCTATCGCTGTGTTCTTGATAACACGCCATGAATAATATCGGATCTGTCCCTTAGAGGGCTGGCTGCCCCAAGCAGAGAAGATGCAGAGTCTCGCTCCTGAAGTTTCCGTAATTGAGACAGAACTCTGTTTTCTACCAAAAGTCTCACAATGGGGTGTCAGTTTTTCCAAAATAAGTTGGGGGTCCATAAAAGACATATTTACGTATACACCCACATACACCCCCAGCACATAGTTTAATATAATTCCCACACTCTATGGGAAAATTTAATAGATTTCACTTTTGTTTTACTTCATTATTTTATTTTATCCATGGTGTCTCCAGGATATGTTAAATATCATTCATCCTGTTTTAAAATAAACAAAAACACAGAAAAATTAGAGATCACTGTTTTTTTCCAATGCCCACTGACTTTTTTTGAAGAAAGGAATTAGTACTTTATATATATATATAAATATACACACACACACACACACACACACACACACATGGCTGAAAGTAATGATTCATAAACTTGTTCTGAAACATCTCGTCTTCTCGGTAATTGCTTGTTCAGTTCATTAGTTGCTTTGCATGCATGGGTTCTTTCTATTGTTCTATCAAAATTATGAGAAGTATTAAACACGTCTATAGTTTTCAAGGCAATATAAACTACTTTTAATTAAAATAAGAGGACACTAAGCAGAAAGGAAATGCTATAAGAGAGACATACATATTTTACTTGGAATTACGTTTCTCTCTTATATACGACTTATGTTATGGGTTTATGTTTTTTGTTTTCTAGCCTTGCCATTTTACTCCTGGTCTTTGAACCCTGTTATTATTGTTCCATTGAATTAAATTGACCATGAGGAGTTTTCAGTTTTATTACTATTTTTATAACTGTTTAGATAAAGAAGGGTAAAATGATATCTAATTACACATCGATTATCAGCATAAACAACATTAAGTAAATATTTATGTTTCCAGGGGGAGGAGCGTCAATATGTAGTGCAGCTGTGGAGACTAAAGACTCTTTCTGGAGGGCTGTTAATTTGCATATAAGTTATTTCTAGTCTACACTTTGCAGCTGCATTTTTCTTAGTGTCTCTAAGACACATTGAAAATAACAAGATAAGTATAGGCTGTGTTTGTGTTAATGTATTAAAAACAAAGCTTTGATTTAGTATACATCATTATGGGACAAATATGGATAAGATATACAGCTGTAGTTTTCAACTTTGTTTAGATATTAGAATCAAGTGAGAAGTTTTTGAAAGTCCTTAGGCCCAGTCTGTGCACCAGATCCATGAAGTCAGGAAATGTGAAAATAGAACCTTGAGATCAATATTTTTAAAGCTACAGAAATGATCCTAAATTAGTGTCTTTCAGAACTGCCAGGTTTTAGGCTCAGTTTACTAATAATGGGTAAGTAAGTGACAACAATCTTTAATAGTGTTAGAAATTGCTACTTTGTTTTAATAACTGGCATCGGTAAAATAGTGATCATCTTAATGCAACATAGATGTGCTTAATCTTTTTGCATGGTCTTGAATAACACTGAAACATCTTTTTTTCACTTTATTTTAAAATTTTTTAAAATTTTATTGCGATCACATTGGTTTATAGCGTTATGTAAATTTCAGGTGTACGTCGTTATCTTTCAGCTTCTGTATAGACTGCATCATGTTCAGCACCCAAAGTCTAGTTAGCATCACTGACATATGTGCCCCTTTACTGCTTTCACCCTCTCCCTACCCCTTCCCCTATGGTAACCACCAATCTGTTCTCTCGTATGTGTTTGTATGTTTGTTTTATCTTCCACATATGAGTGAAATCATATTCTGTTTGTCTTTCTCTGTTTGACTTATTTTGCTTAGCATAGCACCCTCAAAGTCCCTCCATGTCATTCATTTCAGCATTATTCATAGTAACCATGACTCAGAAGCAACTTAAGTGCCCGGCAAGAAGTTTCATCGGATGAAAGTTCTAAATGAAAGTATTCTTCCTCTTTTAAAAATATATTGTTAAATGAGACTATTTTTTTCTCTATGTACATCTTCATATCACCTTTATTATTTTATTATGTTTATTTTCATTTCTATTGATATAATACATGCACTTGGAGGGAAAAGGCAAATAGTAAAAAAGCAGTTAAAACAAAATTCATATTCCTCTTCTTCCCTACCATTCCTTTCCTTACAGATAAAAACCACTCTTGTAATATTTTAGTCTTTTATTTTAACATGACTAGACTTTATCTTGATTTTCCACTATGATACATGAGGGTCTACTGATTTACTAACTTTATGTTTTTTTGTCTTCTCTCCATATCATTTTATCATTAATTTTATGGCTTTTCCCTTGGTTGTGTTTTTAACATATGTAAAATACTGACATCTTTATTCCCTCCCTCGTTAACTATAGACAGGTTGCAATTACTTCCCACTTTTTCAAATGAGGGTGTAGAAAACCATACCATTGGATTCAGAAGGCACTGAGATAGATGGCAGGAGTTTGGGCAAGTTTCATCCCTAGTTCCCAAGCTTAGTTCACCTAGACATCTTAATTCACGTTTCTCTTAAAAATTTTAGCATTTAGTTTTTCTAAGAATATGCTCTATTGTTGGGAGAGGTTTGTGACTAGTTGTTGAGTGTTCTGTTTGGAGTTGTCATTTACTCTTCCTATAATTCCCCATTTACCTTTATGTTTTAGAACTACATCTCACTCCCAGCCTCCACTATACTTGGCTTTTTTTTTTTTTTTTTGAGGAAGATTAGCTCTGAGCTAACTGCTGCCAATCCTCCTCTTTTTGCTGAGAAGACTGGCCCTGAGCTAACATCCATGCCCATCTTGCTCCACTTTATATGTGGGACGCTGACCACAGCATGGCGTGCCAAATGGTGCCATGTCCACACCCAGGATCCCAACCAGCGAACCCCGAGCTGCCAAAGCGGAACGTGCACACTTAACCACTGCACCACCTGGCTGTCCCCTACTTGGCATTTTTGACTCCTAAGTTTTTCAGAAAATAAGCAAGACAGGCCTAAGTCCTGCACAGCAGAGCTCTCCCACACATTTTTAAAGATATGGTTTCCTTTCTCCTTCTATAGCAATCATTATTTTGTCATTTGCAATTTGTCTTTGAAGAACTCACTGAAATATCTTTTGTGTTGAGGGCAACCCTTAGAAACTTTTCCTGGCAAAGTGTTTAAATCTTTTTTTGTTTGTTTGTTTGTTTGTTGCTGAGGAAGATTCACCCTCAGCTAATATCTGTGCCAATCTTCCTCTATTATTTTTGTATGTGGGTTGCCACCACAGCATGGCCACTGATGAGCGGTGTAGGTCCATGTCTGGGAACCGAACCTGGGCCACCAAAGCAGAGTGCACTGAACCCAACCATCAGGCCCTGGGTTTAAACACTTTGTTTTTACTTTTTATTGAGATTATGATAGTTTACAACCTTGTCAAATTTCAGTTGTACATTATTGTTTGTCAGTCATGTTGTAGGGGTACCACTTCACCCTTTGTGCCCATCTCCCACACCTCCTTTCCCCTGGTAACCACTAATCTGTTCTTGTCTACATGTTTAACTTCCGCATATTTAAACACTTTTTATAGTTTAACGAGCCTTCAAGGAGAAGAAGAAATAAAAAGTTTGTGCTTCGTCCCCCGACCTTGAGCAGAAAGACTTCAGGAAAGCTCATTTAAAGGAAAATGTATATTGTTTAAGTTACGGTGTTTTTTGATAATGATAGGTGGTTTGCAGAGTTTACATGTGCCAAATATTGGGGCTATACAAACATGCAAATATACTGTATGATGTCAGCATTATTATCAGAGCCAGCTAAATAGTCACTACTGATAACTACGATATTAACTTCGCTGTTGTCCATTGTGTTAGATCTTAGGCAATAGTGGAAAAAAATCCCCTAGGATGCTAATGCAGCAATGAAAGTACTTTCATACATTTTCACATCAGTAAATAGTTGTGTTTACATAGGCTATGTAACAATACTATTTTCCACCTCCTTTGTCCATAATTCCTTAAGTTATTTTACAATATCTTGTAGGCTTTATAAAGTATTTATCTGAACATCCAAATATAGAATTTAATCAACATTTGTAATTAAAGAATTAGCAGAAGAAAATTATAGTTTTAAAAGACACTAAGATTTATCTGATAGTTTTAGAATGAATAGAAATTGATTCTCAACATTTAATGCAGCTTAAATTTAATTCTGGAAAAGCATGAAGACAAATATGATGACCTTTAGAGATGTCTTCTAAATTTGCTTTAAGATTACGTGATGAAGAAATGAACTTTATTCATGCTAGTAAGAGGGACTCATTTTGTCCATGCCTCTCCCCCCATCCCAATTCAACAACAAAGATGCTTATCAGTTAAGAGTACTTCCAAAGTTCTAGAAATTCATCATAGGTTATGTTTTTTTAACTAAGTATGCTTTTTTTAATTAAAATTTTTATTGGCATAATTACAGATTCACATGTATTTGTAATAAATAATGCAGAGACATTCCTTATAAATTTTGCCCAATTTCCCCCAACAGTAATATTTTCCAAAACCAGGATATTGGTCTTGGTACAATCCACCAATTTTATTCAGATATTCCAAGGTCTCCTTGTAATTACTCATGTGTATATATGTGTATTAAGTTCTATAAAAATGTTATCATCTGGGTAGGTTCTCATATACCCACCAGCACTGTAATGATACTGAGTAATTCCAATACCACAGAGATCTTTCATGTTGCCTCTGTAATGCTGCAGTTTTCTTCCTGCCACCATCTCATCTCCCCCATGCTCGCTCATCTCTAACCCCAGGCAAACATTATTCTCTTCTCCCTTCTACAATTTTTCCATTTCAAAAATGTTATAGAAATGGAAATATATAATATGTAACCTTTTGGTCTTTGCTGTTGTTCACTCAGCATAAGTCTCTGGAGATTCACTGAAATTGATGCATGTATCAGTAGTTTTTTCCTTTTCTTGCTGCCTATGACTCCATGTGCCACAGGTGGGTCAACTATTCATCTGTTTCAGGACATCTGGGGCTGTTACAAATAAAGCTGCTATGAACATTCATTTATAGGTGTTTGTGTGAACAAAAGTTTTCATTTCTTTGGGATAAATAAGTGTGCAGTTGCTGAGGTGCGTAGTAGTAGAATATTTACTTTTTTAAGAAACTGCCCATTTTCTAAAGTTGTTGTGATATTTTACAGCCTCCCTAGAAATATATGAGTGATCCAGTTCCTCACATCTTCTCCAGCATTTAGTGTTGTTGCTATTTTTTATGTTGGTCATTCTGATCAGTGAGTTGTGATATCGTGTGTGGTTTTAATTTTCTTTTTCCTAATGGCTAATGATATTTAACATGTTTCCACGTGCTTACAGTCATGTGTCACTTGATGGGGATGCGTTCTCAGAAGTGTGTCATTAGGCGATTTTGTCATTGTATGAACATCATAGTGTACTTAGACGAACCTAGGTGGGATAGCTTACTACACACCTAGGCTGTATGGTACTAATCTGATGGGACCACCATCATATAGTCAATCTGTGTTGACTGAAATATTTTGTGGTGCATAGCTGTATTTGTAATCTGTATTTTGTAATTTGTAACTTGTATCTTTGGCAAAATGTCTGTCCATGTCTTTTGTTCATTTTCTATTTTATTTTTAACTGTTAAGTTTTGAGAGTTCATTATATGTGCTAGACACTATTTGTGGGATGTGTAGTTTGTAAATTCTTGCTCCCAGTCTCTAGGGATTTATTAAATTATGTTTTAATTCTTTTCATGTAGGCGTTCATGAAAAAGAAAGTTTTCATTTCACTAAGGTCCAATTTATCATTTTTTCTTTTATGCATCATACTTTTGGTGCTGAGTCTAAGAATTCTTCTCCTTGTGCCAGGTACCAGGATTTTCTCCTTATTTTTTCCCCCCAAAGTTATATAGTTTTAGGTTTTGTATTTATGGCTACAAGGCAATTTGAGATAACTTTTGTATACGATGTGAGGTTTAGGGCAAGGCTGATTTTCTTTCAATCTGTAGATATCCAGTTGATCCAGCATAATTTATTGAAAAGGCTATCTTTCCTCCTTTGAATTGATTTCACACCTTTGTTAAAATTCACTTGAGCATGTTTGTGTGGGCCAATTTCTAGGTCATCCTTTCTGTTCCATTGATCTATCTGCCTCTCTCAACCAAGAGCACACCTTCCTGGTTACTGTAGCTAGATAACCAGCATTAATATCAAAGACAGCAATTTCTTTTCATTGTCAAGATTGTTTTAACTAATTTAGAGCGTGTGTCTTCCCATAGAAATTTTAGAATAAGGTTGTTTATGTCTATAAAATATCTTGCTAGAATTTTGATAGGCATTGCATTAAACTTATTGATCAATTTGGGAAGAATCGAAATTTTACTGTGTTGATTCTTCTAATTCTTGATCCTGATATCTTCACTTATTTAGTCTGATTTTTTAATCAACATTTTGCAATGTTCAGCATACAGTACATAAAACATCCTGTGCATGTTTTATTATTGTGCCATTTATTAAGTTTATGGTTTTCTTTGGAGTGTGTGTAAATGACTTTGTACTTTAATTTTAGTTTCTACGTGTTCATTGTTACTATTGATGTATATTTGTTCATCTTCTATCCTGCAAATTTGCTGAACTCACGTTATTTATAGGATTTTTTGTTTTTGTTTTTTGGTTTGTTTGTATTGTAGATTTTCTACATAGATAATGATGTCCTTCACAAATAGGCAGAATTATAATTCTACCTTTGATCTGTATGCATTTTTATTTCCTTTTCTTTCCCTATTCCTGCATCGGCTAGAACTTACAGTTTTATGTTGAATAAGAGTGGTAAGAGATGACGTTTTTGCTGTGCTCCTAATCTTGGGGAGAAAGTATTCAGTTCTTCACTATTAGGTATGCTATTAATTGTAAGTTTATTATAGATGCTCTTTATCATATTGAATTAATTCTTCTCTATTTCTATCTTGTTGAGAGTTTTTATCATGAATGGATGTTGGGGTTTGCTAGGTGCTTTTCTGCATTAATTGATTTGACCATATGCTTTTTCTTTCTTATCTTATTCATATGGTTGATTACATTCATTGATTTTCACTTGATCTTAGGCAAAAGGCCGAGAAGCAATACATTCATTGATTTTCAAAAGTTGAACCAGTTTTGCATACATGGTCTAAATCCACTTCATCTTTTTATACATTGATGATTCAGTTTGCTAATGTTTTGTTGAGGATTAATGCATTCAATTTCATGAGAAATATTAATAAGTAGGCTTTTTTGTTTGTTTTTGTACTGGCTTTCAGGGTAATATTGGCACATTAAATTACTTGAGCAATGGCACCTCTTCCTATATTTTCTGGAGGATATTTTGTAAAATTGGTATTAATAGTTCTTTAAATATTTGGTAGAATTATCCAGTGAAAACGTCCAATGTAAAGCGACCATCGGGACCTTTTTTATTATGAATACAATTTCTTTGATGGTTATGACCAATTCAGATCTTCTGTTTCACCATGGCAGTGTGTGGTTTTTGAGGAATTGATCGATTTCTTTTAAGTTTTCAAATATATGAGCATAAAGTTTTCATAGTATCCCCTTACCTTTTAAAAGGCTGCAGTATCGGTAGTGTTATTCCATATTTTATTCATGAATTAGTGATTTTTCTATTCTTCCTCCTTTTTAAAAAATATTTTTCAGTCTTCCTAGAAGTTTGTCAATTTAATTGATTTCTTTGAACAATCAGAATTTTGTTTCATTGATCTTTCTATATTTTTTCTTATTTTCAATTTTATTGACTTCCCTTATCTTTATTGTTTCTTTCCTTCTATTTACTCAAGTTTATATTTCATTCTTTTGCTTGTTCTTGAGATAGGAATTAAAGTTATTGATATGAAAGTTTATCTCATATCTAATGCAGGCATTTAGCTATGAAGTTTCTTCTCAGCACTGCTTTAGGTGCCTTCTACATATTTTGATATGCTGTTTTTCCTCTCATTTAGTTATAAATATTTCTTATTTCCTTTGAGACCCTCTTTGACCCATGAATAATTTGCAATGTCTTCTTACATTTCCATATATTTAGAGACTTTTCTGTTGCCTTCCTGTTCATTTCTAGTTTGATTCCATTAAATCATATAACACATTCTGCATTTTAAATTTTTGAATTTTGTTTTATGGCCCAGGATTTGGTCTATCTTGGTGAATGTTCCATGGATCCTTGGAAAAAGATATATATGTATTATACTTTTTAATCAATATCTATACAGTATATCAACATCTATCTATGTAATTGAATTTGAAGTTAGTTTTTTTGTAAGCAGCATATAGTTGGATTGTGTCTTTTGATCTCATGTGCTTTTTCTATCTTATTGTTATCTTTGAGACATTTACTTTTAACATAATTATTAATATGTAATGTGTTAATGAATAAGAGTTTATTTATTATACCTTTTCTATTTGTTTTCTCTGGTGCTCATTTCTCTGTTTCTTTTTTCACACTATTCTAAGGGTTACGTGAACATTATTTAAGAGACTGTCATTTAATTTATAATGTTTTTGAGTGTACCTCTTTGTGTAGTTTTCACTGTGGATGCTCTAGGTATTATCATATACATATTTATAACAGTCTACTGATGTCAACCTCTTACCACTTTGAGTAAATATGAAAACCTCACTTCCATTTTGGTCCTTTTATTTTCCTTACTTTAAAATATTAACTAGGTCTGGTGGTCTAGTGGTTAAGATCTGTGCTGTCACCGCTGTGGCCCTGGTTTGTTTCCTGGTCAGGGAACCACACCACCCATTTGTCAGCTGTTATACTGTGGTGGTAGTGTGGTGCTGTGATGCTGAAAGCTCTGCCACCAGTATTTCGAATACCAGTAGCGTCAGCCATGATGGAGAGGTTCAGCATGTGGTGTACGCGCTTCTGGATTAGACAGACAAGGAAGAATGACCTGGCCACTCACTTCCAAAAACCTGGCCATGAAAATCTTATGAATGACAGTGGAGAACTGCAAAAAAGACCAGGAAGCGTTTCTGCTCTGCTTTACTCAGGGTTGCTAGAGTTGGAATTGACTGATGGCACTAACAACACGCTTTAAATTATTGCAGTCTTGGATATCAGATGGTGTTATAATTTTCACTTCAATATCTAAATATGCTTTAAAAAATTCATGAGGAAAAGATAACCTATTGTATTTATTTATATTTCTGTTTTTCTTATTGCTCTGCCTTCCTATTGCTTCAAGATTACTTCATTTGTCATTTTCTTTCTGTTTGAAGAATTTCCTATAAGATTACATCTAATATCAACAGATTCTGTTAGTTTTCCTTCATCTGAGAATGTTTTTATTTCTCTTCATTCTTGAAGGAAATTTCTATAGTTTAGAATTCATAGTTGACTGTGCTTTTCTTTCAAACTTTCAAAATGAAATAATACCACTACCTTCTAGTTTCCGTGGTTTCGTAGGAGAAATCCACTGTCATTTGAATTGTTTTTTCTCTGTAGATAATTCATTGTTTCTCTCTGGCTCTTTTCAACACTTTTTCTTTATCTTTACTTTCTTTTGAAGATTAATTGTGATAAAGGATGGTGTGGATTACTTTGCATTTAACCTGTTTGGGTTTTTCTCAGCTTCTTGGATCTGTAAGTTGTGTTTTTAACCACATTTGGGGTGTTATCAGTCATTATTTCTTCAAAATTCTTCCAGCTCCAGACCTTGCACCTCTCCTCCTGGGATGTATTACTAGAATACATCTATTGAGTCCTTTGTTATTAGCCCTTGGGTCTCTAAGGCACTGTTTATTATTTTACAGACTATTTTCTCTCTGCTTTAAGATTGAGTTTGATTATTCTGTCCTCAAGTTGACCAATTCTATCCTCTGCCTTCTCCATTCTACTCTTAAACCTATTGAGTGATATCTTTTGTCTGTTATTGTTTTCTAATTCTATAATTTTTATTTAGTTATCTTTTTAATAACTTCTATTTCTTTTTTTGAGAAAGAATAGCTGAGAGCTAACGTCTGCCACCAATCCTCCTCTTTTTGCTGAGGAAGACTGGCCCTGATGGCCCTAAGCTAATATCCGTGCCCATCTTCCTCTACTTTATATGTGACATGCCTGCAACAGCATGGCTTGGCAAGAGGTGTGTAAATCTGCACCCAGGATCCGAACTGGCGCTCCCTAGGCCGCCGAAGCAGAATGTGCAAACTCAACCACTGTGCCACTGGGCTGGCCCCTAATAACTTCTATTTCTTTGCTGAGATTATCTACTTTTTCATTTGTTTCAAGTGAAATTGTAGTTTATTATTGAAGCCTTTTTATAAAAGCTACTTTAAAATCCTTATCAGATAATTGCAACAATTGATTCATCTTGGTGTTGGCATTGGTTGATTGTCTTTTGTCATTCAAGTTAGATTTTCCTGGTTCTTGATATATTGCGTAAATTTTTATTTCCTAGACTTTTTTTCTGTTGTTATCAGAAACTCTGAGTCCTATTTAAATGTGCTATTTTAGCAAGTTTAGGTTTAGCATGTGAACCTTGGCCTACTTTTATGGACTGCGGTTCAAATGGCAGTAAATGTTCAGTGCCTTTTGCTATTTTGGTCTGCCTCATTTATCTGGAGTCACTGGGGTCCTGATTCATCCAAGATGCTGCTGCTTGAGGGGGATAAGTTTGTTTTCCCTAGGCCAGTCTGCTCAGCGTCTCTTGTGGAAGAGAGCTATGGTGGAATTTCCCTGCTGGTGACCTCCAGCTTCCCTGATGTCTTCGGATAGGGATGGAGAATCTCAAGACCATGAAGTCAAAGAGGCTTCCTAGACCAGAACAGCTGTTGTTTGGTCTCTCCAGCAACTGTGCCTGCCTGTCTCAGGAGCTCTTAGTAGAAAAAAGGGGTCTGACATTCTATGAGGAAGCAGAGTGCTTCCACTGGCTGTCTATTCTTCATGGAGCTCCAAGCACTCTAAAATTGTCTGCTTACCTGATGTTGTCAGAGGTACTTCTGTTTGATCCAGGGGAGAAATGAGCTTACATATGTTCCTTCTGTTATCAGGATTGGGTGTCAAGAGACACCAAGTCTGGGTGGCTTTCTTCTGTTGGGTTGTAGGACACAAGACACCCTATTGCTGTCCTATTCCTCCAGACACTGGGTCACAGGCAAGCTCACCTTCTTCTTACCACCTTGCAGAAGTCACTGATGATTGTCTCTTGTGCCGTTTCCAGGGTTTATAATTGTGCTTATCAGGAAGGAACAGGAAAAAATGGGGCTACTCCATCTCGTCTGAACTAGAAGCCTAGCACACATTTTAGACGTTGAATTACCTTATTTACCTGTGTGAACACCCTATTTATCAATTTATCTTGTTGGGAGGGGGGTTCTACCAGTATGTTTCATGCATGCCTTTTAAAAAATAAATGCCATTAATATATGCTATTAAATCTAGTTAGTTACAGTTAGTGCTATTTCATGATGTAGTGCTATTTGTAGCACTATTTCAAGTGAAACAGAATTCATTGGGTTGTGGTTGAATCTGGATTATTTGTTTGGATTTTGAGAGAGATTTTGTTCCTCTCTACATACATATTCAAATGTTTTTCAAGAAGATTATATTTGAATCTGGGCCACTTTTCCAGTTGTAGCATCTTGGAACTTATCTAAAATAGGGGATATTTTATTACTAAATTTATCATTTCCTATTTAGGTGAATGCTTTCCATGTGTACAGAGTTATCTCTAATCCTTCTCCCAAAAATGTATTGCAATGGAGCTTTACCTCCTTCCAGAATATATCCAGACGAGAGTCAGGTTACCAAGCAGCCTTCCATAACCCTCATTCTCAGACCTTCTCCTAACTCAAGAATGCAGCACTGAGACCCTGGTTTTTATATGTTTTACTCTGTCTTTTCTAAGGTTAAATTGCTGACAAATTATGACTGTTCCCTTGTTCTCCTCATCTTAAATTTCACTTATAATGTTCTTCATTTTCCTGGTCCTAATACTGACAAAATCCACAATGAATGCGAGAGAGTAAAAGGCAGCTAAGATTTTATTCTCGAATTTTATTCTCGAATTTTTCGAAGTCAACCATGCTTCTCTTTTACCCCTGATGGGCTGGTTTACACCTGCTTTCCCATAATAAAATATAGTGAACAGTTGATGGTGAATTTTATGGTCAACTTTGCTCTGGGGCAATAAATACTTGTTCCCGGAATATTCATAGAATGACTTCAAATGCCCCCTTAACAGATTACAGCAAGTTAACATAAAATTTGTTTAATATTTACTTATACTATGTACTTTGGAGTGAGTAAAATGTTAGTAACCTGTGACTACTTTAGTTTAGTCTTAGGTTTAAGGTAGGTAACAAGTGGAATCATTTTACTGCAAATTATAGGCCCAGATCACTGTCTGGACTCTACTTTCTCCAAGTGATATGCTTTGTCTTGAGAAGGAAAAAGCAAAATATGATCAGGAAAGTAGGTGAAGAATTATAGAATCATACAATTTTCTTTCATAGTAAAGAGAGCAGTGGTAGTATTGTTGAAGAAGTGAAATAATTATCATTTATTGATTGCCCAGAGCCAGACACCAGGATGGTCAAAGGGGTGCATTGTTCTGAATGCTATAATGTCTATTAAAACAGCAGTGAAATGAATTGCAAGTATCACGCTTATAGTCTGATGTATTCCCAAGTGCCTCTATGTATAAATGTCTAAATGACTTGCCTTTCGTTTAAAGTAGAAGTGAAGTTTCTACATAGCTTGTTCATCTCTATGGAAGAGAAAACAATTTACTTGTTTACATTAAGGTATAACGTTTTGTATGTAACATATAAGTCTATATTCTAATGTCTGTTGTCATACTTTTTGCAGATATTTAACAAATAAAGTTGTATTTTATCATGCATTTGTGATCCAGTTTGTCTTGGTGCCATGACAATAAAAAGCCAGTGACATAAAGCTTCTTTAGTTCCGATCAACTAAAATTCAGACACCAAATAATGCCTGATATATAACTATTTACCTGTCATATGTAGTTAAAAATAAATATATCAATTTTAAGTTCATTAATATCTCTCTGAAAGTAGTCTGTTGTGGAATGGCACAAAATAAAGTGAAGCTGGAACAAGAGCTGTGGAAAAGTGGGAAACATCTTGCTGAAATTTTCAGAGTATTGACTCTGCTTCAACTGGTGTAAATGAATGAGTAAGGAAATCTATTTCTTTTCCTCCTGTTTCTGTCACATTTCTTGTGAGAACCTGATTCACATTTGAAGTTTGAAATGGAAAATAAAAATAGAGCACTGTTTGGCTTCTGCTGTGTCAGATAATTACTTTCAAAATTCTGTAACTGAAAGCCAGTTGGGATTGGAACTGTGTTTTTGTTCCTGTGAAACAGAAATTCTGTCATGTGCAGCTACAGGATTTGACTGATGCTGCTGGAAGTTACCTTTCAACTTAGTGAGCATGAGTGAGTAGCTTATCCAGTTACAAGTGATGGGAAGGCTGTTAAGGAAAGATAATTACAGAAAGTTAACATGCTTTCACATAATATAATATTATACATGGCATACAGTTCTTATTTTGAATATAAAGAACAAAGCATACAACTTTCATTAAGAGAAATATTTTTTCCTGTCCCGACTAAATGCATGCTGAACAGCATATATATATGTATATATATATATATATTTTTTTTTTTTCCTTTTTGAAGGTGGAGGAATATCATTAGGCTCGCACATCTGATATCTGTGCCCAGTGTTATGTGGCTGGCATTTTGTACTTATTACTGTTTACTACCACACACAGTACCATCCTCATTTCAAATGAGGAAACTGACTTTTATACATGGTCTAAATAGAGATGACTTAGAGATTTATATTTCTAACTGAAACCTCTCTTCTGAGCATCAGACTCCTACAGTTAATATGAATTTAATATTTATATTTGGAGGCTTTGCTGCCATCTCAATATTAAACTGTACGGAACTGGCCTCTAAGTCTCTCTCCTCACCTCGGCTCAGACTTTCTTTCCCTGTGGAATCCTCTTTTCAGTAATTACACTTCGGTGCACTCAGGTGTTTGAGCAACACGCCTGAGAATCATTCCTGACACCTCTTTCACACTTACCTCTCCCTAAACCCAATCTGTTAGTGAGTCTTGTCAGCTCCTCATCTAAAATGTGTCTAACATCTGTCTGGCTCTCTTCATTTCAACCCTCTCTACTCTAATTTACTTTACCACCATCTCTCACTTTAAAGGCTGCAGTAGCTTCCTGATTGGTATCTCTCTTCCCCTCTTGCACCATCTGAACTCTTCCCTATCCGGCATCATGATTCATCCTTTATCAACAGAAATCTGGTCTGCTCATTCTAGGGTTTAAAATTCTTCTGTGGCTTCCAAGTGCATTTAGATTAAATTCCAAATTCGTAACAAGACTAAATGGCATGGTCTGGCCTCTGGATGCATTCCCAGCCTCGTCGATTGCTACTCGTTCTTTTAGCTCTCTCAGCTCCACTTGCTTTTTATCTCTTCTCGTAACAACTTCTATTGTTCCTTTATAGAACTTAGCATATTAAAATGTTTTAATCATCTGTGTTTGAATAGCTGGATTCATCACTAGATTCTAAACTCCTTAAGTGCAGATATAATGTATCTTCTGTTTGCCCTATGCCTCTGGATAGTCAGCAGATAGCCAAGCACTGGCACATACTAGAAAGTCTATAAGCATTGAATAAAGGAAAGTCGAAAGAAGGAAGTAAAATTTCAGAATTGACATATATAGTAAAAAGAAGAACCAGAATTGAAACAGGGGCCTCCTGGTTTCCATTGTTTCTGGTTTTATCTCTTAAAATATATTGACTAGGGGTCTGGCCCTGTTGTCCAGTGGTTAAGTTCACACCCTCTGCTTCTGCGGCCCGGGGTTCTCCAGTTTGGATCCTGGGCATGGATCTACACACCGCTCATCAAGCCATGCTGTGGAGGCATCCCACAAGGAGAAACTATAATGACTTGCAACTAAGGTATACAGTTATGTACTTTAAGAAGGAAAAAAAAAGAGGAGGATTGTCAACAGATGTTAGCTCAGAGCCGATTTTCACACACACACACACACACACACACTAATATATATATATATATATATATATATATATGTATATTATAGAAAAGTTTGATTAGATTTTTTTAAAATTATGGATGTTTACAGAGACAGTAAAGAAGACACAAGGGATAGCAGGGGTATTCTGATCATACATTCAGTCCATGAAAAACCTGGAATGTAATTGAAACCAAAAACAGAGCAATGGCCCTGGTGATGTTATCATCACCATCATACAAAATTAGATGTCTCACATCATTTGAGTCCTGGACATGAACCTTCTCAATGACAAAACACATAAGTGGAGATACTAAGTGAAAGTTTGGAGTGGACATAAATTGTGATAAATTATCAATATCCACTTCACAACCCAATGAAAATGTGGAATGATCCCCAGAATATATTATTAGATTGAAATGTTTTAAGAATAACACATTTCACCAGTTACATGTATTTATTTAAGTTCCTTCCTCATCAAACAGCTGAAAATTTTATTTTTATCATGGAGAATCTAATGATATCTTGAATTAACTGACACAAACTTCAGCAAATGTTTGCAAGAATGAATTCTTGCTTTCTGTCTAAAGTCATCTGAGCTATGGCCTTGAAAATTCTATCCATGTGTCTCCAGAGTAGACAGATTCCAACCCCAGTTGAAGTTGCTTGGTTATGAGTTCTCAGCACCCAGAGAGTAAGAGAATATTTGAGGATTTGAAAATAATAGAGAGGTTCCATTTTTTTCACTGCTTACTCTATTATAAGCAAAATGGTAAGCACCATCTAAGCAGTTTTTCCATTGGTGTTAGTTTAATTGTAGGCAAAGAGTGGTAGAAATTCAGCAATAATGAGACCGAGCCAGAGAAAGATTGAGACATTCCACAAACTGGTAAATATTAATAGGTGCTATATCCAATAAAAATAAATATTATTTATCAGACATAACTTTTGAAAAAGTTAATTGTTTCATTTTGGTTTTACAAATAATTTTTTAGTGCAAGTTACTGCTGTTCATTGGATGTTTGTTGGAAGCATATTTAAATCCATTTAATTTCTGTCACTCTACCTTGAACTTTTGTCTGACGTTTTCTGTTTCACTTGCTTTTTCTCTTTCTCTTGCTCTTCTTGCTAGATTTTTTTCTTTAGGTCTCATGACAGACTTTTATCTTTTCTCTTTTGTTACGTGGTCTTAGATGCAAGCTTGGCTCACACTAATTTAGTCTTCATTTTGCTTTGTCTCACTTCTCTTACCTTTATTTCAGTCTTAGAGACACTGTCAGTATGCAGTGGTGGCATCATTCAGTCATTTGGGACAAGCCACGTTAAACAGTAATCACAAGTAGAACAGAAAGTTTACTGTTACAATAAGGAATACTGATAAAATATAAATTAGTGCTAATGTACAGTGTCACAGAATGGACATATTTTTACTTTTAAACATTAATGATATCAGGTATGCAACTTATTGATACCAGTATTTTTGTATAAAATACGTTATTTTGATTTCCAACTGTAATAAAATAATGATGGATGATATCTTTTTAGAAGACATATAAGATATTTTCTTAAATGCATAGTCATTTGTATCTGTAGTTTTAAAGTTTCTAAGAATATTAAGTTTATTGCATCAACAAATTTGAAATTGTAACCTATAAAATATGATTCTATTTCAATTGTCTGTAATATATGTATTGGATTTTTGATCTTTTCATTGTCAATATTTGAAGAAAGATTTTGGTATATTTGCATATTGGATATTCAGAGAGTATCATGTCTTGTTGAAATGATACAATAACTCCCATACTGAGACTAAAAAGATTGTAGTGAAATTTGGAGATGAATAAAAATAGCAGAGACACTACACACGTGGGGGTGGGGGCTAAACGTACTGTCTGCTGTACAATCCTTAAACTTTTCAGCAGCTGTAACTTTCTCGTTTATCAAAGATTCCTCTCTACAACCTTAGGTTTTCTAACTATTTCTAGCACTGAGATTTATAATACTCTATGGCTACTAAATCTTGGATTATCCTGCCTTGTGAATTTTTAAAAAATTTGTAATGAAACACTACGTGTTATTAATGTGATACTTGTCACAATTTATATTTACACAAATACACATTTTTCACTGTAGATTCTAATTAAGCAAGATAGTTTATTTTAAAATAAATTAACTTTGTTCTTGCATTGTTTTACTATGGCTTACCATGCAAATTATTCTTGAGGATATTAAAAAGTTCTAGAACTATCTGCTTCAGGATATAGTTTATATTTTATATGCATGTACTTTTAAATAGCTACTATTGGACTGCTTATTCAGATTTTATAAATATTGTTTCCTTTATTATTTCATGGATTTTTCTTTCTTGCTTTAGCCTTAAATGTTGCTATTTCTAATTATTCTGAGAGATTTTGCTTTCTGAGATACAATTAAAAAGGTAATTGAGAGAAAACTTTTGCATTATGGTTCCGTTTACACAATTTATCTTAGCACCAATATGTTTTTTTTCCAGTATTTATTCCTTAAATAAAAAAAAACTTTTTGTGTAAATTTTGATTTTTTCAGTGACAATTTTTTATTAGTGACAATTAATTCTACGTCCTACTACATGGCATACTTATTTCAGAAAACTGCTCTAGGTGTGAATATAAGCCTCTGTGTGAAATAATAACTTGCAAAAAATAGTAATTAATATTCTGCCACTGGAGTTATTGAGAGCTCACAGCAGAAAGTTGCCCTAAGCAGTAGTCTTATATTTTTCAGTGATCTCAATTGGTATTTACTAAATCACATTAGGGACTAATAGCCAGGCACATACTCATAATTTCTGACAATTAATAAAAATAATGCTCTTTTTCATTCCAATATTCACTTATTCATTAAACAGGCAAGTTTCGCAAGCTTTGCCGTGTACCATCCTAATTTGGTATACGCCAAAATGAAATGTCTCTTCTCTCCAGGTCAGCCCAAAGTGGAAAGATCTTAGATTTGTGAAATGGTGTGTGCCAGAGACAGCTAGCTGCCCACAAAGATTCCTGCCCTCCTTATCTAGAGGCCCCCTCAGTTGCCTGCATTTCCCAGTCCTGCTCCTATTTATAGCTATATCTCTCGAATGAAATAAGACTGGAAGGGATTCATTCATGCTGCCTCCACAGGGGATCTTGTCCTCTCTTTTCCTTCTTTGCCTGTGGAATGCAGACGGTCCAGCAGAGGGCCCTGAGTCCCCAAGTCATGCCAGAACTGCAAGGTGGAAGGAGCCAGAATAGAATGCACCCCCTCCAACCCTCCAACCACTGCCACAGACAGGCTGGACTTTATGTGAGTTGCAAATATACCTCTGTCATGGTAACCCACTGGGATTCTAAGGTTAGCTCTAGCTGTACTTCAACTAATGTAGTGTCTAATGTGCAATGTATGGTTAAGTGACATGCTAAGTGTCTGTGTGGAGGGCAGTGAGGACAAGGAAGAGTTAGAGTACAAATGTGTGGTATCAGGAGCATGGAGGTGGCTTTTTGTAGAAGTGGTAGGAGCCTGTACTATGCTATCCTCTTTCCCTCTCTTTAATTTCGTTTTAGGTTATTTTATTTTCCTTTTTTAGGGTTAGAGTCTGTACATTCAAGGAGACTGATCGGAGGTACAGGTCAATATCTCGTAGAACTGATTGACCCATGTTGGGATAGCAACGGCAAACCTCATGAGCAAACCAGAAAATATCACTCTCACTTTAATAGATTTGCTTTACAAAATATAGGTGAAGCAATTGCTCTACTTCTGTAAAGTCAAATACAAGCAGACTAATGTATCATATAGCAATTTAGGGCACTAAGAAAAGCACTTGGTGCATGCGCAGGAGTCTGTTATGTTGACATTTTTACATCAGTGTCAACACAGCAGGGCCGTCTTAATTTAGAAATAACTGAAGACCTTTTGTGTTATTTTTAGCATTCTTTATTATTTTCTTTTTGTTTTCCTTAACTGATTATTCTGGTCTAATATAATTTTAAAAGTCTACCATGAATAGAAAGCTGAGGCCTAGTGATTTTTTCCTTATCATTTTTATTGTTGTGTAGTTGTTGCTACATTTTAAAAAAGAAAAGAACACTATTTTGACAATCTGTGAATGCTGTAAATTTTTCTCTTCTGAATTCATTCTCATTCCTATTTTAGAGAGAGCATTGCTGTACTTATAAATGTGCCAAGTTCCCATTACAGGTTTCACTGTATTTTGCACTGCTTTTTAACGTACAAAGACAGAATTGAATATTCATTATTACTGAGTTCCTGAACTTTACTAGAAAAGGATCACAGTGTACATGTAAGGATTACTTAGTTTTGGCATGTTATGATTATAGATACATGTTGTTCATTTTCATTTCACAAGTAATGAATATTTTCAGTGTAAGAGCATTGAAAAATGCAGAAAATAAAGGAAAATTTTAAAATCATGTTTTGCAATATATTTCAAAAGTATCTCTCATTAACATTTTTCTGTGCCATTGTAGAGCTTTTTCTGTGCCTATAGACATGTTTATGTTGAAAAATAGGATCATTCCTGCCCAAACTATTTCTAGTTTCCTATTTTATGATGGAAAACTTAAATAATCTTCCCATGAGTAAATATATTGATACAAAGCATTGTTACTAGGTAATATTCCGCTTTCAAATATACTATAATTTATCTAGTTAACTATGATGCAACGTTTTGTTTGTTTTCAGTGATTCATTATTGTATCGAATATTGCAATGAAGCTTATCATACAACCAACTTTGGTTTAATTCTGTTTTCATTTGACACTTCTTCTATGGCAAGGATTGTGTTACAACCTGAGTCAAGTGTCAGTGAGTTTAAGAGCGTGGATTCAGGAGTCATGTCTCCGACACATGGACACTTTACTAGCTGTATGACCTCAGGCAAGTTATTTAAGTTTTTGTCCACGTTAATTTATCTCTAAACTGTGTAGGGCTATCAATCTTTTAGGGGTATTGAAAAAATAACGTTGGTTAGTGCAGATAAAGTACTTAAAATTTTTTGGTTCATAGAAAGTATAGTTATTGCTTTTCGAAAAATTAACAAAGTAAAAGAGAGTGATAAGAACTAATGTGGTGCAATAAAAGGACAATGGCTCAGTGAGTTGAAACTATTGACAAGAGACAACGTAGAAACCTAAGATGCACGCCACACAGCAGACGATTCCAGTTAGATCAGGGACCGATTTTAATGTCTAAAGTGAATGAAGCAGGTAGAAATATATATGGTCATTTTCAAAATAACAAAAAAGACAAGGACTTGGTCTCTCAGAGTGGAAGCAAACATGTTATTGTTCCACAATTCTATAAATGATTTTGTAAAAGTAAAATTACTGGCTCAAGAGCTGTGCACGGTTTGATGGCTTTTTGTACCTATTGCCAAATATATGAAACTTTGAGATGGATTCGAGCATGTGCACTCTGACCAAATACGAAATTGTATGTTTTTTTGCGTGTGAGAGAAGACGATCGGCCGTGAGCTAACATCTGTTGCCAATCTTCCTCTTTTTGCTCGAGGAAGATTGTCCCTGAGCTAACATCTGTGCCAGTCTTCCCCTGTATTACATAGGATGCCACCACAGTGTGGCTTGATGAGCAGTGCTAGGTCCACACCCAGGATCCAAACCTGAGAACCCTGGGCTGCTGAAGCAGAGCACTCGAACTTAATCACTATGCTACTGGCTGGCCCCTGGTTTTGTTTTTGTTTATATCCTGACCATTTATATATATTGTTTGAGGTGTAATTGATATATAACATTATATTAGTTTCAGGTATACAACATAATTATTTGATATTTGTATATATTGTGAAATGATCACTACAATATATCTAGTTAACGTTTGTCCTCATACATAATTATAATTTTTTTTTCTGTCATGAGAACTTTTAAGATCTACTCACTTAGCAACTTTCAAATATGCAATAGAATATTATTATCTATAGTTACCATGCCATACCTTATATTCCTGGACTTATTTATCTTTATTCTTCCTGTATTGTCTATCACTTTTCTATAGCCTATATAACTATTATTTTTATTTTAGAATTATTAAATATATATAAAATAAGTCTACCATTTAGTGGTAAAATATATTGCTTTTTGACCTAGGTTTATTATTTTTTCATTGTTTTACTGATATTTATTGTTATTGATATAAAAATATGTTAATAATTTGGGGTCAACATCAGTCTTTTCCTCTGTTGTTTCTTTAGAAATGACAAGTTATGCTTAACAGAGCAACCCAAATCATCAATATTTCTTGTAGTCCTTTAATATTTATTTTATATTTTAAGTTTTAATCCAGTCAGATTCATTGTGGGTATTGTATGAACAATTTTAAGTTTATATTTTCCAAGGAAGGGACACTTAGTTATTTTGGCACCAATTTTAACTAATTACCTCATTCACTTTCCTCACTGATTTGAGATTTTTATCTTCATCATGGTTTACATTTTCTCTCACATGTGTGTATGTGTGTGTGTATATATATATCTTTATTCTATTTCATTAGACAATTTTCTTTCTAGTCTTTCAATAACATCAAACATCACGGTATTTTATTATTATCACTTACTGAGAATTGATGCATAGTTTACAAGTAACAATACTCACATATTTAAGAATATAGGTCAATGAATCTGGATGGATGTCTACACCCTAGTAACCATCCTTTGATCAAGGTATAGAGCTGTGTTGTTCACTACTGTAGCCACAAGTGTTTACGGAATAGTTGAAGTGTTGCTAGTTCAAACTGAGATGTTCTCTAGTACAAAATGAGTATCAGATTTTGAAGACTTAGTGTGGAAAAAAAATGGAATATATCTCATGGATAATTTTTTTATTTTGATTTCAAGAAGTGATGATAATGTTTTAGATATAATGGGTTAAATGAATGTATTATTACAATGAAGTTCACTTGTTTCTTTGTTACTCTTTTTAAACGTGTCTGATAGAAAACTTCAAGTTGCATGTATGGCCTACACTGTAATTCAGTTGGGCCGCACAGATAGAGATCATTTTTACTTCCTCAGATATTGTCTTGCTTCCCTCCCCCTGAGAACTACTGACCTGATTTCTGTCACTATAGATTTTTCTTGCCTATTCTAGAATTTTATATAAATGAAATAATGTTGAATGTACTCTTTTGGTTCGGGAATATTTTGCTCAGTTTATCTTCAATTTTCATCCCTATCGTAAATTTGTTTCCATTTATGAGTATATCACCTTTGTTTATCGGTTCACCTGCTAATGAGCATTTGGGTTGATTCCAGTTTCAAGTTCAAATGAATAAACTTGCTATGGCTATACATATACAAGTCTTTATGCATATATAATTTCCTTTCCTTTGGGTAAAGTGACATTTCTAGGTCATATGGTAAGCGTATATCTAACTTTATAACAAACTGCCAAACTATTTCTAAAAGGCTTGTACATTTCACATTCTCTCAGTAATGTATGACAATTCCTATTGTTCTACATCTGCACTTGGAATTGCCAATCATTTATGTTAGCTATTTTATCACATGTGAAGAGGTATATCATCGTGGTTTGAATTTCTCTGCTGACATCTTTTTAGGTACATATTGTATCTATATCTTCTTTTATGAAGTATCTGTTTAAATATTTTGCGTATTTTTTATTGGGAGGTTTATTTTCTTATTATTGAATTATAAGAATCCTTTATATATTCTGAATATAAGATCTTTGTATGTGTTAAAAATATTTTCTGCCTGGATGTGGCTTGCATTTTCATTTTCTTGATGGCATCTTAAGAAAAGATGTTTTTAAGTTTGGTAAAATCCAATTTATATATTTTTCTTATGTGGTTAGTGTTTTCTTTGGTCTTGTCTGAGAATTATTTGATTATATAAGATCCTCCAAATTTGACCATGTATTTTCTTTTAGATGGTTTATGTTTTAGCTTTTGCATCTGTGATCCATTTTGAATTGATTTTTGTAGCAGGATTTGTTCACTTTTTTTCTGTATAGACATCTAGTTGTTTCACTATCGTTTGTTAAGGAATATACTCTCTGTTAAATTTTTCTAAATTGAGTGACTGTGTATATGTGTGTCTCTTTCTGAACTCTCTTATTCTATTTCATTGACACATATTTGATTACCATAGCTTGAAACTAAGTCTTGAAGTCGGGTGGTCCTGGTTTCAAAGTCCTCCAATTTGTCTTTTTCCTTTTCCCAAAATATTTTTGCTAATCTAGGTCTTTGCATTTCCTTATGAAAATCAGAGATTTTAACTTGAGATTATAAATCTACAAATTTTTATATATTGAAACTTAGTATACTATAAATTATACTATATATAAATGTTAAATTTATATACTATATATTTATGTACTATAAATTTATATGTATATAAACAAATTTGGAGAGAAAGGACATTTAACCAATGTTTAGTCCTCAAATCTGTTAACATGGCATAATCCTTAATTTATTTGAATCTTCTGTAATTAATTTCTCTGTGTAATATTTTGTAGTTTTCAGTGTAGAGGTCTTGCACTCTTTTCATTAAATTTATTTCTAACTATATTGCTTTCTTGATACTATTGCAAATAACATTGTTTTGTTTAATATGGTTTGCTAACTTTTTGCTGTTAGATAGAAATGCATTTTTGAAAATATTGTTATTCTGTTACTTTACTAAATGCACTTAACTTTAAAAATTTTTTGTAGATCTTTAGAATTTCCTTTTTATTTTAAAGATTGGCACCTGAGCTAACATCTGTTGCCAATCTTTTTCTTCTTCTCCCAAAGTTTCTCAAATACGTAGTTGTATATTTCAGTTGTAGGTCCTTCTGGTTGTGCTATGTGGGACACCGCCTCAGCATGACCTGATGAGCAGTGGGCCATGTCTGTGCCCAAGATCCGAACTGGTGAAACCCTGGGCCGCCGAAGTGGATTGTGCGAACTTAACCACTTGGCCAGGAGGCTAACCTCTAGAATTTTCTAAATAGATTCTCCTGTTCTCTGTGAAGACTGCCAGTGTGGTTCTGAGTAGAAAGGATGAGGGGGAACACCCTTGCCTTTTTTCTTAACTTGAGGAGAAAGCATTCAGTCTTTCATCATTTAGTATAGTCTTAGCTCTAGGTTTTTAGTAGAAACTCATTGTCAGGATGAGATATTTCTGTTTCTTTGTATTTTTTACTGTTTTATTATAAATGTGTGTTGAATTTTTCAAAAGCTTTTTCTGAATCTATTGAGTATTCATATGATTTTTTTTATTCTTTATTCACTTACTGGGAAGATCTATATTGGTTGAATTTCACAAATTAAACAAACATTCCATTTCTGGGATTGACCTATTGGTCATTATGTCTTATCCTTTTCATTTAGTACTGAATTTGTTGAGAATATTCATGGGGGATGTTTGTCTATAATTTTCTTTCATTTAATATTGTTGTCAGATTTGGGGATCAAAGTAATAATTGTGCTTTGAAGTTTTATATGATAATATTAATTCTTCGTTGAAAGTATGAAAGAACTCAGCAATGAAAATCTTGTTTTCTGTGTTGATCTGGTGTTTACATTGTGGTAAAGATTTTGAATACAAATCTAATTCATTATTAGATATATTTCTATTTCTTCTTGAAGCTGGTTTACTTTGTTATTTTCATATTTTATATAATTTGTTGAGTATTGGCATAAAAGTCTTCAATTTATACCTTTAGTATCTTTTGTAAACCACTTTATTGAGGTATGGTTAACATATGAAGAGCTGTACATATTTAATGTGTCGGACTTGCAGGCTTTGGAGATAAGTCTACACCTGTGGCACCATCACCACAATCAATTCCATAAACATATCCACCAGATGCAGAAGCTTCCTCCAGACCTCTTTATTTATTTCTATGTGTGTCATAAGAACACTTAACATAAGATCTGCCCTCTAAGCAAAAATTAAAGTATACAATATGGTATTGTTAACCTCAGGCACTATGTTGTACCGCAGATCTCTGAGATTTCTTCGTCTTGCACAACTGAATCTTTGCATCGTTCGATCTTCACCTTCCCCAGCCTCTGGTAACCACCATTCTACTCTCTGCTT
Source organism: Equus przewalskii (assembly GCF_037783145.1). NCBI lineage: Eukaryota > Metazoa > Chordata > Mammalia > Perissodactyla > Equidae > Equus > Equus przewalskii. The sequence continues at coordinate 41,392,194 of NC_091850.1, forward strand.
CTATGAATTTGACAATTTTAGATTCCTCATCTAAATGGGATCATGTGATGTTTGTTCTTCTGAATCTGGCTTATTTCACTTAGTTACAATGACTTACAATGAAAATAAAAGAAGTCACTTGGATCAAAAAATGGTGGCTGGTATAGAGAGAATGATATTCCTCACTTTTGACATTTCAGGTTATTCTCCATCATAACAGTAATTTTAATAATTTTGCTGGGAAAGTCCAAGTAAGATTTTATTCCCACTACTCCCTCCATAAACTCTTAGTTTCACACAGTGGTTGCTTCTTTATGTTTCCAAAGGAGCATTCCTTCTGTTGCTTCAATGTTCGGTATTTGGCTTGATTTCCTTGTCTCTAATTAGTCTTAAAATTCAAAAGGTTTTTATTGAACACTCACTATTTCAAAAATTTAGACTTTCAAGATTCTGGCAGTAACCGCATTTAGTAAATGCCTGCTAGAGCCTAGGCTAAGTGCTTTTATAAATATTACATACATTTCCTCACATATATCAACCTGTTTAATCTTCGTGAAAACACTATGATCTCTCTATTTTAATCTGTATTTGACAGATGAAGAAAGTCAGGCTGAAATATTTTAGTTTCATTTATTCACAAAATCTCTGGGATGGCTACTGTTTTGTGTTTTGTTTGTATATATTTGGATGGAAGCTGGAGATTCAACAATGAGAAAGATAAATATTCTCTCTGAGTTAATGAGGTAGTAAGTCCATCAATAAATAAACAGGCAAAACATCCATAACAACAACAAATACACACACACATATATTTGTGTATGTATGTGTGTATGGGTGTGTATACACACGAATACAAATTGTGCCTATGGGAGTTTTAAAATATGTCTGAAAATCCTTTGTCATTTTTCTCCTTAAGAGTTGCTTCTAAGTTGGCTTTGGTGACTCACTCAGTCTTGATTCTAAGCTGACTTCAGTGACTCAGTCTTGATTCTAAACTGGAGTCGGTGACTCACTTATGATTAATTGAAAGTGGTGAGGGTGCTGCTGTGTGACTTCTGAGGCCAGGTCTGCAGAGGCCCTGTAATTTCATCCCAGTTCTCTTGGGCCACTCACACTGGGGGAAGCCAGGGCCCATATAAGAAGTCTGACTACCTGAGACCACTATTTTGGGAGGCTACTTCTTGCAGTCTTTAGCTGGATAATCACATGCCCAGCTAAAACCCAGGGGCTTTACCATTAATATGCAGAAGTAAGGAGGCATCCTAGGGGGGAAATTAGCAGTCTTTCCCACAATATGCATACTTACAGCCCAGGGCCATTTCTTAACAGCCATCTAGGATTTTCCTAATTTCTTATTTGTACTTATTAGTCTCCTGCATATCTTCATTTGCCTTTTGTTTTGAAGTGCTTTGGGTTCAATGTGTTCTGATATAAACTCATATTACTCCAAGAACTTGTACTTTTCATTATTTATTAAGCATATATAAATGGAGCAGCTACTATGTTCCAGGCACTATCCTAGATAAGCAATAAACTTTGTGTTCTCCAACTTGAGAAATACCATATGTGATCAATCAGTCATGAAGGCTGGACACATTCATTCATTTGACAAATACTAATTTATCATATAGTCTAATGCAGGGCACTATTCTTGCTGCAGTGGTTATAGCAGTAAACAAAATATAGGATGCCTTTATGAAAGTTACATTCCAGTTGGAAGACAGGAAAGAAACAATTAAAAAAGTAGCATATGGTGTGAAATATAATGGGAATTGATATGGAGAAAAATAAAGCAGAGAGGGGGCTAGTTCTGGGGCTGGGGATGCTATTTTTATTAGGATGGTCAGAGAACAATCTGCTAATAGGTGACCTTTGCACAGAGACCTGAAGGAGAAGAGAGGGAGCTATGCATATGTTGGGTGTGAGAGCATTGCAGGCATATGGAGCAGAATGTGCAAAAGCCCTGAGGCAGAATTCCAGCTAGTGAAGTATGAATTGATAGAAAATTTGGTTAGAGACGCTATGCAGAATCGGATCGTTTCAGTTCTTGGTGGTAGTTGTGGGAAGAATATACACTCACCTGGACTCTGTAACATAGCTGAGAGCTTTCATTTTTCAACCTGCTCATTTCATAGCTTAAGGTTCACCTTTGTATAGTATATAGCAGTTCACAGATCTCCAATGGCTAGCAGAAAAAAAGAGTATTCCAAGATGGAAAAGATACCGCAGAGGAACAATAATTGCAAAGTTTTAAATACAAACTGAAAAGAAGTCATTTTTATCACATGGATTGTGGCCGTAGGTGGGAAAACTGAGTTTGAAGTCAGAACATTGCTAAAGTCCTTGACATTCTCTTTCATACTTACCATGGAGTTGTACAATCAATAGTCAATATTGGCAAAGTCTGAAAAATGGAATTGTTTTGCTAGGTTATAAATACGGAATGTAAATTGAGAAATCACTTTGGTGAGCAATTTGGCAACATATTGTAAAGTTAAAGGTTCACCTCTGCTACAATCCCCTTACAAGGAAAACTCACATGTGGGCAGAGGAAATGTACAAATATGTTTGAGCATTGTTTTAATAGCCAAAGAATTGAAACAATCTAAAACAAAAGAGCAAGGATAAACAAGACGTGGCAATCTTGCAGGATGGAATGCTGTGTAAGAGTACTGTCATATGAAACAATCTGACTTACATGTCTCAACATGATCAGTTGTCAGAATAATAATAACTGAAAATTTCTAGTTACAGAAAGGCATGTGGAAAATGATGTCTTTTTAATAAAAACTAGCACAAGGAAAAAAGTGTTATATTTTGCTTAAGGATACACTTGTATATAGAAAAATATAAGACATTCATGAGAATGTTGAACATAGATTAGGGCAGTATAAATATGGAGAATAAACTACATCTTAACGTTTTGTGGGTTTTTATCTTAAAACATTGCAAATGTATCTGGTAGAACATTTTGTTTATTAAAATTGGGCAGCATATTCAATGGAGATCGTTATTTTATTGTCTATACTTTTCTATATATTTATGGTATTTTATAATATAAAAGTAGGTGAACATAAGAACATAGTTTTGATTAAGCACCTTATATATTATATATAACTAAACACATATAATTATATAAGGTATTAAACTATATAGTTGTATATCTAAAAACATTTTAAATACAGGAAATAGTTTAGATATATAACTAATATTATACATGAGAATAATATATAATATGATATATATAATAATAATGACCATAACATATAAGATGCATTATGCATTGTATATGCATATACAATTAATTATATATGCACATACGTATAGTTGCAATTAATAATTTCTTCCTGAATTGAAGAAAGAAAGAATGCAAGTTGAAGAGAGATATTTGGTCTTTAAGGGTGTGTACAGGATACTTCCTAGAGATCCAAAATACCTCAAAATGCCATGAAGAATGTTTTGAAAAATATGAGTTCTTTGATGTGCTACACACATACACACAGGATGAGGGTCATGTCTGCAAGGAAGTGAGGGAAATATTACTTTATATTTTGTCTTCTTGATTCTCAAAAAACATGAACAAAATTATTTTGTGTCCTTTGTCTTGCCAAATATCTTACGGATTCACTCTGTTACCCAAGATAAAACATTCACTCATTTGCAAACATTTCATCATCACATACTACATGACAGACATTTAGTTCTTTAAAAAGGTTTTAACTTTCCACAACCCATTTTCCCCAAATTTATTGATCAAAGGACATTTTTTCTTTAACTCTTATCTAGAAACAGTTTAATCCTAATTTAATCCTTCTTTAACCTCAATTAAATAAAATGAATTTATGAGATGCTTAAATGTAAAATATTTTAAATTGAAACTATGTTTACTTTGTGATTAATGAATGCTGAATAAATATAAAATATCACTAAATCCATACTATCCATTACAGCCCACATGCTTCCCTGAATATTTGAATTTGTATTGTACATATATTGGGCACAGATGAGTTCTCTTGTCTGATCATTGTAAGATGAATTCTTGGCTTTTAGAGAGTGAAAATCAGTAACTTTTCTAGATGTTTCCTAGTTATTGTCTGTAGTATGAAATTTGGAAATATTCTTACACTTTTTTGGAATTTTCACTCTTTTAACTTTAGTTTTTCTGTATGTTTTTTTCTCCATTTAACCATATTTTAAACTTTAGAAAACACATTTTTTAAAAGCATAAATTTGTTCAAAGCTTGCATAGTGTTGTACATGTGGCAATGTTATACATTTGGCAAATTATTGATTTTAATAATTAAAATGTATTAATAAATATTTAATGAAGAAATGAATGAAATTTTTGAGTACAAAAGCTGGAAATATGTTTTTTCTCATCTATAAAATAAATAAAATCATAGTTACCTGTATGATTTTTGTATATAAAGGGCACAGGATTGTATCTGGCAAAAAATAAGTATTCGATAAATAGAACAGAGCATTTTAATGTTAGTAGCCTATAAGTAATTTAACATGCATAAAAGTCCCATTACTCACAAAGAACTTGTATTGTTCTCAAATCCTTTAGTAAACGTCTTCTTGTCTGAAATTCAAGGAGGATGTAATTGTTTGTGCTCAATGTCATGATTTTATATTAATGCACAAGGTAATCATGATACATGGAGATAAGACCACACAATTCATAACAGACTCTAAGAAATGAAACAGAACTATTCCTAAAACCCTGGGGAGATGGGTAGAACAAGGAGAGAAAAAATAACAGAACTGCATGCAGCCCCATCTGGGGAATGAGCTTTCCTTGATAGAAGAAATGTTTGGTCTTACCATCCAGGAATTTCTAGTTGAAATATTATTAAATTTGGAATGTAAGAGCAACAGCCAATGCACTCAGGTTACTGGGAGATGTGGTTATTTAAAATCTAGTCATGTTTTCTTTTTCTTCACCCTCACTGCTTTGAAAGTTGAAAACGTCTAATATATTAATGTGTAGATATATGAGATTTATGAATGTTAATTTATGTCTTTCGTGATTTTATTTTGTCTGATATTTCCACATCCATAGCTCTCTATAGAACCAATTTTGCAGAGGTTAAGAGACATCTTATCTAAGTGGGCCTTATTAATAAATGGTGGAGTCAGGATGTGCACAGAAGCCTATCAGACTCAATTTCATGTTCTTTCCACGGCCGCATCCAGCCTTCAAGTTACTTATAGGAGCGCAGCAGATTAATTTGTAATTCTGATGCATAAACCAGTGAAACCTTTCAAAAGGGTTTTATCAGGATTTGTCTCTATTAATTAGGCAGAAACGAAGTTATGGCAGCTTAGAGCAGTAAAGAACTTTCATTCCAATACATTTTACATTTGTGAACCAGATGTCATATTCAAAAGTCTCTGACTATACAAAATACTAAACTACTCTCAAGAGCAGAGAGGCATTTAGTGAAATTAAATATTTTATAGAAACAAATATTAATATATTCTTGCTACATGCAGGCAATGCAAAGTAAAAAATTAGTCCTCATAAGCTTTCATGATAAACTGAAGGTCTGAAGTTATAGGAAGATTTAGGGAGCCTTCGCCACACAGAGCTTACATCAAAGCTGGATGAAACGTCATTTATGTCATTGGGGTGGAGTTTGATCCAGCATACCTATGAGTTAGAGAGAATTTTTATCATCCTCATTTTACAGTGGAGGGAACTGAGTCACAGAGAAGTTAAATAACTTGTTCCAGATTACATAGGTATCCTCATAAAAGTTCCAAAATTCTGCCACTGGAACTAGGCTCTTGATTGGCATCCTGCTATGTCCCCTCAGCTGTGGTATAATTATGTCTTTGAGGACATGGCTTTTTATTACGTAAATTTGGGTTTGCTTCTCTCTGCATCACAACCCACTAACCTAGACTACACCACGTGAAAGTCCATCTTGTCCTCACTCACCACTATGGAAAGGCGTGTTCTTTTATTCTGTTGTTAATATGCCCCTTGCTAACCTAATACTTCAACTGAAAATAGATCGTTAGGTCAGAATATACCTTTTTTTACAGAAAAGAATTCGGCTGATTATAAAGATGGAGAGAAATATATTCACTAGATATTGGAGATGTGATATCTGTGCATGTTAATGAAGGATGTCTTAGATGTGGCAAAGAAATGCAGAAAGTATTAAAACATTACAGATATATAAAATTTGATGCTTCCTCTTGCTTTTCATTTAAAATGAGAGATTGCCACCATTCTTTCCTTTCTGCTCTCATTGTGTTTTCTATTTTCACCTACAATTCTCTCTGGACTCAGTCTATTTTCAGTGTTTAATTTGGATGCTAAAAACTCTAATGTTGAGAAAGAAAAAAATATGAAGACATCAAATCATTTAATAATGGGTCTTCACTCTGTAAGGCAGTTTATCTTAAAGCAGTTTCAGTAAAAGCTATTTTATATGAACAAGATAAATAATCCAACAATTAGTTAAATGTATTCATCAATTCTTTTGGCATTTACACAGAGCCCAGTTTTAGAGCATTTTGGTACTGCGTACAATATCTTTTTTGTTATTTTGTCTTTTATGATGATCATCATTAATTCTTCAAGAAGGTTCTAAGTCATACACATATGTCTATCTTCCAATATCTTTTATAGGGTTAATGGTACCTATTTTTGCTGTCATATATAAATTTTAAATAATTTTTCTGATATGTGATTTAAAATAATGGACTTATTTGTGAGTTTTTCTTCTGAAGGCCTTTTAAATCTTTGATTTGCTTGAATTAATTTTATATCGTTCAACAAGAAAATATTATATTTTCAATAAGAAAACCCTCAGCAAGCCTTATTTGATCACTTGTAGCATTATTCTCTACCAAGAAGTATAAGCTTCTTCATTTGTATGGTAACACTTTCCATGACCAAACCTTTGTCCAAAACCAGTGCAAAATGTGACTTGAAAGTAACTATAGCCCATGTTTTAATTTAGCAGGCCTTATTAACAGTCTAGAAATTACAGCCCTGTAGAAAACATCAGAGAAAGGAAGAGATTACAATGAAACTAGAAAAAAAAATAGGTGAATTTTGTCTGTAGTGAATTTGCAGCTGATGATGGAAAATCATTTCACACTTCAGGGAAGTTATTGAAGCAGAAATGAAAAAAGAGTCATCATGAACCAGGCTGTCATGCTCTGCTATTTTGTAGATTAGGAGACCAAGGAAAAAAGTATCTAGAAGCAGTGTAAAGAATTTCCAAGATAAAGATTTTTTTCTTAAAAAACAGATATATTTAAATATGTTGCAAAAAATAGCATAGAAGATAGTGACAACAGAATTTAATGTTTTGATAAAATCAGTATAAAAATAACTTGTGAACATGAACAACTCTATTGATTTATAAGGAATGAAAATATTGTGTCAGGAAAATTACCGGCAGAATAAGGATTTATTGTTCCTTTTTATTGACAGGGAAACACATAGATATTAGTTTTATACGGTTAGGCTCAAGACCTCTTAGAGCAGGTGAGTTTAGTATCTGTAACTATACTCAGTTAAACGATGAATAGCTTCCATATCTGTGAAAGTGGAAGTGGTACATGAAGACACAGATAACTTTGATTGATGGTTAAAAAAACGAAACCAAAAACTTCAGTTATGTGTTGACAATCAGGTAGCAGATTATTTATTATTATTATGATCATTATTATTATTATTTGTTGAACCAGCAGGGGTTTGCAGTCTGTTTCCCTCCTCAGCTCATTCACCTTCCTAGCTTGGTAGTTCCAGCAGTGGCATCAGCTAATTTCCTCTGATTCACATTTCCACTATACGGGGGCAGAGGTTCCCTGTGGCTGGGACAGAGGAATTAGAGGGAATCTTAGGTGTTCTGGTTGAGGCAGAGAGGGATGGGAACAGAAGATCTTACCCTCCTCATCTTATTTTAGAATGCCAAAGGCCCAGTCCCAAAGGTCCTCTGTGGAGGGTGATCATTACACAGGACAGGACTAAACAGATACTGCCTAATTCCCACCCCTTAAGTTAAGTAGCTAAGTGTGTTATGTTTAAGAATACAACAAGCTAAGAAGGTCATATAAAAGGATGCATTAACAGGTCCCTCCTACATCTTTATCAAAAATGCCTGAGTTCTTGGCATTATACAGAATTCATAAATTACCATTCTTATATGGAACATCTATACAGTGATGTGTCATATAGAGTGAAATGCACTGAACTTTTTAGTCTGTCATATTGTGAAAGAAAAAGAACTTGGGTTTTGAAATCAGACAAAGCTTTCAATTCCATGAGCCTTGCATTGCTGGTTGTATAATGATGAGGACAGACTGCTAGTTGTGCCCCAATATCTGATTGCTGTTGTACATTTTAGTGATATAAACATCCCCTTGTATGTCAACCAGCAGAGGAAGACGTTATCCAGCATTCTTTATAGCTTGTGTGGCCATGATAAAGTTTCAGGAATTGGAAGTTAGTACAAGTGATATGTGTGGCTTTCATACAGGCCCTTAAGAGGAATACAGTGTGCATGTTTTCCAGTTTCTCTTACTTTCTTTTCCCTTGGCTGGGACATGGCAAAGCAGAAATGAAAGTCTTGGGCCCAGATGTGAAAGTCATTGTGGATAGCAAAGCTGCCTTGCTTGGAATAGGTTGCCTACATCTGGACTGGAGAGAAAGACTTAAGCTTACATTGTATTTTCCCCCTATTTGTTACAGTAATTTACTCTCTACTTAAAACAATGACCTTATACAAGTTTCTAAATCTAGCTGATATTAGATTCACTCACTAGGAAAAAAGAAGGTAAAACCAAATTTGCAGTGGTGGTGTGATAATTCAGTTAAATAAAGTATGCAACTTATATTTAGTGATATTATCCCATAAAGGTTAAGATCATGGATTTTGGTGTTGTGCTGCATGGCCCTTACATATTTGTTGAAAATCAGTTGGCCATATATGTTATGGTTGTTTTTAGGGACACATTATTGTTTTTCATTAGTGTATCTGCCTATCTTTATCTTTACCACATTGTCTTGATTACTATCCTTTTATAATTAGTCTTGAAGTGAGGTAGTGTTAATCCTCCAAAATTTTTTTTTCTCTTTTTCAATATTATTTTGGCTGTTCTTGGTTCTTTGCATTACCAGAATCAGGTAATCTAAATTCTAATTGAAATTTAGAATCAGGTAGTTCATTTGTGGAAAAAGACCTACTGGAAATTTGAATGGAATTATGTTAAACCAATGGATCAACTTTGGAGAGTAGACATCTTAAAAATACTGATTCTTTTGACCCATATACACAGTTTTCCCTATAGTTAGGCTTTCTTTATTTTTTCATAACAATGATTAATTTCTCTTAGCCTTGTACAGGTCCTTCACATATTTTCAACATTTGTTTCTAATCATGTAATAGTTTGATACTATTTTAAATAATATATTTTGATTTCAGTTTTTGTTTATTGATTACTAGTATATAGAGATAAAACTGATTCTTATATTTTGATCTTGTATCTTTCTATCTGGCTAAACTGTATACGTTCTAATAGCGTTTTTGAAATTCAAGAGAATTTTTTACATAGATCATATCATCATCTGTGAATTCATACAGTTTTACTTCTTCCTTTCTAATCCAGAGACCTTTTTGTTTTTGCCATATTTCCTTGGTTAAAATTTCCAGTAAAATGTTAAATACAGTAATGATAGCATATACCTTTGTCATGTTCCTGATCTTAGGGAGAAAGCATTTCATATTTCAAATTTAATCATGAAGTAAGACATAAGTTTTTCATAGATGGTATTTATCAGATTGAATATGCTTCCTTCTGCTTCTAGTTTGTTAATAGCTTTTATCAGAAATAGATGTAGGGTTTTGGAAAACGCTTTTTGTATGTTTATTGCAATTTTTGTACTTTTTTTATTTTTACTTTGTTAATATGGTGAGTTACATTTGCTTTTCAAATGTTAAGTCAACCTTGCATTCCTGTAATATTCTCAACTTAGTCATGTAGTTTTTTCATTCGTTGCTGGATTTGATTAGCTAGTATTTTCTTTGAATTTATCTATGTTCATGAGTGAGAGATATTTTCCTGTACTTCTCTGGTAATTAATATCTTGGTCTTACTTTGGTGTCAGGATAATGGCAAAATTACAAAATGAGCCGGTAAGCATTTTATTTCCTCTTTTTCCATTTTCTGGAAGTGTTTGGGTAGAATTGTTTTTATTTTTATTTTTTTAATGTTTGATTGAATTTACCAGTTAAGCCATCTGGGCCTGACGCTGTTTTGTTTGGATGACTGATTGTGTTTTGGGAAAGTTTAAACTACAAATTCCATTTTTTTAATAGATGCAAGCCTATTTGTATTTTTGTCTTCTTGAGTGAGGTTTGGTAATTTGTGTCTTTCAAGGAATTCATTTTATCTACGTTACTTAATTTATTGGAATAAAGTTGTGCATATTCTTCTCTTATTGTCTTTTTACTAGTTTTAGAATTTTAATGCTGTCCTCTCTCATTCCTAATACTGATAATTTTGTCCTCTCTTTTTTCTTAGTAGTCTAGCTAAAGTTGTATTAATTTTAGCAATTTTGATTATTTTCTTAAACAATCTTCAGAAAGGGCCAAATATTTTGAAAAACTTCAAATATAAACCTACTTAACTTTGGAACTGTCGCAGAAACTAAAGATGAGCCTCCATGACAATGTAGAGCTATAAGATATCTATTTGGTTCTTCCCCATCTATTTCTTCTTTGATCGAGGAAGAAAGGAACTTTCATCTCAATATTATTTCATTCTAATTCACCTGCAAGAATGCCAACAATTTAGACCTTAATATGTCTTTTAAACACAATGCCTTATTCTTTATCTTGTGTGTTTTAGATAATCTGGATAAGCACACAGAGGCCCAAGGCCAACCTATGTGCCTCTTTTTTCCATTGGTTGTCTCAGGTTGCTTAGACACTGGCTATCCCAGCATGGCAGTGCATTTGAGCTCTATTTGTAATGGCTAATTTACCCAAATTGCATTCCTTTTTACCTATGAACCTATATTGCCTTTAATATACATTGTGGAGAGAGAGAGAAAAAAACAACACGGGTATCCATATAAACCTGTTTTTGCTTTATATTTGCGTTTTATTTTTAAAATTTATACTTTACTTTTTATACATTTGTACATACACTCTTTATACAATTTGCTCTTTATCTACTTATATAAAAACATATGATACAATCAGGAAAACAAACAGCTTGTTGTTACCACATAACAGAAATGTTTATAGGCTTTCTTTATGAAATATAACCCAACCGTTCTATATCTGCTTACTTTCTAAAATAGCCCACTGACAATACATAACACTGTTCACTATTCCATTTTCCTTCCTCCATCTTAATTTGACCATAGGATTATCATTGGTACCTTCATAGATTTTTCCCCTCTCTCTCCCACTTCTCTCTTCCCTCCATCCATTTCTCTTTCTCTCCCTCCCTTCTTTTTCCCTTTTCTCTTCAATGTTGAGTACGTATGAACAGATGATGTAAATAAATAAGAAATAAACAACTGCCAGTGCTTTCATCTCTCTGAATTCTTACTCTAGTCGATATTCCTCCTCCTCTGCATAAGTAATAAGCCTGTTAAATCTGATACTCCTGGCGATCACTACAGCATTACGTAAGCTTACATTTGGGAGGTAGAAAAGGAAAGCTGCTTTTCCTCCCCATTTGATACTGTTCAGTATACCCTTACCTTCCAATTCAGTTATTTCCTGTACTATGTTAAATTCACTGTTTAATTCATCCACTAAAATTTTTATTCCTATAATGTTTTTCATTTCCAGATGGTATTTTTTCAAATGTCTATTCATTCTTGATGGTTTTCTGTTGTTGCAGCATCTTTGTAATTGCCTTCTTTATTTCTCTAATTGTTTCATATGCAGTATCATTTTTCTGTATCTGATTGTACATCTGCAATTTTTGATCATGAAAAATCAGTTGTTTCTCAACTTTGATTCTCATTTGAGATGCTCTGCCTTTTCATGTCTTTTATACTTTTTGTTCTTGTGGTGAAGACACACTTGGTTTTAATGAGTAGTATTTCTGTGGGCCCCATGTGGTGAAATATTCTGCTGCATTGCACGTGCATCTATCTCAGCTGGTAATATGGGCATGCCCCTGGCCCTGTAATGCTTCAACTCAACTCTCTCCCTATAATTTTGGCAGAGAGCTAGTGTAGCATCTGTTCCAAGCATCTTCATGTTCACAGCCTTGTTGTCATGGGAATCCACCTATTGGTCCAGTCTGACTCCTTCCCCCTTCTGGCTACTGGCTTCTCCCATTCTCTGCTATTTCTGCCTTGTCTCCCAGTGTCTGCCACTCAGGCTCTGGCTGCCACCCTAGTGCGCAGATGTTCCTGTCCAGGCTCCAGGGATTTTGAGCCCTAGCTGGGAGGTTCTGAAATCCAGGCATTTTTCTACTACAGCTTCTCTCACTTCCCACTCCTGTTGTATTGGAGGGCTTTGTGAAGACCAGCAGTATTTCCAAGTGATTAATACCCTGGATCGTGTTGAATAGAGAATGTTTTCCAGAAAACTTCAGAAAGTTTTCTCTGTCTTTCACCTGTCTCTTTTTTTTTTTTTTTTTAAAGATTTTATTTTTTTCCTTTTTTTCTCCCCAAAGCCCCCTGGTACATAGTTGTATATTCTTCGTTGTGGGTCCTTCTAGTTGTGGCATGTGGGATGCCGCCTCAGCGTGGTCTGATGAGTAGTGCCATGTCCGCGCCCAGGATTCGAACCAACGAAACACTGGGCCGCCTGCAGCGGAGCGCGTGAACTTAACCACTTGGCCACGGGGCCAGCCCCTCACCTGTCTCTTTTTAATACGTGTGTGTTTGGGTGTGTGTCTATGTGTTTATCTGCTTTTTCCTTAAATATCGATGGTTTCAAGTTTTTAGAAATGTTCTCAGTTCTTACTTGTTTTCTGGATTTAATTAGCATCTATGAAAACCTTTATGTTTATAATCCATATCTTTTGTTTTCTAGTGTCTCATTTATCTGTCAACTTCCTAGATCCACTTATGAGTTTATAGATAGCTCAAAACTCAGTTTTCCTCAACTATCATCATATTTCTATCATCTTCTATTTTAAAACCCTCGCCTACAATTTGGTGTCTCCCATATTACTTTTAACCTGTAAAAGACATAATTATCTCCCCAGTCCCCAAGATAGATAACAAATTGCCCATCTTGATTTTACCCCTTCCTGTTTCTTATGTTATAAAAGCAATGCATTTCTAAATTTTGGATGTAATGCCTATTTACTGTCTCTCTAATGTGTCCCTGTGTTGTGTCTTTTTTTATCGAATAAATTTAACATGCAACATTGTGTAAGTGTATGTTCAGCATGTTACTTTGATACATTTATATATTATAATATGATTGCCGATGTAATGATATTTATCACATTACATAATTATAGTACAATGTTACTGTCTGTATTCATTATACCATGCATTAGTTCTCTGTGGCTTATTTACTGCTCATTATAAGTTTGTACCCTTAAACACCATCGCTCTTATCTCCCTTCCTCATCCCTAGTAACCACCATTTTACTCTCTGTTTTTTATAGGTTTAACTTGATCAGATTCCACATATAAGTTATGTCATACAGTACTTGTCCTGTGTTGCATCTTGAAATTTTTTAATGTAGCCTCTTAACTTAGGTTTTATACAGCCTTAGTCCTTGTAAATAAAATTCCACATTGCTTTATCTCTAAAATTCAATTCTGCTTCTGTCATTTGCATTCGTTCTCTCTCTCTCTTTGCTGTCTCTCTTTACCTCCCTTTCTAGGTCAAAATAATTGTGCAGATCTTTTCTTTTTTCAGAAAGAATTTTAAACTACTTTAGATGGCATTCAAGGACCTGAGCCCTATGTACCTCTTCAGACTTCTTATCTGGTCTTGTTCTGTAGGCTCTGGAACTTAAGCATGAATGCCATTTTGTTTGTCCTTGAATTTGCACTTACTTTTATATTGCCTGTTCCTTAATAGCTGTTCAAGTTAGTCGGTGCTTAGTAAGTGTTCAATATATAGCTGCTGAAATATGAAGCAGACACAAGAATCTCTTATATGTGCCCTATGATCATGTATATAGATTAGATCTATTTAAATTATACAGGAAGCATAATGAATGTCAGAAGAGAAATATGGTAGAAATGTTGCACAATAATTCATTGGCCTTCAATTGTGATTTATTTAAGAGGAGACCACTACTGTTTAATCTTAAACAAGTTTGAAATTTAATGTTTGTCTATTGCAGAAGATGTGGAAATGTATCTACAGTTTGTACATTTAGATTTTTCAATACTTATGTATGTGTATATGCAATAAGATCATTTGGCTACAGTATAAGAATCCAGGTTCTGAAGCTAAGGGGTTCAAGTCTACATTCTCTTACTTAATAGCTTTGTGGCCTTGAGCAAATTAACTGACAACAGCAAGATTCACTTTGTTAACTTAAAAAATATGTGGATAATAATAATGTCTACTTCATAGAGTTACTGTAAGAAAATGTATGTTAATCTTTTAGCAGGATATGTGGCATATGCAACTTTGTCATTTTCCTACTTCTGTAACAAATTATCACAACCTTAGTGTCTTAAATAACACAAATTTATGATCTTACAGTTCTGAGGTCTCAAGTCCTAAAATCAAGGTGTCAATGTGGTTGCCTTCCTTTTGGGGACTTGGGAAAACCTGTTTCTTTTCAAGCTTCTAAGAAGTGGCCTGATTTCCTTGGCTTGTAGCCCACTTTTAAATCTTTAAGCAAAACAGCATAGCATCTTCAAATGTGTCTCCCTGTGTGTCTCTTTCTCTCTCTCTCTCTCTCTCACCAACCTCTGCTTCTGTCGTCATATCTTTCTCTGACTCCCCTGCCTCTGCCTTTCTCTTACAAGAACATTTGTTACATTGGGAACACTGAAATAATCCAGGATCATCTCCCCTTAATTTATTCACATCAGCAAAGTCCATTTTTCCAAGTAAAATAACATTAGTAGGACATAGACATATTGGGAGGGTGTCCTAAGTACAAAATATATGTAGTTTTTATATTTTTTGTAGAAAACAAAGTGACAGTCAGGTTCTATCACTCCAAAGTTTGCCCCAGATGCTAACTAGTTAACTGTAGGACACTAGTTTTATAAGAGAATAGAAGGGACATCTTAAAGATTATCTAAGTAGATCCCACAAAGAGAATACAGAATGGAAAATAATTTGAGTATTTCTTTGTCTACTAAGCTATAGAAAAACATAAACCTTTACTTTTGAAGGTAGACTTTTATTTTCTAACAAAGTTTAAAGTCCTACAAGGCAATATGAAATAATTCATTGTTCTTACCAAATTTCTAAGTGCTCTTTTACTTACCAAACCTAATATAATTGTGAAAAATGCCTGAGTACATGTAAAACATTCTTTGGATCATGGTCAAAGCCTTTTTAACATTGTACTTAAATAATAGGTCATTT
The DNA here is from genome assembly GCF_037783145.1 of Equus przewalskii. Lineage (NCBI taxonomy): Eukaryota > Metazoa > Chordata > Mammalia > Perissodactyla > Equidae > Equus > Equus przewalskii. Next base: position 41,407,691 of record NC_091850.1, read on the forward strand.
TATTTAACTTGTTTGAAAAATAGCCATTTCTAAGTTAAGGAAATTTTGAGGTAGGATTATAGCATTCTTCTTGTACCTCATTTTAAATTATAAACTCTATGGCAGGGATCCTGTAGCAACAATTATGTTTTTATATAGCAACCATTGCAGTATGCTCTTGGTGCTTAATAAATTTTCGTACTTATTAGCAATAAAAAAGAGATACACTGTACATGACGCATAATGAGCATAGAATAAGTGCATACTTTGAAGACATTTGAAAACCCTATAAACCATCCTAATCAAGATAATGAAAACTTTGCAGTCATTGATTTCTTTAACTATGGCTTAGTTTTGCCTGGTCTATACATTTTTACAGATGAACCAACATATTTGCTTTTTTTATGTTTGCCTTATTTCATTAGAATACTGCTTTGAGATACATTCTTATCTTATGCATCGCTAGTGGATTAATTATTTTCCAAACATTCAGTGCATTAAATCAACAAATATTTATTATCTCACAGTTTCTGTTGAGTCAGAACTTCAAGCATGGCTTCTCTGGGTGTCTTTAATTCAGAGTCTTTCATCAGGCTGTGATCAAGTTGTCTAACGGGCTGCAATCATCTCAAGGATAAATTTTTTGAAAATCCACATCCAAGTTCACTCACTATCTGTTAGCAGACCTCAGATCCACGGTGGCTGTTGGCTGGAGACATCAGTTTCTTGCCATGTGAGCTTCTTGGTAGGGATTCTCATGCATGGCAGTTTGCTTCCCTTAGGGCATCAAAAAGGAAAGAGAGAGAGAGACAGCGCAACAGAGTTATAGGTAACAAGAATGGGTAAGCATGACAGAAGCCATTACCTTTTATAACCTATTTTTCAAAATGACAACCCATCACTTTTATCTAATTAGAAAGATTTACTATGTCCCACCCACACTTAAGGATAGAGAATTACATAAGTGTGTAAATAGCAGGAGATAGTCATCATTATGGGTAATTCCAATAGCTGCCTACCACAGTCTGCCCTCTGACCCCCCAGTGATTCATATTCCTCCTGAAAAATACCCTTACCCCTACCCAAGGTCCCTAGAAGTATCATCCCATTATAGTGTTAGCTCACAGTCCAGAATCTTATCATCTAACTCAAGTCCAAGTGTAGATGAGGCTCTTTGGCTATATGTCCTTAAGTGCATATCCTCAGATACAGTTCGTCTTAGTCCGTAGTTCTCTGAATCTATAAAGACATGTTATTTACCCACCACACACACATGGATGGAATAGGCATAAGAAACCAGGATATATTCAAAAAGGACAAAATTGGACACACAAAAGAGTCAACTGCTCCCTAGAAATTTTGGAATTCAGTTAGGCAAATATTGGAAGTTCCTTAATAAAGTCTCTAGATATAGGAATAATTTTCATGACTCCACCTTCTGGATTGATATTTCCTGCAGTCTGCATCATCCTTCTCTTTTTATATAAAAATTAGGATGTGTTTTGCAGCCGAAATTTTCTTAGCTGGCCTCCTGCTATTAGAATTTTGTGGATCCATCAGCCTCTTTTCCTAGAATTTTTGAAGAAATGTCCCTATTAAATTACTATATTAAGTTTCATTAAATTAAATTATTAAGTTACAGGAGAACCTCTGTTGAAATTCAAGTTATGATAAATGTGCAGGGGGTGTCTATTTTGATCTGTCTATTCTGTCCCTTTAATCTGTATGTCTGTGTTTATAGCAATGTAGTTTTCTTGTGATACCCGAAATCAAAGAATGTAAATCTGCCAATTATGTTCTTATTTCCCAAAACTATTTTGGCTGTTATAAATCATTGGCAATTTCCATATAATTTTTAGAATTGGCTTGTCAGTTTCTAGGAAAAAGCACATGGTGAGATTGAAATTTCTGTATTCTATGGATTGATTTTGTGGAAAAAAGATAATTTTGTGGACACTTGCAAACTATGAATATGCTATACCTTGCTTTCTTTTTTTGTTTGTTTTGCTTTTCTTAATTTTTTTTTAGCAATGGCTGGTACTTTTCAGTAAAGAGAACTTCCCACATCTTTCTTTAAATTTATTCTTAAGTATTTTGGCTTTTTGATGCTATCATAAATGGTATTGCTTAATGTTAATTTTATTTTTGTTTGTTGCTAGTGTGTAGAAATGCGTTGTTTATAAATATTGTCCTTGAATCCTTTGACTTTGCTAAATTCACCAGAAGAGTAGTAACTCTGTGTGTGTGTGTGTGTCTATGTACATAGATTTCTTGGTATTTTCTGGTTAGACAAACATGTTATCTGTGAATACAGACAGGTTTACTTGTTCCTTTCGAATCTATATAGTTTTTTATGTTGTTTATTTTTTATTTCTGTTTTGTTTTATTGTACTAAGACTTTCAGTACAATGTTGACTTTAAGTAGTAAAAATAGATATACTTGCCTTCTCAATCTTAGCAGGAAAGATATCTGGATGTTTATCTTTTGTAATGAAGTATGGTGTTAGCTTTAGCTGTTTGTAAGTGCTGCTTATAGGTTGTGAGTTTCCTTCTATTCCTAGTGTGCTGCGGGTTTGAACCATGAATGCACATGGACTTTTGTGGGATGCCTTTTATACATTTATTGAGACGACCATATAATTATTCTTCCTTAATTGTTTTAAAGTGGTTAATTTCAGGGGCTGGCCCCGTGGCCGAGTGGTTAAGTTCGCGCGCTCCGCTGCAGGCGGCCCAGTGTTTCGTTAGTTCGAATCCTGGGCGCGGACATGGCACTACTCATCAGACCATGCTGAGGCAGCGTCCCACATGCCACAACTAGAAGAACCCACAACGAAGAATACACAACTATGTACCGGGGGGTTTGGGGAGAAAAAGGAAAAAATAAAATCTTTAAAAAAAAAAAAGTGGTTAATTTCATTGTTTGGTTTTTGAATGTAAAACAAACTTTTTATTAATGTGATAAACTTCGCCTGCTCATGGTATACTATTTATTTTATATAATGGATTTGATTTGCTAATGTATGATGAAAAATATTTCATGTATTTTTATAAGGGGTATTGGGTTATATCTTTCCTAGTTTAATGTTAGAATAATACTGTTTCCGTAAAATATGTTTGGAAACGGTCTCTATTTTCTGAAGGAGACCAGGTCGTGTTGATATTTTCTCTTGCCTCAGTGTTTGAAAGCATTCACTGGGGTAATTGTCTGTGCCTCAAGCACGTGTTCTTAACTGGTGGTGATTTTGCTTCACAAGTGACGTTTGGGAACGTCTATAGACTGGTAGGAGATGCTACTGGCATAAAGCGGGTAGAGGCCAAGACTTCTAGTAGACATCCTACAATGTGCAGGAAGGCCACCCTCAGTGAAGAAGTATGTGCTCTAAGCTATCTGTGGTGTTGAGTTTGTGAAATCCTGGCTTAGAGTTTTCTTTGTGGTGAGGATGTAGATTATAAAAGCAATTACTTTAAAATATAATTAATTTATCTTTTTCTATGTTTTTGAGTCATTTTTTTTTCCTGAAGAGTGGGTAGAGAGCAAGGCTTTTTAGAAAAAAATTGTTTCATTGCGGTAACATTGGTTTACAACATTACATAATATTCAGGTGTACATCATTATATATTGAGTCGAGTAGATTTCATCATGTTTACTACCCAAAGGCTAATTACCATCCATCACCACACACATGTGCCTAATCACCCCTTTTGCCCTCCTCCCTCCTTCTCATCTGGTAACCACCAATCCAATCTCTGTCTCCATGTGCTTGTTTGTTGTTGTTTTGTGTTCTAATTCTTATTTTATTTTTAAAGATTGGCACCTAAGCTAACAACTGTCGTCAATCTTTTTATTTTCTGCTTTTTTTCTCTCCAAATCCCCCCAGTACCTAGTTGTATATTTTAGTTGTGGTTCCTTCTGGCTGTGGCATGTGGGACGCCACCTCAACATGGCCTGCTGAGTGGTGCCATGTCTGTGCCCAGGATCCAAACCAGCGAAACCCCAGGCCTCCGAAGCAGAGTGTGCAAACTTAACCACTCGGCCACGGGGCCGGCCCTCTGTCTTCTACTTCTGACTGAGATCATCATATGGTATTCGACTTTCTCCCTCTGAGTTATTTCCCTTAGTATAATACCCTCAAGATCCACCCAGGTTGTCGCAAATGGCCAGATTTCATCTTTTTTATGGCTGAGGAGTATTCCATTGTTGGATGATTTCCTTTATCATTATGTAGTGCCCTTCTTTATCTCTTATTACAGGTTTTGTTTTAAAATCTGTTTTGTCAGCTTTCTTTTCATTGCCATTTACATGGAGTGTCTTTTTCCATCCCTTCACTTTTGGTTTGTGAGTGTCTTTCAGTCTGAAGTGTGTCTCTTGTATGCAGCATATATTTGGGTCTTGTTTTTTTATCCAATCGGACACCCTCTGCCTTTAACTGGAGTATTTAGTCCATTGTCATTTAAAATAATTATCAATAAAATGTACTTATTGCCATTTTGTTACTTTTTTCAGAGTGTCCTGGTAGTTCTCTGTTCCTTTCATCATCTCTTGCTCTTCTCCTTTGTGGTTTGATAGCTTTCATTAGTATTATGTTTGGGTTCTTTTCTCTTAAGTTTATGTGTATTTATTATAGGTTTCTGCTTTGTGATTATCATGAGGTTCAAATATAAGAACCTACATATTTAGCAATCTATATTAAGTTGATGGTCTGTTTAGTTTGAGCTCTTACTAAAAGCTCTACTCTTTTATTCACTTCCTCCCACATTTTATGTTTTTGATGTCATATCTTACCTCTTTTTTTGGTACATGTATCTCTTACCCTCTTATCATGGAAATAGATAATTTTAGTACTTTTGCTTTTTGACATTCATTTTAGGTTTATAGGTGGTTTATCTGTTACCTTTACTGTATATTTGCCTTTACCAGTGATTTTGTTGCCTTTTTTTTTGACAATTTTCTTATTCCTATTTGTGGTCTTCTCTTTTCCACTTAATAAGTCCCTTTAGCATTTATTGTAAGGTTAGTTTCTTGCTGATAAACTCCTTTAGTTTTTGCTTGTATGGAAAACTCTTTATCTCTCCTTCCATTCTGAATGATAACCTTGCTGGGTAGAGTATTCTTGGCTGTAGGGTTTTTCCTTTCAGCACTTTAAATACATCGTGCTACTCCCTTCTAGCCTGTAAGGCTTCTGCTGAGAAGTCAGCTGATAGCCTTTGGGGTTTCATTTGTAGGTAACTTGTTGAATTTCTCTTGCAGCTTTTAGGATTTTCTCTTTATCTTTAATTTTGGACATTTTAATTATAATGTGTCTCGATGTGGGCCACTTTGGGGTTACCTTGTTTGCTGCTCTCTGTGCTTCCTATACCTGTGTGTCTGTTTCCTTCCTTAGGTTAGGAAAGTTTTCAGCTATTATTTATTCAAATAGATTCTCTGGCCCTTTGTTTCTCACTTCTCCTGGGACACCTATAATAAGGATATTCATGTGCTGGACGTTGTCCCAGAAGTCCCTCAGACTGTTCTCGTTGTTTTTAATTCTTTTCTTTTATCTGTTCAGCTTGAGTGATTTCCTCTTGTCTTTTGTCCAGCTACTGATCTGTTCTTCTCTATCATCTACTCTGCTATTGAGTTCCTCTAGTGAATATTTCATTTCCAGTATTGCATTCTTCATATCTATTTGGTTCTTTTAAATATTTTCCAATTCCTTGTTTATGTTCTCACTAGATTCATCCATTCTTCTCTCAAGATCAGTGAGCATCCTTATGACTGTTACTTTGTACTCTTTGTCAAGTAGATTGTTTATCTCTGCTTCGTTTCTTTCTTTTTCTGTGGTTTTGTCCTGGTCCCTTACTTGGAACATATTTCTTTGTCTCCTCATTTTGCCTCTTTCTCTGGGCTTATATCTGTGTATTAGGCAGGTGAGCTACATTTCCCAATCTTGGAGAGATGGCTTTAGGTAAGTGATGCCTTATGAGGCCCAGCAGTGTGCTTCCCTCTTGTCATCAGTTCCCAATGCTCCAGGACCGTCCCCTATGTGGGCTGTGTGTGTCCTTCTGTTGTGTTAGGATTGCTCTTGCTACAGGTACATAGAGAGGGTAGGCTGTCCCTCTGTCTGCCTGGTTTGTAATGCTCAGCTGTGTGCAGGTGCTACAGTCCCCCACTTTATTGGGGGGGGGGGTGCCACAGCACAGTTGACTGCAAGCTCTAGTAGCACATTCTTGTTGCAGTTTTCCTGTTAAGTGAGTAAGAACCCAATGTGGCTGGTTGCTATGCTCAGGAGTTTCCAATAGCTTTAGACTTCTGGCCTGCAAGGCTCTTCTCATCTCTCTCAGGATTGCAGCTGAGTGATGCCAGCAACAGGCATGGGAGTAACCAATTGTTTCAGGCTTTGGAAAGTGGGACCAATCCCCTATGTGGCTATTTGAGAAGCACAAGTCTCCTGCAGCTGAGAAGCCCCACCACCTGCAGGGCCACACACCCTGTCAACACAGTCCTGCCCCATGCTCATGCCCGAACCCACTTAAGAGAACCCAGTCACCCCAGTTAAGAGGCTCCACAAATTTTGATACATTGTGTTTACCTTATATTTCAATTCAAGTATTGGTAAATCTTCTTTGGACTTGTTTTTGGCATATGGTTTATTTAGAAGTGTGCTATTTTAGTCCAACTATTTGTCATTTTCTAAATATATTATTTTCACTCATTTGTACTTTTTCCATCTTCATCAGAGAGCATACTTTGTAAGTTTCATTCTTTTAAAATTTATTGAGACTTGTATAATCAAATATATGATCTCTCTTGGTGAACATTCCTTATGCACTTGAAAAGAATATGTTTCATGTTATTGTTGAGCCTACTGTTTTGTATAGTCAATTTTGTCAAATTGATAGATAACGTAGTGAAACTTTACTCTATCCTTTATAATTTTGTATGTTTATTCCATCAATTACTAACAGTGACGTGTTGAATTTATCACCTTGATTGTGTATTTCCTATTTCTCTTATTAATTATGTCAGTTTTTGCTTTATGGATTTTCATGTTCTGTAATTAGGTCTATGCATATTTAGGATTTTTGTATACTCTTGATGAATCATGAACTTTTCTCCTTCAACTCTAGTAATATACTTTTTGTTAAAATATACTTTGTCTGATATTCATGAATTTTGATTTTTTGTGCTAATATTTATCTTCTGTATCATCTTTCATCTTTTATTTTTAACTTTCTTATTTATTTTCATTTAATGTATATTATTGCAGACAGCATGTAGTTGGATCTTATTTTTTAACTCAATCTAATAATTGCTGCCTTTTAATTGATTTGTTTAGTATGTTTATGTAGTTTCCTAGGTTTTTATTGAGGTATAAGTCACAAAATATAATATTTGTGCTTTTAAAGTGTACAATTCATTGGCTCTTAATTCTCACAAAGTTGCATACAACTATCTCAGCTCTCTAATTCCAGAATATTTGCATCACCCCAAGAAAGAAGCCCTATCCTCATTAGTAGTCACTCTTCTTTTCTCCTACTACCCCCAGCCCTGGCAACCACATTTGTTTAGAGGTTCTGTGTGTCATATGTCTTCATTTCTTTTGGGTACATACCTAAGCTTAGTATTAGTGAGTCACATGGTAACTTTGTGTGTAACATTTTGAAGAATTGCCAGATGTTTATCAAAGTGACTACACCATTTTACAATTCCATCAGCAATGTATGAAGGCTCTAACTTCTCCACATCCCTGCCTACTCATTTTATTTTCTATCTTTTTTAAAATTTTAGCAATCATAGTGGGTGTGAAGTGATAACTCATTTTGGTTTTAATTTGCATTTTCCTAATGACTAACGATGTTGGTCATATTTTCCTTTACTCATTGGTTATTCATATCTCTTCTCTTGAGAAATGTGTATTCTATTTTTTTGTCCATCTTTTAATTGGGCTATTTGTCTTTTTATTGTTGAGTTGTAAGTGTTGTTTATAAATTCTAGATACTAGACCCGTATTAGATATATGGTTTGTAAATATTTTTGCCTACTCTGTGAGTTGTCTTGTCACTTACTTGATAGTGTGCTTTGAAGCATCAGTGTTTTTAATGTTGATAGTTAAATTTATCTATTCTTTTGGTTGTGTGTGCTTTTGGTGTCGTAGCTAGAAAACCTTGCCTATTCCAATATTACAAAGTTTTATACCAATGTTTTATCTAAGAGTTTTATAGTTTTAGCTCTTACATATAGGTTATTTTTTTAATGCACTTTGAGTTAAGTTTTGTATGTGATGTGAGCTTGTGATGCAATTTCATCCTTTTTTTTATGTGCATATCCAGTTGTCCTTCAGAATTTGCTGAAAAGAGAATTTCCTCTTCCATTGAATTGTTTTAGCACAGATATCAAAAATCAATTGACCTTACAGGTACTGGTTTATTTCTGAACTTTCCTTTCTATTCCACTGATCTATAAGTTTATTCTATCCCAGTACCATGTGGTCTTGATCACTGTAGTTTTCTCATAAATTTTTAAATCTAGAATATCCATTTTTCCAACTTTGTTTTTTTCTCCAAAATGTTTTGGCTATTTAGGTTACCGTTGATATCCATATGAGTTTTATGAACAGCTTGTCAATTTCTCCAAAACATGTTGGAATTTTGGTAGAGATTCCAACAAATAAATATTTCAATATTAACAATATAAAAATTTCCAATCAATGAACATAGGATGTCTTTTCTTTTATTTAGGGCTTCTTTAATTTTTTTCAGGGATATTTTATAGTTTTCAGTATATAACTTTGCTAAACTTTTGTTAAAATTTATTACTAAATATCTTACTGTTTTGGATGCTATTTTAAATTGTTATCTTAATTTAAATTTTGGATTCTTCATTGCTAGGTTATAAAAATAAAATTTAGGGGCTAGCCCCATGGCCTAGTGGTTAAGTTCAGTGTTGTCTACTTCAGTGGCCTGGGTTCAGTTCCTGGGCTGAAACCTACACCACTCGTCAGTGGCCAAGCTGTGGCAGTGTCCCACATACGAAATAGAGGAAGATTGACATGGATGTTAACTCAGGGTGAATCTTCCTCAGTAAAAAATAAATAACTACATAAAAGAAAACATTTTTATATTCGTCTTGTATCTTGAAAGATTGCTGAACTTGTTTTTATAACTCTATTAATTTTTGGTGGACTGCTTAGGATTTTATTTACAAAAAAATCATGTCTGCAAATAGAGAGAGTATTTTTCTTCCCTTCCAAAGCACATGCATTTGTTTTTCTTGCTTTCTTAATTGCCCTGGCTAGAACCTCCAGTACGAGCTTGAAATGAAATGGCAAGAGTAGATATTTTGTCTTGCTCCTGATCCTTGGAGGAAAGCATTCAGTCTTTTACCATTAATTATGATGTTAGCTGTTAGTCTGTTGTAGATGCACTTTATCAGGTTGAAGATGTTCCCTTCTATTCCTAGTTTGTTGATTGTTTTTGTTGTGAAAGAGTTTGTTTGTGTCAAATGTTTTTTTCTGAATCTCTGAGTTAATTATATAATTTTTGTCCTTTATAATACTTATATCTTGTGCTATATTGATTGATTTGGATATGTTTTAAGCAACCTTGGTTTATCTGGATAAATCATACTTAATCACAGTGTATAATCTTTTTTATATTTTGCTGGATTCAATTTGCTAGTATTTTGTTGAGGATTCTTGTGTCTATATTTATAATGTAAATTGATCTGTAGATTTATCTTTTTATCATATTTCTATCAGGTTTTAGTGTCAGTATAATGTTGGCCTCATACAATGAGTTGTAAATTATGCTTTCTTATTCTATTTTTTTGGAGGAGTTTATGAAGGAGTGATGTTAATTATTTCGGTATTTGGTAGAAATCACCAGTAAGGCCATCTGGTCCTGGACTTTTCTTCCTGGGTTTTTGCTGGGATTCCAGAATGTTGCTTTTTAATGCTACTGTGGAGCTGTCAGGGGGAGGATGGGAATAAGACACATTAAAACACCACAAAGCTCACTGTTCATACCAAGATTCAGCTATTTTTCTTGCTACCTTCTCCCTGGTATACTGCAAGTCTTTGGTTAATTCCAGAGATCTGAAAAAGTTGATTCTCCCAATTTTTGCCAGTATTCTCATTGCTCTTACGGAGGAGAAAATTTTAGAGGTCCTTATTCCACCTTTTGGTGAAGACTCCCATACATTTATATTTAATATTATAATTTATAATGTTGGTAGACATCAGCAATATTGCTTTGTCCTTACTTTGTCTTGGTTTTGTTCTCTCATGTTCCTTTCCACCTTATCTTTGTTTATTCAAAAATATTTTTATAATTCTGTTTAATTCTTCCATTGATGTTTTTAGTTATACATCACTTTATTAATTTGTAGTGTTGGGTCTAGTGCTAAACAATATGCATTAAGAACATATAAAAGTCTATTTGGAATCAATATTGTACCACTTCACATATGCCACTTCATATTTGCTACACTATTCCCTCTGCCCACATCACACATGACACTTCCTCCTTTCCAACTTTCACCTCACCCTTCAAACTTTCTCCTTCACCAGTGCCATGCCGTTAGGACAGTATAATTACAATGAGTTGCCACTACCATTTTATTTTTTACTTCTGTCATACTTTTCATTAAATTATCTTGTAAAACCCATCTTACAATGGTATTAGTTTTACTTTAAAAATCAGTTGTCTTTTTAAATTGAGAATTTTTAAAAAGCATACTATTTTTACATTTACTTTAATGACTACTTTTAGATTCCTTCCTGTTGAGCCAAGTTTCCTCCTGGTATTATTTTAATATCTTGACTCTTTTTTTGTAACTTTTAAATTTGTTTGTTTATTCCTATTTGAGATCTTTTAATGTGTCATGAAATTACTTAAGAAAATTTCAATCATCATACTTCATTCTTTAATAATGTTTATTGAAAATCAGATGTGTGTTGCATACTGGAGACATGCAAATGAATGAAATGTGGTTGTTTCCCTCAATGAGAAGCAAGTAAAGTGGGGGGAATGGAGCATTTCACTAAAAACAGAGCTTGATGTGGTAAGTGCTGAAGGATAGGTAAGCAAAAGATTCTTTCACATCACAAAGGAGTGGCAGCTTATTTGAATGAAAAGGTCAGAGGCAACTTCACAGAAGATGGGAAACTACTTACCTCTGGGCAGATAAATGGAAAATGGCTCCTTTGAAAGGAATCAGGTGTGGACACTTTGTCGCTTTAGGAGACAGATCATCCAGTTTAGTTTGGCTGAAATGTAGTGTGAATGGTGAAGTCCCCAAAGGTTAAGTTAGACACGTAGACAGGAGCCAGATGAGGAGGTATGCCATCTGAAGGCTGTGGGAAGCTCTCAAGTGTTTTATTCAGGAAGGGATCAAATTCAAATTTTAGAAATAACACACTGAACTGTAGTCTGAATGGACTGTGGGTGGGACAGAAACAGGAAGAGAGGTCATGAGACCTCTTAGGAGATAAATGCAATAATCTTTGTCAGAAAGTATGAGGACATCAATTAACTCAGGGTAACTGTGTTGAAGGGACAGGGGTGGGCATCTGGGAGATTTTAAATAGATCGAGTCACAGGAACTTAGAAAGATTTTAGTGAGAAGAAGTGGAGAAAGAAAAATCATTAATACATAGAATTTCATCTTGCATGACTGAGAGGAGAGTAGGATAGCCCTGGTTATTCAATCTGATAAGAAACACAAGAGGAGGTAAAGAATGATTTCAAGCTTGTAACTGAGTAACATGGACTTTATGATTCAAAAAATTTTCAGTAACATTTTCATTCTAAACAAGCGTACCTGAGAGGAAAATTCATGCACCATAGCTGACTGCGGTTTTGATTTCAACATGCAGTGTTATGTGGCCTCAACTCTGGGTTGAGTGACGCCATGCTCTAGCACAAAAAAACTTAGCAAGACACTTTGAACTGTCTTCCTCACTGTGCCTCAGTCCACAGTCTCTCTCCATGAAAAAAGCTTTTCCATTCCCATTCCCTGCATTTTCAGAGTTAAGATCTCATATTTGAGAGTTTTGCATTCTGCTCTTTTGTGTTGAGCTAGCTTTATCATGTTCTTAAATTACTCCCCTCCTTTAGAAAAAAAATATTATTCCATAACTAGGAGATGTTTGGTGACCTTGAAACAATTTCTGTTGAGTGATAGGGTTAAATCCAGAATGCAGATGATGAAGGAAAAGCTTGATAAGAATTAAAAAAATATTCTTGAATAACTTTCATTCTTTTATGGGAATGGAGAAATAAAACTATAAATCGAGACTCAACGTCCTCTCCTCTGGGAAAACTTCCCAGCAAGGAAAAGTTAGGTTCACCTCATGCCTCTATCAGAACATTGACTACTCTGTGGCTCTGTTGCTCTTTCTTGCTCATTACACTAAAAACTTCTTGAGGACAGAGGATCCTGTCTGATTCATCTCAGCACATTGCTTGTTTCATACTGGGGATGCAATTAATTTTTTCTTCTATTCACTTACATTGAATTGGTTTTAAACCTACAGTAAACACAAGGACTGTGTTGATACAGCCCAGAGATACAGCTGAATAGAGAGGAAGAAATTACAGGGCTCAGTTGAGGAGCATGTGAGACAGATAGGCAGGGATACAAATCCAAAAGCTCCAAGACAGACTTTAACAAGACATGCAGTCAGTTGAGTAAGTGATACCTAGCCATACCTGGGCAACTTAATTGAATCGTCTGGGAGTTACAGCTGAATTCAGGACAGAATTTAGCACGGCCAGAAGAAAGATGAAATTCATAAGCATCTCAGAATGAGAACCAAGCAAAGGTTAGAGGCTATGCATGGGAATGTGGTTGTACCTGAGATTTTCTGATGATTCTTACCATTTTGAGAGAGGGTTGCAATATATTGTGACTTTTCTACATAACTGGCCCAAATAAAACCCAGAACCCTCATTTAATAAGAAAATCTCAATATTTATATAAAAAAGTAATAGATACTCATTCAAGCAATTAAACTAGAAAAGAGACGTAAAAGGAAATTGGCCAGCTTACTGCACTGGAGCCTCTTTTTCTGCCTTCCATCAAGTGTAACTTGCGTGGATTATATTTTTCCCTAACTTTCTATATGTTCATGTTAATAAATAGGAATATACTACTGCATATGTAGTTTTATTGTTATTTATACTTTTTATCTAAATAAGATCTTACCCTCCATATTATTCCACAATATGATTTTCTCAATTAATGACAAATTTTGGATAGTTTTCAGAGCCAACATATTCATAGTACTATTTTCATGATGATTCATCATTTATACAACAATTTCCCTCCAGCTGGACCCTTAGATTATTTTTTTTTTTTGGCTCTCAAATAATCAAGAATTTTTATTCTTATATAGATAGCAGCCATGCTGTGGCAGCAACTCACATAAAAGAGGAAGACAATGGATGCTAGCTCAGGGCGAATCTTCCTCAGGAATAAAAAAAGAAATTAGAAGCTAAAAACCAAAATTGAACAGGAGAACTTTGAATGTTTACAAAGACCTCTGATGCTTCTAGTTAAAAAAATGCATAGCTTATTTCCTTACTCTCATCTAATTTCGTAACATTTGGATTAATCAACTTTATCTTTGTGGTTGAATGAAGCTTTATTGATAGTCTTTTTAACTTAACTTTTTACATGTTAATTGATGCATCATTAAAACTGATGGTTATGCATTTTTTTCATGAATAGACTTATGTGTTAGTTACTGAGAGATTGTTATTATTTGATATTTTTTTCCTTCACATCACTTGTAAATAGTTCAATTGAGTATTATTTCATTTGCTTATAGTTTAGCTAAAATATAACACATTCTGGAATAAATGGTGCATAATAAGTTTCAATAACTTGTATTTCCTATTATTCTCACATTTCTCTCATGCTGTATCACTTGTGTCTTATGTGTGGGAGAAAATAATAGTGGAATTACTATATAATATCTCTGACTTTAATTCTGTCTTCCACTGGAATATTGTAAATATAAGTTTCCTACTCATAGAAAAGTACGTAAATTATGTAGCCTAAATTATTACAATTTTAAGTCAGTGACCTATCTTTTTAACATAGCTTGAAGTCCTAACTAAAACAACTTTCGAAATTAATTACTCTGCCACCATCTTCTTAACCTTTTAAAGTTATTCTTCCCTGAGGGATAGGATATTATCTTAGTGAGGAACTCTGCATCAGATTGAAAGCTATAAATTTTTAGGTCCTGATCCTAATGTGTCCAGGGTGAATAAATAGTTTTCTGGGGAACTCATGTGAGTCACATTAGCTTTCTAAGTGCCATAGGTTATGATGTAACACTATGACAGAGACAATTTATTAAAGTACTGCCAGAGAAGTGTTCATTTTGCTTTACTCAGGTGACTATGTGTTCTTTTCTTTCTTTCTTCATTCTCCTCCCTTTTTCTGTTCTTTACAAAGCAATTAATTAACCCCACTTTATGTGATCAGATACGTAAAGATTATCACTTCTTGCTTTAGGACAATATACCATCCATCTTTCAGCGTAAAAACGCCACTCACTTTGTAAAACCTCATGACTCTAAAAGTATATTCCCACCACTGTGTGTTATGAAAAGACCCTGCTACTGTTCTGTCAGTTGTATTTCTAAACTGCCTGCTAAAAGGAGTTCATTGTATAGGACTAAAATCAACTTTATCTTCCAAAGATTTTTACATATTTCAATGTAAAAAATGATAGAAATCTCTCTTAAATACATGTAGCTGGCTAAATGTACAATGTAATATTTTACTGGTTACTAAATCAGTACCATGTCTATATCCAGAGTATTTCTGCTTAACATGCTCTACTCCAGTCTCTTTCACTGGTGTCTCATTGCTGCCCACACTCCAAGATGACACATTTTTATTCTGATTAATTGTTATCTAAGAGACTTCTCTCCATGTTTTGATTTCTACCTTTACTACTACCATTACTGCTCACCCAATTCATTCATTCATTCACTCATTCATCGTTTCTTGCCTTACAAAACCTAATACAAAACATGTGCTCTTCTAGTATCTTAAAACTCACTTGTTAAGCAACATGAGACAATATAGCCAATGTTTCTCTCAGGGGCCACCTCTGTTGCAGAGGGTATGTTGCAAACAGAACTGAAGATTTGAGGTTGGATATGGTAGAGAAGAGGTAATCCTGAAGGTAGATCACTTTGTTGCTTCACGAATGGTTATCATCATAATCATATAAACTATTAATCAATTGACTAAATGGCACTGTGATGATTTCCCATTAGTGTAACATGGAAACTAATCATTTCAAGATTCCACCGGGCCAGCTGAGAGATTAAAAAATCCACTATAAAATGATCATCTACATTATTTAAATATTCAAGCTAAGTATTATCGACAACTTACATAATCCAAGTACGTTTTTATAATATTTTGATGTAACTTTTACTATGTTATCCAAAAATATAAACACTGCTAAATTACATTTCACTGGTTGTATTGCACATCTATTTTCAAATTGGACATAACTTCTAAAATACTTAACCTAAGTGATTTATTAATTCTAAAACGTTTATAAATAGGAAACAGATTCAGGTCTTAAAATATAAAGCAATAAAATTACTGGCATTTTTAAAATCTGAATTACTTAACCAGTATCTGTATAAAGCATAGAGTATATAATCTTTTTCTAGATGAATTAGATTGGCAACTTTACTATTTACGTACTTCTGTTGCTGGTCTACATATATAAGCCCTTTCTTCTTTAAATATAATTAACTATTTGTTATACAAATCTTTAATCCAAAACTAAATCATATCAAATTAACCTCATTAAAAACATAGAAGAGTATGCAAATATATCCTGAAGGTGTGTCAATTGTCACATCTTTCTGAAATTAGTTGTTAGAAGGCATAGTACTTTCCTCAAAACTGTTTTTTATCAGTTTATTTATACAGATTTATAATTTGTATATAATATAGCAGTAGCTGGTAAATCTATCTTACCATCTGCTAATTTAATAGGAACTGTTCCAGAAAAGGTTTTAGAAACCTTTGCTCGGTGAATTTGTTTCTTTACTTTGCTATGCTTTGGTTATGTATTGAAGCAATGTTGAAGAATATGAAACAGGCTGTGTCGATATTTTGTAGGTGTCTGCTTCATAAATGATAAATCTTTACTTCTAGATGCTAAAATGATATGTCAAGAGACATAAATAAATAAATACATTTTCATATGTGCATACAACCGTCTCCACATAACTCATTCTGCATTCTGCATTTACTAGTTAATTTACTAACAAAGTGTACACATTTAAAGGCTATGTTTTTCTTGTTTTGCTAATATTTTTACTCCTTTTTATAAGAACTCTAAAAAAAGTAGTTTTGAAATGATTTAATTTGTTGAATCTTGCTGAGTGATTCTCATCAGAATTTTCTCCCTGTTTAGATTTTGTGTTTTCACTAAAGAAGTAAAATTATTCCTGTTGTACTATCATTTATGTTTCAGTTGCCTTTATTTTTCCCATTAAAAATAGTCCTTCTTTCATAGTGTATTATCTTTTTTTATATTTTTATCTTTTTAAAAATGTCTTCTAAGACTTCAGAGACTTCAAAATAAACCTTGAAAATGTTCACTTTACTATGGGCAAGAAACCAAAATGCTATGTGAACAAAGTTATATTTTTTCAATGTTTCCAGGTGTCAGAAATGAGCAAAAGGGGAGTAGCTGAGGTTTTGTGACCAGAAAGGTTTCATATGAAAGATAAGTGTTCAGATCTCTTGGGAAGTACAATTCTTCAAATACATGTTTGCAATTTGAGAAAATGCTACAGTTGTTGCTACTGTGTAGTAGTGACATTCCTGGAAATGTTTAACTCAATATTGATGTCACAAGTTATAGTAGAGTGTTAAGTACGAGCAATACACTGTTTAAAAGCATTTACTGAAGTTTAAATGAAAAAAAAGTAGTTTATGATTATCTTAATATATTATTTATCTTTCTTATTGAAGACCTCTTTTCTGCTGAAATATTACTTTTCTAATATCTGTTCAAAGAGTATTCAATCATTTTAGCTTTAATAAGTGAGAATTTACTAGTGTATCTTAATTAAAAATTAAGACTGACATTGATTAAATCCATCACTACTGTTTAAGTTAAATTTTCATAATCTCTAAAGAATGCAAATATTCTACCACAAGCAGTATATTCTTTTAATTCTAAATCTAAACAATCGATGTCGAAAGTATTCTTTTTATTTTTTCAAATTAATAAATTAATGCCTCTTTAACGAATAAGTGCCTCTATTGTGGAAATTTTAGTAATTAATTTTGATCTCAATTTGTCCTATCTTATTTGTTTTTCTAAATTTAAGGTTGAAATAGAATGTGAACAATTAAGTTAAAAAAACATAAAACATTATTCCTACAGGTATGGAAGGCAGCAATGATTTACTGGTAATTTCTTTTCCCAATTCTATTCTGTATAGTTAGTAAAATGTTGATTTAGTAGAATGACCTCAAGGATTGTTTTTTTAAAATAAGTATTGTTTATTAATTTCTCTTAAACCAAATTGGATCTCTTCTATAGATAATGATGAAAATTATTAATAATATCCATATTAATACCAAGTGGAGGAAAACTTCAGAAAAATAAATGATCCTAGTAACACACAGAATACTGTGGAGAGAAGAAAAGTCGTAATCAAACTACGTATTAAATTATAGATATGGAATTTTCAGAGAACACCACGTGAGATTGGAATATAATTGCATCTTAAATTGTTCCATTTGTATTTTACAGCTGCACTCCAATTCTGACAAAGGTGATGGATCTGTCAAGTACATCCTTACTGGAGAAGGTGCAGGGACTATATTTATCATTGATGATACCACAGGTGACATCCACTCAACGAAAAGCCTAGACAGAGAACAGAAAACCCACTATGTGCTTCATGCCCAGGCTATTGACCGGCGGACAAACAAGCCTCTTGAACCTGAATCTGAGTTTATCATCAAAGTGCAAGACATTAATGACAACGCTCCAAAGTTTACAGATGGACCATATATCGTTACTGTGCCAGAAATGTCAGACATGGGTAAGGGCAATCGTTTTTATACTTTGGCAGTCTTATTTTTGAGGACCCAAAAATCATCTTTTGAAGACCAGTTTTGAATTGTGTGTGTGTGTGTGGTGGGGGGAATTTCAAGATGTTCCAAAATATTTTAATAATTTCATGTGGCTTTATGTGTTAAAGAATATTGGGTCTAGCTGTTATAACATTTATTAAAATGAATTTCTAACTGTACAAGTGTAAGTAATGGTTTAATCTTAAGAAAAAACTAAGATAAATGGGAAAAGACTTGCAATTCTTGCTTAATTGACAAGATTCTTTGACCACATAAATTCTTCATGTATATTGTTAAGATCATACTGCCACATTCAAGGCGACAACTTGCATAGATGAAGAAAAACAGTATAATGCCTGAAATCTCTTGCTACGTCTTTTAAATTTGCAGTTTATGACAAAATTATAATAGTACTAATAGTACAAGTAATAGCTACATTCATCAATAAAATTTTCAGGTACTCCTAAGCATTTGCATAACATTTTAAAATATACAACTCTATGAAGTATTTTGAATACTACTTAAAGATATAAAAAACTGGCATAAAATACTTAAGTAAGTTTTCTGAATTCACTTGTCTAGAAAATGACTGAGAAGAAATTGACTCCAGGTTGTCCTGCATGCAAAGCCTACACTGCAGTTGATAAATTATGATCTAGGTTTCCAGTCACTCTGGTGATATGGGGCTGTCCCACCATTCACAGATTTCTGCGGTCTAGTCATTTCTTTTATTTTTATCTCATATGATGAATTTTTAAATGTAATTAAAATAAATTTCCACTATGATAATTTTTTGACTATCTCTGTGAGACTCTAAGCTTGAATTTAGAACACATTTTTTGAACAAAGATGTTATATATTTAAGTTTACTATATATATATGCATATTATTTTAAATTAAGGTTATTTTAGTCATTAGTAATATCACTTTGTGTAATCATATACATCAGGTTGGTTATTTTTTAATTTGGGAAAATTTTTCCAGCTTATTGAGATATGATTAACATATAGCACGGTATATGTTTAAGGTGTACAGCATAGTAACTTTTGTATATTGTGAAATGATTACTACAATATGTTTAGTCAGCATCCTTCGTCTCATATACATATGGTTTTTCAATGGAAGATTATAGTTTCTTCCCCTCCCAACTCCATCCCATTTTAGTTCTCTTGAACTAGGCAGATAGTTCCTGAAACAGCTGGGGACACGTTAGAAAGGGAGACTAAGTTCTTCTTGACCAGAATCTCAGGAGAGAAAGCAGTTACCAAACTGGCTCCCTCTGGACCAGAGGAGAACACAAGGACCAGCCTCAGAGAGCTGTGGAGAGGCCCAAAAGTAACTCAAGCTCATTGGTCTCTAAGGAAAGCTAACAGGAGACTGAAGAGCTCAACACTGTTAATGCTGGCTGGTGAGAGTTTGTGTGGAAACTCTAGAACAGACTTCCTCTTAGCGCATTGTCAAAGGACTGACCGCCCATCTGCCAGTACACTTCTGTCTGACAAAAGCAAAGAGCTCTATGAAGCCACCATTTTTGAGGATGTCACTGGTAAGGTACTTCCAGAAGCTATGTAGGAACCCCAAGGAGCACAAGGAAAACCACCACAACAATAGGGGGCAGAGCACCAGAGAGTGAAAAACATGGATTGCTGTTGAGCAACCATTACCCAGAAAGACAGTGTATTGAACAGTACATAAAAAGAGCACTCGTGTTTTAAGAGCACTACAAGGAGATTTCTGTAACTCACAGCCACGTTTTCTACAAATAAGTAAACAATAAAAAATCAGTATATGGACTAAAGCATGAATGGTCACTGATAAAACCCAAATTATTGTCCTGGAACTTGAGAACATACCAGACTGGAAGAGATAACTAAAAATGAGAGAGCAAAAATATGGAAATGATGGGAAAAAAGATGAAACTTGGAGGATGTGTTCATTAGAGCTATCATTTGAATAACATATGTTCCCAGAGAGCAAAAAAGAGAAGATGAAGGAGAAAACAATAGTATTTTTTCCTTGAGGTGAAGAAGATACTGAATTTACAAATTTAATAGATTTTCTGAATTCCAGAAGGGGTTAATCAAATAAGAATAAAACTTAGGTAAATCCTGGCAAAGTTCCTAAAGCCTAAATATAAAGAGAAAATTTTACTACCACTCAGAGTTTTTAAATTACCGACCAAGGAAAAAATATATTCATGTCATATTTATCACTTGAAATATTGGAATCTGGTCGACAGTTGAATACCATTTACAGCCTACAGAGAAAAGTCTGAAACCCAAATCCTTTGTTCAATCAAAACATGATTCATTTGTCAGGGTGAAAGTAATATTTGGAGAAAGATTCAGAAAGTATATCATCCACCGACCTTACCTAGAAAAATATTTGAGAAAATAGTTGAAATTGAAAGTAGTTGAAGTGAATCAGAAAAGAGATGGAAAAGCCAAAGAAAATGACACAAAGAGGAAAAGAGTTATCAGACATGCAGACTGAAATATTTGCATGTGTGTGAACACAGTTAAATCTAAATGGGTACTTTGAGGATGCTAAAGGATACTGCACAGTCTAAGAATCATGAAGCATAAAGGAATTATTGCAGCAAAGGCTGTAGTTTGAGGACTTGGGAACAAGTCAAGACATTTTAAATTCCTCATCTAGGGCTTGGAGAGGAGGATGGGGATGAGCAATACCTAGGTATTCTTAAATTCTTTTACAGTGACGTGTGTGAGTGAGGGAGAAATATTTAATACTTGAAAGAGTAGAGAAAAAGGACAAAGCAGAGTAGGCTTTAAATCCCTCTACTATTTTAGTTTTAGGCATGATTCTGTTGAAAGAGTGTGGCAAGCTTTAGGATGAACATTAGAAATTGTGTGTGTATGGGAACTCTATTTTGGAAAAAGAAACATCATAATAGCATCTAATGCATATTGTAATATGAATGTATAAAAGGTGATATGAAACTTAGTGGAAGGAGAAATTCACTTTACATTGTGTGCTCAAGGATGAGTGATATTTGCATTGACTATAAGTTTAGAAACAAACAAACAAAAAAACTAGTAATATTGTGGGGCTGGCCCTGTGGCTGAGTGGTTAAAGTTCTGTGTGCTTCGTTTCAGTGGCCCGGATTCGCAGGTTCAGATCCCAGGCACAGACCTATACATGGCTTGTGAAGCCATGCTGTGGTGGTGACCCACATACAAAATAGAGGAAAATTGGCAATGGATGTTAGCTCAGAGTAAAACTTCCTCAGCAGAAAAACAAACACAAAAACTAGTAATATTGTAGAGGAGGGACCAGTGAATAATGGCAGGATAGACAAATCCAGCCTGCTGTCTGTTTTTGTAGATAACGTTTTACTGGAACAAAGCCATACCCATTTGTTTAAATATTAGCTCTGATAGTTTGAGCACTGCAAAGGCAGAGTTGAGTAGTTGCAACCAAGAGTTTATGGCTCACAAAGCCTAAAATATTTACTATATTGCCTTGACAGAAAAAATTCACCAACCTCCATTGTAAGGTATTTCAGGGATGAGGGTGGAAGCAGGAGGAACAATTGGAGGATTGCACTCTAGTCCTGATAGACAAGGCATCTGCTGATCTAGGGTGGTGAGTGTTCTGACAGCCCTGCTGACTATACACATATGCACAAAAATGTGGCATTTGCTACAAAGGGTAAGATCGTGCTTCTTCCCTTTAGGTGGACACCGTTAATTATGTAACTAACATTCAACCTCCTCTTCTGTGTTACTAAGAGAACTCAGTTTTGTTCAGTGATACGATGCAGTGTTAACTGTTTACCTCCTACCACTTACTTCCATCTAAGAATAGCCATGTGATGTAATTCTAGATGGTAGGATGTTATGTGTAGGCCAATGGAGTGGAGCTTCCAGGAAAGATATAGATATCCTGAGAGAAAGACACACTTGGCATATTTCACCCATTGCCATTTTCCTTTCTTGTTGCCTAAATGCAGATGTGGTATGGAAATGCAGCAACCAATTACAATCATAAGGATGAGAGCCTCTTGAAAAGGGAGATGAAGCAGAAAGATAAAAGGGCCTGGGAGAATAATCCTGTCACAGAACTGATGCTCCAGCCCTGTCCTGCCGATCTCAAGAGCTTTCTTAAGAAAGTAAAGCTCTCTATTTAAGCTCTTTAGTTGGATTTCAGATACATACAGTTACACTGAGTCTGAATTGGTACTTAGACAAATTCTATGTTTTAACATGGACCAAGTAACCAACGAACTGAACCTAATGCTGAATCCAAAGGAATAGTGAGAAAAGTTTCAGCATCAGATAAGAAACAGTGATGCCATTTTCCATTAAGTGCCTTGATGTGGGAATGATAAAGGAAACCTTCACTCCTTTCCTTTCCACTGGATAATTGTGATGCTGGACAATTTTGCTATGGCAGCAGTTTTCCTTTCTGCCTGTGATGTAGCTGACCGTTGATTTCAGAAATCGAAGTCTTGCTTCCTGGCAACTGTAGAATCAATTGTATCCATACAGGTGCTGATCAGCGGATAAAAGGACATTGGACCTTTTGAATGTAGACTTTGAGTTCTATAGAAAATTTAAAATTGATTGCCACAAAACAACCAGTTAGTTTTGCCAGAGTCTGAGACTATAGAATACTACAGCATTTGGGATAATCATCACTGAAATAGCTCCAACGAGTATTTATTGAGTACTAACTATGTGCCAGGCACTGCATGCCGTTTGCAATCATTTCATGTTTGTATCATCATGAGGGCAGTATTATGATTGTCCTTGTTTTACAGAGGATGAAACTGATACATAGAATCAAGTAATTTGCCCAAGATCGTATGGTTAGTAAGAAGAGCAACTGGAAAATATGTCTAAGCTAGGCAGAGATTCAGCTTTTGAGTTCCCAGTTTTTAATATAGTTAAAAATTTAAAATCTGGATCAAGTTATTTGTGGAATAATTTTAACCAAAAAACTGGATGTTTCAGAATCCATTCAGTTTACTGAGCCAGTGGTGAGGGTTCCTTCTTGATTTATTAGACTAGATTTGATATTCTTATATTGTTCCTTTTGTTTAAGAGACAGGATTTTGGGATGACTACATACCATAAAGAGGAAAATTGATCTGCAACTGCCTGGAAGTGAGGGAGTAGCCATTTATTAATACTAGAATCTAATTCCCAGGGAGTCCAACAGAAACAGCTTTTGCAAAGAAAATCCTTCTCACAATCCCAAAATATATATATCAAAGATAGTGTGGAGAAAGACAATAGGCAGGTTCCAGAAAGGTATATGTACCAAAACCTTTGTAAAGATTTGAAATCTTTGAAAAATCTCTGAAAAGTCTTCATGACACAGATAGTGTGGACAATGAGGCAAATGAAATAGTCTAGGGCCACTTTCTGGAGTGGAAAGTAGCCCGTTAACTGAGCTAAGGAGTGGAGTTCAGATGGAGGACCAGGTGTGGTCATGATGTGGGACAATGAGAGTTAGTGTATTTTTCCCTCCACTTAAGGACAAAGTAAATGGTAAACAAATCCATGATTAGACTATAAAAACGGAAACTTCCAATCCTTGAATAAATACACAACCACTAAAAAAACAAAACAAACAAGTGTAGTGAAGGACTTTTTAATGTAAGATATGAATACAATAACCAATAAGAAATGACATAAATTTAAATGAATAAACATTTGAAAATATAGATGTCAAATAATTACGCTAAATCTACTAAGAGGAAAGATAAATTGAAATACTTAGAAACATACAGGGCTGACAAAGGACTAATTTTTATTATATAAGGAGCTATTTTTAATAATAAGAAAAAATACACTACAACCAAATAAACATGGGGAAATTACATTAGCAGGAAATTCACAGGAAAAATAGACCCATGTTAATTATACAGGGAACCCCTCAAATTTCACTACTCTAAATTACTAGAAACCACAAAGAAGAAGGAGATACCAATTTCACCTACCAAGTGTGGAAGTTTGATGATTCACAAGATTGTTAGTGTGCGGAATGCTTAGTGGAAAGGTGAATTTTCATAGTTTTTGGAGGGGAATCTGGCAATATCTATCAAAATTTTAAAAAGAACATGTTCTTTTGTTGAACAATCTCTATTTTAGAAAACTATTCTATAGATGGACTGACATGGATATGCAAAGGTGTATGTAAAAGGTTGCCCATTGAAGAATTGTTCATAGTAGTGAAAAATTGAAACACTTAAAGTACACTGATAAGGAAGTTTTCAAATAAATGATTCTTCAAACATATACAGGAACCCTAAGCAGCCTTAAAATGAATGAATTCAAACTATTTATGTTGACATACAAAGATCTATATTATTTTAGTGAGAAAGAAGTTTTCAGAAATCCTTGTGGAAGAGTTCCAAATTATGTTAGAAAGTAAAGATGTGTTGCAGAATACACATGCACATACACAGGAAACACCTGAAGGAAACATGCACACACATGCACATGGGTAAATGTCAGTCTAAAGAAATGGGTTACAGCTTTATCTGGTATGAGAGAAATACATTCTTTACTAAAATAATGTATACACATGTTATTTATGAAATGATGAAAAGTAAAATGGAGATTTGTCAGAATAAGCGAAGAAATTTTTAACAATATTTATGCTTAACTTAAAGCCACATCAGTTTTTAATACTAATAAAGGCTAACAATAGTGTAGATAGGTGATGACAAAATTTTATCACCATGTAGTGTCTAATAAGATCATTCTTTTTACCATATACTCATTAATTGGATTTTGACTCATCCAGTCATTTAAAAAAATCTATCTCCTTATATTTCTCTAATTCTTTCTGAGAGAGGGAGAGAGTGAAGGTATTTCATGTGCTGAGAACTGTGATAGTGGCCAGTAATAAAACAAGGCCCCTAATTTGAGCATGCTGAGGACATATAAACAGAAAATGTCAGAATGCTGTTTGATAAGCAAAAAATAGAGGAACCGTAAAGTTGGACAGGAAGCCCAGCGTACAGATTAGAGAAGATGTCCTCATTGAATCTTAAACTGAATTACATTGAATCTTACTGGGATTTGTCAGACAAGGAAAAAAATGGGCATTCCACATAGAGGATACAATGATGAAAAATATTTCTCTCTTCCCTGTGGGTTTATAGTTGACTTAGGGGTTTGTGTGGGTGTGTATGTGTGTATGGGGGGGGGGGCGGTGGGTGTGTGTTAAGAGTGAATAAGCAGGATCATTGTGCAAATGATGAATTCTCTGTAGAGCTTAGCAAAATGTGCAATGAGAATACAGGGAAGGCAAAGAAGGCACCACCAGAGACTTCCTGGGTGAGCAAGTTTGTATCAAATTATTGTTTTTTGTATATCCACTGTGCTAAGTAATGGTCATGGAGCCCTCCAAGGGCTTGTTGTGTGCTATATTGCCAGTGTGAAAAGCATAATGTGGTTGTATATTTCTGTCAGTGGGTAATAATCAGCAAAATCTGTGGCATTCTGGATGTTTTAATAAAGAAAGATACAAAATAAACTGAAATAATTTTAGATGCATGTTTCAATATAAGGTTTTTCTTTATCTCTTTGATTTACATCATGTAATTTCAGTTATTATCTAAGGACTCATATCTCCCTAGGGCAGGGCTTTTCAACCTTGCCATTATGAAGTTTTGGACTAAATAATTCTTTGTTTTATGGGCTGTGCTGTGTATTGTAGCATGTTTAGCAGCATCCCTGGATTACACCCAGTAGATGCCAGTGGCATCCCTCCCATTAGCGCCATATTTGATGTCTTCAGACATTGCCGAATGCTCTCTGAGGGGCAAAATTGCCCTCAATGGAGAGCCACTGCTGTAGGAAACATGCTAGATAAAAGAATGAAAACGTTTCAAAGTAGAAATGTGGATCGGAGAAATGATATTTGTTACATTTAGAGTCACTTCCAAAGAGAATCCCATAGTGTTAAAATCCTCATGCCATACATTTTATGACCCCAAACTATTTGCCCATTTAAACATTTTTATGTTTAAATATTACTTACCATATTCAAATGCATGATATTATGAAAACAGCCAGGAAAACCACTAAACAAAGTTAGATTATTGTACTCACAGATAGAAGAGCAGTGATGTGGCTACTTGAGAGGCATTATGGCTCTCATTTTTAAAAGAAAATATGCCAGTTTTTATAGCATATATTGAAACAGACTATTTGAATTATGATGGGCATCTGTTAAAGCTGCTGGCTGTCATTTTGATGTTTTTTAACCTACCTAAAAATGTGACCAAATTCAAGAAAGGGAACATTTGTGGACAGAATAACATTATAATATTATGAAGGGCAAATGTAACCTGAATAGGCCCATGAAGAGACTTGTATGCATTTTATCACTGCACATTTAATATTTGCTTTTCTGTGGTATGCACTACATTATCATTCCAACCTTGATGACTTTACCACTTCCTACAAATTATCCTATAGAAGTACTTCTTTAACTTGGTTTTATAACTATATTAAATGTCTAAGTTTTTGAAAACTGAGACTTAAGAATATGAAATGAAAAGTTAATAATGTTAACTGTCATGGCGCAAAGAAGAAAATAACCATGAGATGAAACTATACTTGTTTTGGGAATCAACCTTCAAATGCATGTGTGACATTTTAGAAATGAAGATAGGAGGAATAAAGTTGTATTTGTAAACTGCATTGCCATTCTCAGGTGGAAAGGCATTGTAAGAGTCTTAAGACAGTTAGCAAGATTACACTGATATATTGTTATCATAGAAAAGCTGGTAAAGGGGTTTCTTTAAATTATGTGTGTTGATAAATCTCTTTTCTTTAAAACAATGAGTAATTTTTTCTCTTTATTTGTTTATAAGTATACCCAAACTTCAGCAATTATAGTCTTGCTTTCCCCTGGAATCAGGAGTTTTTAGTACAAATTTTAAATTTGGTTGTATTGCAGTCACTTTAAATTTTCAAAAAATTAATTTATATCTAGAAAATGTTTCAAAGAAAACCACACCAGGTCACAATCCAATTTGCTTGAAAATAAATTTCACATCTTTTTTATTTTTCACAGAAATATGTTGATAAGAAAGTATATAAATCTCTACCTATTCTCTTTTGAATAGTAATAAAATATACCTACAACTAAACATTATTTAAAAGCATTTTAAAAATTATGACAGATTAAAATAATGGTTTTTAATTTATTGAAAGAAAATATTGCATTTTATGGAAATCATGAGTATATAATTTATAAACTGTTACTTCAGTGAAGTACTGAAACAGTTTGGCATATAAGAAATAGGATATGAAGTTTTACTGTATGACTCAAGCTCTGCAAGATTCCTTATCTTTGGAGATGTATTAAAACTCCCTTTGTCTTTTACATATGTTCTTTGTTCCCCTCCAATCTCTAACCTCAGGCCCGTTTCTATTTGCTGCTGTGTTCTTTGTTGCAAAGCAACAAGAAGAGACACCAGCTGTCCTTACTTTATTGTGCTGCTTGTTGGGGGACTGATTTATTTCTGCCCAAACATCTTGGGACCTTCACCCTGGCTGTCTTCCAGGATTCTAGTAGCCATTTTAAAATCATTACTCTGCGGCATAATCTTCAGAATGAGATCATTTTAATAAAGTGAGGCTGACACTACAATTCTACAGGGTAAATTAGAATGCCTATGAGGAGTCACATACGATAACCAATGAATCATATATTGGACAAAAATTTCCAAGTTTCATAACTTTTTTATTCTCATCTTCCCATAGCTTTTTTTTTGGTGTTAGTGAGCTATCATTTTGCAACAAACTAGTCCACAACTTAGTGGCTCAAAACATCATCCATTTTACAATGAACTGCCAGAAAGAGAAATTAAGGAAACAATCCCACAAACAATAGCATCGAAAAGAATAAGATATTTAGGAATAAATTTAACTAAAGAGGTGAAAAATCTGTACACTGAAAACTATAAGGCATTGATGAAAGAAATTGAAGAAGACATAAATAAATGGAAAGATATTCTGTGTTCATGGATTGGAAGAATTAATATTGTGAAAATATCCGTACTGCATAAAGCAATCTACAAATTCAATGCAATCTCTGTCAAAATTTCAAGGACGTATTCTTCAGAAATAGAAAAATCAATCCTAAAATTTGTATGGAATGAGAAAAGACCCCAAAAACTGAAGAAATCTTGAGAAAGAAGAACACAGCTGGAGGCATCACCCTTCCTGATTGCAAGCTATATTACAAAGCTATAGTAATTAAAACAATATGGTATTGGCATAAAAACAGAGAGCTAGATGGATGGAACAGAATATAGAGCCCAGAAGTAAACTGTGCATGTATAGTCAATTAATTGTTGAGAAAGAAACCAAGAATATATAATTGGGAAAGGACAGTCTCTTCAATAAATTGTTTTGGGAAAACTGGACACTGATATGCAAAAGAATGAAACTGGACCACTATTTACACCATACACAAAATATTGACTCAAAACAGATTAAAGAATTGAACGTAAGACCTAAAATTGTAAAACTCATGGAGAAAACACAGGGGGTAATCTCCCTGATGAAACTATTAGCCTATTCATTCAACCAGTAGCTTTAGCCTTACAACTAACTGCCAACATCATTGGTCTTGGCTGTGATTTTTTGGATTTGACACTAAAAGCAAATGCAACAAAGGCAAAAATAAACAAGTGGGACTACAACAAATAAAAGACTTCTGAACAGTAAAGGAAACCATCAACAAAATGAAAAGGAGATCTGTGGAGTGGGAGAAAATATTTCATATGCATTCTTAGGGCAGCATTTCAAGAGTGTGAAAGCAGAATATTTAAGGGTTTAAGAGGAGGCTCAGGAGTTCTACTACTTTATTTTTGCTATATTCTGTAATTGTAACCACATCACTTGAAAAGCTGTTTTGTAAATATTTATTGAATAATTGCATATAGACCCTTTTGACCTACAATTTTGTCTGAGGGAAAATTTTTGTTAAAATATAGCCTCTTAATTTTTTGAAGGCTGCCCTGGTGGTCTAGTGCTTAAGATTCAGCATTCTCACCACCACCTCACGGGTTCATTTCCGGGTTAGGGAACCACGTTATCCATCTGTGGATTGTCGTACTGTGGGTGCTGTGTGTTACTGTGTTGATGAAACGTATGCCACCAATATGTTAAATACCACCAGGGTCACTCATGGTGGACAGGTTTCAGCAGAGCTTCCAGACTAAGACAGACTAGGAAGAAGGACCTGGCCACCCACTTCTGAAAAAATTGGCCATGAAAACCTTATGTTTAGCAGTGGAGCATTGTCTAATGTAGCGCCAGAAGGTGAGATGATGGCACTAAAAGACTGGGCAGGCTTCCACTGTGCTGTTCACAGAGTCAGAATCTACTGGACAACACTAACAACAGAACATTTTTTGAACGTCATTGTTCTGATAACTGGTAAAAATGCATTATTGATTCATGGGGTAGTGGTTAATTTTATTTTCCTGTACATAATTAAATTAATTGTAAATTCCAGAAAAGTCACATGAACCAATCTAGTCTCTCACCTTTATTTAATAATTGATGTGATCCACCAGATTACATTTTATGCTACTGCTGATTCCTTAGTTTCTCCTTTTACTTTTTATGAAAGTAGACTGGACTTGGAATTCCCCAATAAAACCCATCAATTCATAATAGAAAATACTTCACTGGAATAGATAAATTCTTTCACCATAAGCTGGACCCAATTCCTAAAACTTAATTCTGCACATCGTGTTTTTAAAAAAGTGTATACAAAGAATGATTTCCATACATACATGAGGGTGTATACATTACCCCTCAGTGCAGGAAATTTGAATACAAAGCAAACCGATCAGAGTTTTGGCAGTTCTAGATATGTTTACATAGTTGTAAAAAGTGTAATAGGTGAAATTTTCATAGTAACCAGTGGAACATTCAGATATGTCAATTGACTTTGGAACTTAACACTTCTCTTGATGGAGATAATGGCTTTTTAAAAAACAAATGTAACTTAAAATTCCTACTTCTAGCGATCTTAGAGCATCCTGGGCTTATTCCTTTATCACTTACCACCTTGCATTATACATTACTTTGAAGTTTTACTGATATTTTACTGGTCTGTAGTTGCCTTAAATTTTTTTTATTTCATTTCTTCACAGTGTACCTAAAAAATATTGCAAACATAATAGTCAATAAATAAATAAAATACATATAAAATAAGCACAAATTATATATACTTTTCATAGAGGCCCAGAACAATTATTCCATGTGATATTTTTCCTGATTTTTGTTATATAAACACATGGATATAATTATTTACTTATTAAAATCATTTTTATTATTGGCAAAAGTTTACTAACATTTTATATAAATTCATCCAAATAATGACCACCTTTGTTGTGTTGTTGTTTCTTTCTTTTTTTCTTTCCTACTCAAGAAATAGGTCAAACCAAAAGTCTCATAATAGATACTTACTGTTACTCAATTATCACTGATAATATGAGCTGGTCTATGCTATTGCCCCTGTATTTTATTAAAATTTCATAAATTGAAATTATTGTGAAGTTTTATAAGTTGAAGAAGATTTTTAAGTGTAAAATCACTATATTGAGTATATGCTGCCTAAATTTCCTTCTAAAAGCTTCGATTTGCAATAAATTCAACTTTTAATTGAACTTGATTTCTAATTCTATTGTGGAGTTTGACTTTCTTTTTTGAGACACGATTTTTAGTTTTCTCCATTTTGTAGGAGTCAGGTACAGAGTGGTGGAACAGCAATCAGGTGAAGGGAGCAGCCCAGGGGGAAAGAGGTGGCCCAGTGAGAAGGAGCAATGTCAGGGCCTCATAGATTCCTGCTGTCATCTTTGAGATGTTGTTCCCACTGGTTTTCAGTGGTCAGTGCTTGATAGTCCTGGCCTCCTGCCATCTGTCTTAATTGCAGGTTCTCTTGAGACCCAGTGAGTTTCTCTCAGCTACATTTCATTTCCCACCTTAGTAAATGGGAAATATTTTCTTTCTCCCATACATTGGAGGGGGAGAGCTCTGTGAAGGTCAGTCTAGACCTTTTTCTCCTTCACGAGCTAAATGATCTCTTTAAATCTTCCACTGCTGTGTTACACTGAAGTGCCATGGAATATTGGAAAAGTTGTGCCCCTTCAGAAGGGGACACTGCTCTGGAAGCTTATCACAGCATCACATGTGTATAGCAAGGAACAAACAAACAAACACAAATATAAGAATATGTGATGGCTTTTGTTTTACCCAATTGTTATGCAGCAGTATAAAGTAACACTACTAGGAGAATCTAAATCTGCATCAATAAACAATGTGGAATGTCATGCAGCTATTAAAATTGTATTTACCTAGTTGGCATGGATATGTCCATGACATATTTTTATGTGCAGAAAAAGCTGCATGGTGTTCTGTTTAATATATGCATGACTACATATTAGACCCTGGAATGAGCAGAGATAGAGTTATGGAAAGACACACAAGACACTGTTAAGATTACTTTTTTAAAGGAAATGGCACTAGAGTTGTGTTTATTTTTCTTACTGAGATCATGTTTTACTTCTCTAATGTAAAGTATCCGGTAATATAAATACAATTAACAAATAGAGATTGAATGGGAACTTTTCTCTATTTTCTTTTCAGCAAAGAGATTAAGAACATTGGGTTTGGAATTGCTTTGTAACTAAATTTACACTCTGACTCAGGGTCTGTGTGACTAAAACACCTAATGAGACTGCAACTGACAAATACACAGAGAACATAGTGATTCCAAGCAACGTTTCATAAACCTGTTTCACCAGGTTTAATTTTCAATCTTTAATTGTATATATATTATAACAAAACAACCAGCTTAGTGAGCCCATAGGACCCTACTGTCTGTACTCTGATTCACCTGATCAGGTGCTTTTCATACACTCACCTGTATGTATTGATCCAGAGTAGCATGCGTGCAATATGTTTATGTTTTCTGTATTTTGAATGATCTAGATTATACGTTTAAATAATTTGATCTCAACTTAGAATTAGTTTTGCTATTCATCGAGAGAGAAAGCAGAAACAAACATTGTATGTAGATGAGCCAGAGAACAAGAACTACAAATATAAAATATTCTTATATAACTTTACTGTAAAGTTTTAATTCCAAAACATTCTGTAATAGTCTCGATTGAAAAGAACCGTTGTCAATGCTGATCTACAGCAACTTTGTAGAGGGTAGTGGCTCAGTAGCCTGTGTCCCTGAGGGAAGAGAACTTTTAGCAAAGTAGCACCAGT
Organism: Equus przewalskii; assembly: GCF_037783145.1. Lineage (NCBI taxonomy): Eukaryota > Metazoa > Chordata > Mammalia > Perissodactyla > Equidae > Equus > Equus przewalskii. Next base: position 41,440,076 of record NC_091850.1, read on the forward strand.
CCAACCATAACGTGCGGTGTGAGTGAGAAATCAACTTTTGTTGTTTACCGCCCCTGAAATTTAGGGATTGTTTGTTACTGCAACATAACTTAACCTGCTCTTCCTGACATATCTCCCTTTGACATGTCAGAGAGGATATTCCTAAAAGAAACCATAAATATCTCAGAAAGAAATCATAAGGACAAGATAGGGTACCAACAGTGGATAAGAGATTCTGAAAATTCCTGGAGCATTGAAAACTGAATTAATGGAGAAAAAGAGACAAGTCAAATTTATAGCCATAAGCTATATAGGTGAAAATTGTTCTGTGCAAGAAATCCCTTGTAAATCCAAGAACACAGAGAAGGACTTGGGAAAGTCACTAGGGCAAATCGTTAAATTAAAGCTTTCATGACAAGGAAGATTTCTTTAAACCTCTTATGTACATACAAAGAAAATGTGTATTTTTATTCTACCATAAAGGCTTTAATGATTTTTTTTTTCCTAAGGATGGCTCATATGGGGGTATTGGAACACGAAAATGAAGGAGAAAATAGCTTTCAGTAAACCAAAGATCCACTTAAAAAGGGAACAAAAAAGAGTAAAACAACTTTTACCAGTAAGCAAATGTCACAAAGTCCCTTCTGATGCAAATTACTCTTCCTTTTGGGGACATAAGAGTCTTCCACTTGTCTGGCAAGTATACACACCCATCCAGCCAAACTTATTAAGATGTAGCATTCCTATTTAACAGAGAACTTAACTCACTTTCTTTTTTTCGTTTTAATTTTAATTTTTTCAGTTTTACTAGGATATAATTGATAAATAGGAATTGTATATATTTAAGATGTATAACTTGATGCTTTGATATATGTAAACATTGTGAAATGACCCCTATGATCAAGCTTATTAACATATCCATCACCTCACATAGCTACCACTTTCTTTTTTTGAATTTTTGTGCCTGTGTGATGAGAACACTTAAGATCTATCCTCTTAGTAAATTAAGAGGATTTATCCTCTTGGGGAACTCTAGTCACCATACTGTATATTAAATCTCTAGAACTTATTCATCTTGCACAACTGAAATGTTGTAGCTTTGACCAATATCTCCCATTTCTTCCTCCCCCTGCCCCTGGGAGCTACCACTCTACCCTCTACTTTATGAGTTTGAATATTTTAGATTCCACATATAAGTAAGGTAATACAGTATTTGCCTTTTGTGTCTGGCTTATTTTCCTTAGCTTAATATCCTCCAGATTCATCCATGTTGTTGCAAATGGCAGGATTTCCTTCTTATTTTAAGGCTGGATAATATTCCATTATATATGTATCTCACATTTTCTTTGTCTATTCATTCATCTTTTTTTTTCAAGATAAAGGAACAATTCAAAGGACAGGGATTAAAATAAAACTGAACAATCATCTACTACAAAGAAACAGAGAATTCAGATAAAAGAAAATAATTTAAATTACCAATCTACTTTTTTTAAACTGTGAAATCTGAGATTTTATGCATTCATTAAACAAGAGCAGATTGAAATGAAGAATAAAATTTTCAAAGAACAGAAAATAGAATTTTAAAATTAAAGATAAGATACTGAAATTAAAACAAATAATAATCAATGGACTATATAATGTAATGGACATAGCTGAAGACTAAGTTGGTGATCTAAAAGAAGCCAGAGACATCTCACATTATGTAGAACAAAAAGGATGAAATAGAAAAACATATAAGATACATTGACAGACGTGGATGATCAACTGAAAATGTCTTACCTTCATTGTGAAAGAAAAAAGATATTGAACATGAATCTTCAACTTGAAAAAATCTAAATAAACACCAAACGGGAAAATTAATAAATTAACTAATTTTAAAATCTACATCTAGGATTGCCTTGGATAATGAAGAAATAGTAACATGTAAGAATAAAAGAGATACATTTTTAAGGACAAACATTTTTCTATATTATGCTTTTTATGAGAAATGATGGAAATAAGAAGACAATGGCAAACTGTATAAAAATTCTACTTGGATTCCAGCAGAAAGATAATTGATCAAATATTAGACAAAATTAGGATTTTTCAAACATGAAAGGACTGAGAAAACTTCAGACATAGAAAGAGTAGGAAAAATTAAGAACCACTTCTAATAGTGATAATATTATTAACTTTAACAAAATAGTGAGCTATACAGTACGTCTAGAAAGAAGAATATATTGCATATATAAAATGAGTAAAAAATATGCCATACGCACTAAAGAATTCTGAAACGTCATTGATCTTGACACTTTGAACATTCTCATTTTGTTTACAAAAGCTTAGAAATAACGCATTTGCATCTTTTCGAGTTATTCAAGTCACATGAATTAGTTTTGGAGAGAATAATTTCTTATGTAATCAAAGAGTGCTTATTACTTCTTGATTTCTTATAATCTGTGGAATTAAATGAAGATCAACCAAATGAGAAGGAGCAAAGGCTATTTCTTCAGTTTGCTATAGCAAGAGAGTTTACCACCATCACTTGCATTTTGGCGAAGACTTAAAAGCAGGCAGAGGAGTGGGAAGGATTTATAGTGGACAAAAGGGGATTGCTTCCAGGATGGCATGATTGGAAGGACTTCCCAGGATGGACTGGGGAAGCTGTAGGGGAGCTAACTAGAAGCAGAGTGTCTTATGTGATTAGTTAAGGATGCAGATTTTGCTTTATCTTATGGGTCTTAAGTTGGAAATGGGGGAAAAAATCAGGGAAACTGAAAGTTATTAATCAAGTCCTGGCCATTTGGGATTAAATGTTATTGTTTGGCTTCTTGGATTGTTGCTAGTGACCGTGATTTGACTTCCTACAAGTCTGACTTAGAGATAGTAGCCTGGCTCTTGGTCTGTTTTTTGTAGATAGAGTCAGTTTCTTGGGCTGGTTGTTGCAGAATGTGGGTCAGAGTTCTATTTTTATATGGGGTCTTGCTATTGTCCACTGTATATTCAGTCTCTCAAATCAAATCATAGTAAAAGCATAAAAGTAATTTTTTTGTAGAGGAAGAACGTAATATAATGTTGTATACTACAAGGACCTCACGTACATAACTGACAAAAATCAAGGGTGAAAAGCTGTTGAATTATATATATTTCCTCAGAAATCATTAGGGCCCAGTATTTGCTGCCTGAAATTAATGAAGCAAGATATAAGGATTTAATCATTTTATCTATAGTGATAAAAGTAATACTAGCATACTTAAAATTAATAATGTAATTAAAATTGCATGTTCAGGAGTAGTGTTCGGAGGTAATATAAATGCAGTGCATTTTTCATCTTTAATTATGGTGTATTAATGAGTATTTTTCAATTGTGATAGAATCAGAAAATTTATTATAGTGAAAGAACAAGTAGAGGGCAAAGACAAAGTTGCTACATTCAAATAGCGGATCTGGTGGGAGTAGGCTTGGAAGCTAAAAAGATAGGCTTTTAATTTTATATCTGTATTGTTTTATTTTATTTTATTTTTGCTTACGTTAAAATGTATAGACTGTGCTATTATCATATTTTAGAAATCAGTTTTTCCAGGTAACTAGTAAAAAATAAATTGGAATTATTTTCTCAATGATTAAATGTCATTTAGTGTGTGTGTAGTATGTACATATACATATATATTTACATAAACATGGTATATATAATACGTAGTATATATATTATGAATATATATTACTTTATGAAACTCTTCTGAAATATTATTGACAACATTTGTGAGCAAACAAGGACAAAATGTTTCTATCCCTGGTATTCTATTTTAGAGTGGTTATTGTTTCATTGTTTATTTGGTTTTGGTTTTGTTTCTGCTTTTGTTGTTATTGTTGAAGGAAAATTCAGGTGAAATAAGATTTCATTATTCAGGACAATGCTAAATTTGTTAACTTTTATTTTTCAAGTGGGATCTTTCCAAAGAGTGAAAATTAAAGCAATTTATAGATACAAATTCTAATTTTTGATAAGAAACTGATATTAAATCAGCAACAATGGAATGGTCTTAATTACCACATATGCTAAACCAGGAAAATAACCGGTAGAATACTTTAAGAAGTATCGAATGGTTTAACACTATATATCTGTATCTACAGATAGATGGATATCTATACACTATACATATGTATGAATTTTCCTCCATGTTAAAAAAATTCTCTTCTGAAGTCTCATCATTTTATTTTGCAGGCAATGAACAACTCTCCAAACGATATATTTGCCAGATTCCATTTTGTTGAATAATTTCAAGTTATTGAATGTAAAGAACACCTAGATTCTTGTTTAAAAATACTAACTGTATTAGAATCAAGTAAAGAATCTAACCTTTATATTTGGTAATGTATAGTCATTACTCAGAAAAGGGATGAAAGATAGTTAGGAAGAAACCTGTTAATACCTCTGTATGAGACAGAATTTAATCAGGAAAACCAAATCCACTGCCAGTTATAGTTCAATAAAAGGGGCTAAGTATGTGGAACAAATTACAAAAATGATAGGAGAACTGAAAAGCCAAATATTGGACTGTGAGGTAACCAGTGAAGGAGTCTACCATCCCTAAAGCTGGGAAAGTAGTGTTACCTGACCCCAGGAGCTGGGCTTTATTGCATGGACCATGGAAGGGTGGCAACTGAGAGGAAGTTTCAACCACTGAAGAAATGTCTTGACGGCCAGAGACACCACTCAAAGCAGAAAGGGGGAGGGGGGATGAGGGGAGAGACAAAGAAAGAAAGAGAGATGCCTTTTTATTTTTTTCTGTTTTTCAATTTCCTTCTAGCACCTGCCATTGTTCAGTTGATAAGGAACGCTAATCAATGTCAATGGCAGGTGTTAGGTTCCTGCAAACAGAGCAGAACAGGATAGGAAATTAATCTGAGAGCATCATGAAAATGTATTTAGAAGATATATAAGACTGGTGGGAATAAGGTCAGTCCAGTCACTTTTTACTGCAACCTTTGCTCTGCATAAGAGAATTGTGAGCATTGTGTAAGGCTGCAGCAGAGCACAATGGTGTTGTCGGTCTCCAGAGGCTGCTTCCCCTTAAGTATTCTACCACGCACCTTCATTTGACAAAATATATTTACTCACTTGGCCTTTGGCTATGGGGGGTGAAGTATAATGCTGCCTCTCCCCATGCAGAAGCATCTGGACTGCCATTACTTACCACCAAGGAAACACACAAGAAAAGGGGCAGAAGATATTGTAATTATTAAAGTACATTAAACAGGTCATAACTGGGTGGAGCAACAGAATATATGAGAAAGAACGTCACATATCAAAATAGACAGGACCAAGCTGGAATTCTTCCTTTTCCAATTGTCAACTATTTGACCTCTTTGAACCTCAATGCCCCCATGTAAAATGGCATTAAATTTCACTTTCTCAATAGGTTAATCTCATTATTAAATTAAATAGCATATCGCTGAGGGATTCCTACATCATTGGCACTAAATAAACATTATTTCCTTAATCAATTTTCTTCCATTTATGGAATATAATATAAAATTTACTTGAGTAATAGGAAATTTGACATTAGGTAGTTCCATTAAAAGAATCCAATTGAGGGTGCAGAGAAATTAACAATAGCCATAATTTAAAATATACAGTTACAATAGCGGTTTTTGTTTTGGTACCCAGATGTTTCATAAGTATTCTTACAGAGGATCTTTGTTTAAATCCAGTGACTCTTGGGTGAATACTCAAAGCTCTGTGAAATTACACAGTGACTGGAATCCTGTGTTATTGCTCTGTTGGTGAAATTATAGTTCTCCTGTGTGGAATGAAATTTAAGTTGAATCTTGATGACTATTGCTTTTTCACAGTCTCTGGGAAAATCTTCTGAGAATTAAGCCCTAAGAGATTCCTTCAGAGAGATATTCTCTGCCTTCATAAATCTTCAGCTTATTTTTACTCAAAGTTCTTGCTCAACACTGATTCACTTGAGATTTTAACAGAGCTGTGAACCATGACAAGTCATGCATAACGATTTGCAACCTCAGAGAATATTTGCTTGGTATTAAAATGCCTTATTAAATATTTCAAATTGGTCTTTAGAGACTTTTGAGAAAGTCCACTCTGCTTCTCACTGGTATGTAACTTTACAAAATGTGCGCTATTTATAAAGCAGTCATACAAAAGGAAACCAAATGAAAAGAATGACACAGGGCAATCCCCAAAGGAAACACGACTTAAGTTTTATTGTAGAAAAGATATCTTGAAAGCTTTTTTATGTACTTAAATCTTTTCAGATTTGTATAAAACATCAACTGAGAGGCACTAATCCCTAGGATGGGAACAGCTGAGTGTGTGCCATAGGAAATATTTAACAGGAAAATATTGTACACTGAATAGCCAATGAAACTTTAAAATGCAGTGTTTCTTTGGTTATTGTTTTTAATGGAAACAGTTGTAAAAATTAAGAAAGCTTGTATAGCACTTTTTAAAGTTTTCTTTGATTGGAAGCCAATTATATGGGGAAGGGCTGTTGGTTTAATATCTATTGACAAATCCATATAATAATTTCCAGAAAAAATCGGATTCTTATCTTAATATTCTAGTGGAGTAATTGACTTTAAGGCGTCATTTTATATTTTTTAATTTGGAAGTCTAGCTCTGTAGAGGTTAATAATTTTCCCTTTTCTACTACATATGCAGTTAGGGCACATAGCACAAGTAAAGGAATTGAATTGTATAACATGGGAAATTTTTCTCAGACGTAGATGTGTAAACATTGATGTTTTTTTTCACTTAAATTTTTAACCAGGGGTAAAAATTCTTCATTAAAATAACCAATATAACTCATTAATTCACTTAGAAATTCAAACAGATAGATCCCTAGTAGTGCCTACTGTTAAAAAAAAAAAATCAAATACACGAATTTCTACCTAATTAATTTTTCTACTTGTGAAATGAACTTTTTTATTTTATCTCAGTTATGACGTATCTGGCATCAAACAGCATAAGAAATTATCCATCATTTTTTTTCTGGACTTGTAACTTCAAACTCTTTTCAAGATTCAGTTAAAGAACAATTGTAAATTCTGAGCATAAACATCATTTCTTTGCCTCTATAACACACTGTATTCGTTTGCTAGGGCTGCTGTACGAAAGTACCACAAACTAGGTAGCTTAAACAACAGTTTATTGCCTCGCTGTTTCTAAAGCTGGGCGTCTGAGGTCAGGCGGGCAGCAGGGCCAGGCACCCTCTGAAGACACTGGGGAAGGATCTGTTCCGAGCCTCTCCGCTAGCTTCTACTGGTTTACTGGCAATAGTTGACTTCCCTTGGCTTGTAGAAGTGTCACTCCAATCTCTGCCTTCATATTCACATAAATTACTCCCTGTGTGTGTGTGGCTGTCTGTTTCCAGATTTCCCAGTTTTATAAGGACACCAGTCATATTAGAGTAGGGGCCCACACAACTCCAGTATGATCTCATCTTAATAAACTACATCTACAGTGACTCTATTTCCAAATAAGTGTGTCACCTCTTGAAGGACTGGAGTTTAGAACTTTTAACATGTGAACTTGGAGGGAAAACAATTCAACCCATAATACAAACTGTGAAGAGTTCTAATTTTTTGATTATTGATATATGTTTTATGAAAATAAAATATTTTTCTAATATAAAAGAACTTCCCAAAGCACCAGTGGTTCTTATAATTTTCCCATTTGGACTTGAAATAAATGAGAGAGTGAGATAAGTATGTGCACATATTTGTTTTGGCCTGAAACTTCCTTATCAGTTCTTCTCCGTGAGAAATCCTTGAACAATTGAGCAAGGGATTTATTTTCCATCCCTGCTGTTTCTCTCTACCCTTGCTGTATTCCCAGCAGGTTGACTTTTGGTCAGGCTTGCTGTGCATGTATGTGTGCATAACTAGTCAGCAATGAGCGTGTTCCAAGTGGTAGCCTGATCCCTTCAGATGCCACCACCAAGTACAGTGACAGAGGTAATTTGCTGCTCCTCACTTCACACACAAATAGAATTACCCAATACCTGTGAGACCTACTGTGCAGAGATAGGTGTAGCTGTTAATGACCATACTTTTTGACCAAAGAAGAGAGTAATTATATTTTCTTTTTCTGCCCTGAACCCTTTTTCTACTCTGCTCACTTCCCTCTGCTACTTTAAACCATCACTTTGTCAATCAACACCAGTACGCTACCCTTCTTTCTTTTCTTTCTCCTTTTCTCCTTGGTCTCCATTTCACTTGTCACTCTGTTCAGGCATCAAAGCTTTCACTTAACAAGGCTGGATTTTGCAGACACCTCAAGCCAGGCAGAACACTGTTTTTCTTTTGTGTGGTGACACAGCCTATCACCACAAAGGAGGTGTGATCTTCCACTGTCTTTCTCAGCTTGCTCCATGGAATGGTTGCTTGGGGACTCCTTTAAGACATTAAAAACTATTTAGACTTAGTCGTTATTGCGTGGCCAGAGCAAGTTTCAAAACCTTAGGATTTTGTAAGTGAGGTTTCTTAATTGCCTTTATTTTATAGCTTTCTGTACTGTTTTCTCTTTTCTGAATCCCAGTAATCCCTATATGCCCAGTATTATGAGTATTTTTCCTATCAGATCAAAGATTTGACTGATAGAGTTTTATAACGTTCTAGCCGCTATATGGGCTTTTTACAATTTTAGAGCCTGATCTGAGTACCTACTACAGATTTTAATTTTTTCAATTAGGTACCAATGAAAATGCCTCCTAAACCAAGCTGTATTTGTGAATATCTACCGACTGGTATAATCAGAACAATCTGGAGAGATGAATGTTGGGGATGGAACAAGTATTGTGACATCATAGGAAAATCCTTAAAATTCTATAACTTCATTATATTCTATACCTTATTATTTTATAACTTCATATTCTATACTTAGTAGTGGAAGAGATAGCCTACATGTGACTAGCTCTGGAAAGTTTTATCAGGCCAGAAAGTGTAGTGCTATAATGAAAAAACTCATGAGACACACACAAGCCCAGATAAGACTCTCTAAGAATGGACTAGCACTAAGGCAAGAAGACGTTTTTGGTTTTTTTTTAAACTTTTAATTTTAAGATCATCATAGATTCATATGCAGTGGTGAGAAATAATATGGAGAGAGTCCTTGTACCCTTTACCACATATTCCCCACTGGTAACATCTTGCAAAATTATAAAACAATATCATACCCAGGTTATGGAAATGATTTAATCAACCAATCTTATTTGCATTTCCATAGTTTTACTTGTATGTGTATATGTGGGTGTGTCTAGTTCTGTGTAACTTATCACCTGTGTAGGTTCATGTATCCACCACCATAATGGAAATACTGAACAGGTCCACCATCACGAGGATCCCTCATGTTGCCCTTATATATTAACCAAACTCACCTCCCTCTACTTCCTCCTCCCCAACCTCGGGCAGCTCCTAATCTGTCATCCATCTCTAAAATATCATCATTTCAAAAGAGTCAAATAAATGGGATCATACAGTATATGCGGGATTGGCCTTGGGGATGGTCTTTTTTTCCCACTGGGTATAATTCCTGAAGATTCATTCAAGTTGTTGCCTATATCAATAGTCTGGTTTTTCAAATTACTCAGTAGTATTCCATAGTATGAATGTACCATGATTTGTTTAACCACTTTCTCATTGAAGGACATCTGGGTTATTTCCAGTTTGGGGCTGCTACAAATAATGTTTCTGTGAATATTTGTAAACAGGTTTTTATGTGAACATACGTTTTCATTACTTTAATATGAATGCCCAAGGGTACAATTTGTTGGGCTGTATGGGAAATGTGTGTTTTGTTTTATAAGAATCTTCTACACTTATATTTCTATCAGCAGTGTTTGAATGACCTAGTTTCTCAGCATTCTTGCCAGCATTTGGTGTTGCCATCATATTTTATTATCCATAATTAATTTCTTTTAGACTTAGCACAGTCCTTCCCTTCTGAGTATGCATAATTGCTACTCATATTTCTGCTTAGACTCTCAGTGTAAAAATACTCTTTGGAGGTCAGAATCATCATTTGTTATTAAAAATCCATGGACATTTATGATCTACTAACAAGGGTTGTCAGGTGAAGTTGGCTTACTAATTCTATTAAGTTTTCTAGGGTCCCTTGAAGGCACAGACCAAGTTTTGCTTAAAATTGTGTCAGAATTTCAGCATGGAAGTAAAAACTGTGTAGTTGAACAGATATTAGACCCTTAATAGGTGTGTTACACCTAAATCATTAAAGTAATTACTAAAATTAAAAACTGAAAATTGTTAGTACTTCCAGAGTCAAGTGCCAAAATGAATGTAGAATTTCATACAGGCTCACTTGATTGTGGAAATATTTTTGTTTGATACATAACCCAAATTAGTAGGTAGAATTTTTCTAGTTAGCAGAATAAAATATCAAGTATGCACTATTAGATGATTCATCAAGTACATTTCTTGAATAAATGAGAGCTCCACCTCCTAATTCTACAATGAGGTTGTATAGCCCTTAATAGATGGTTGTCATGTTACGCTTAGATTAGTTTTCATTTAGGAATAACCAAAATCTGATAGAGATGTATCTAATTATGCAAATAGTGTTTAAAAGTGGTAAACATAACGAAAACAACATAATAGATCCACTAATTTTACTACCTCAAAATACGGTATTTTGAAGTTTATAAATTACATTTTAATCTTCAAAATCCAGTGTGATAGGCATGTCCTGATACCAATTGTAGACGATAATTATGTCGGTACTGTGTATAAGAGCCTGAAGAAATAAGATCTGAACCTTCGGGATGACTTAGGAGACGCATTAATAGTCCATGTAAGAAATAAGAATGATGAAATCGCTCCACGAATGTTGAAAAATGACTTGAATGTACTATCTTGATGCCACTGATAATTTAACGTCAACTCACCCACCTTCCCACCTAAACACAAACCATCCCGCCACTTTTCTGAATAGTCATGTAGAATGCAATGTGCACCCTCACCGTACTTTTGACTTCACTCCTTAGTTAATACCAGTTTGATTCTTGAGCATCAATCCATCCCAACCCTGATTATGTGATTGTCAAAAAAGCCCCTTCGCCAGCCCGTGGCCCAGTGGTTAAGTTCGCGCACTCCGCTTCAGTGGCCCAGGCTTTCACCAATTTGGATCAAGGGCCCCGACATGGCACCGCTCATTAGGCCATATTGAGGTGGTGTCCCACATGCCACAATTAAAAGGACCCACAACTAAAATATACAACTATATACTTGGGAGATTTGGGAAGAAAAAGCAGAAAAAAAAAAGATTGGCAACAGTTGTTAGCTCAGGTGCCAATCTTTAAAAAAAAGAAAAAGAGCCCCATTCACAATGGTATTAGCACATAAAGAGCCATATTAAAATATCAGAGACCAAAGGTTCTACTTTGGATCCTCATTTGATACAGTTGATGGCAGGAAAAGAAAGCAAGGAATATTTTTGACAGATAAATGTAAGAATTAAATTTAATAGGACACATCCATGATAGCCCTCTGTAGATATTTCAGCATAATCTTTTTCTATGTACAAGTTAATCATGTGCTAAATGCCATCACACACTAAAATTTGTTTTCCTGAATGCACAGGTACCTCTGTTCTACAGGTGACAGCTACTGATGCCGATGACCCTACCTATGGAAATAGCGCTCGGGTGGTTTACAGTATTCTCCAGGGACAACCCTACTTCTCCGTAGATCCCAAAACAGGTTAGTGCATTTACGTATAATTTGTGCGCAGATGCATGCTACGATAAAAGAAAGCCCTATTTTTATTTCCGTGTACATTTCTACATCAGATGTTATTTTAGCACATTTAGAAATGCCTTCACTTTTGTAAAACAATGTGATTGGATAACTGAAGATGAATTAACTGCTTTCCTTCATATTTTGATTATTTATTATTTATACTGCTACTAGTAAAAATCTTTTTATCTTTGCATATTTTTTACATTTAAATAAATGTTCCCTATTTAATACAGAGTGTTACATAATACTTGGTTATGTACTCCAACTATGAAGTATTAGATAAAACGAGATTTTCAAGTGTATTATTTGTTTTGTTTACATATTAATTTTACTTCTTTGCCAAAGAGAGTACATTTTTCCATACTTTATTTGAATTTGATTGTCACAAAAAGTGATATATATATGACATTACGTACATATGACATTACATTACATCGTTGCATTGAGGGAATTCTTTAGCCCTCATGTGTTGTGTTATGTAAAAGAAATTAACTGAAAATAAAGCCAAAGAAATATGAACATTTTTTTCAGGAAAAATATGAATTCTGCTCTCTTTCTTCTCTTTTCTCTGGACAAAACAATCATATCATATTATATTATGTGATGCCAAAATGAAATGAAGGGTACTCAATAATGCATTATAGGATTATGTTACAGCAGCATAATCTAAAAACCACAAAAAGCTCATGGCCGCATTAAGAAACAGTTTGTTAATAAAAACTTGGCTAAATATAAACCCGTTTTTAATGAAGCCAAATGTTCAGTAAGAAATGTCTCAAGTTTTATGAATAATTTCAAAGATATACGTATCATGAGACATAGATGAAGCAGAGAGAGATCCAGGATGTTCCAGCATCTCCCTACATCCTCTGGTCATGTTAGATACACTCTGAATCAGGTTAACATGTGGGATCTTCAAGTAAAGGGCACAGTAACATAACTAACACAAAATAGAGCCGTGTTTAGTCATAAACATCTCTTTATAATCATGTAAATACATAGCATACAACACATTTTTCGGGGAACCTTGATCCATAAGTGTATAGATTCCAGGTTTGTTAACCATTATCTTAGGCAATCAGGTACATCCACCTGAAAAGATGCTCTAAACAGCATACTCCCAATACCTAATACCACCAGATTGTTTACTAGGAGTGTTGTCATCATGTTTACAAGAAGATTTGACCAGATGACTTACCTTCTTTCTTTGCCTGGTGTGCTTCAACACATAAGTACACTGGGTAAGAATAGATCTCAGACATGCTGCAAAACCTTTGAATTTCCATAATTTAAGAAGAAAACAATGAAGAATGTATATAGATATGTAAATGAAGAATATACACATATACATACATATCCATATCTTATATACACTATAAGTATAATATAAATGATCATACATAATTAAATGAAGTAAAAAACAGAACTTGGGAGATAAAAATAAATAATATAATGTGACTTAAAATAAGTATGAGATATGCAAATTCTTTTAGTGCCAAGATATTATTAAATATTTAGAAGTAAAAATGTTTATTAACCAAATAATCAAGGTTATGGGACAAAAATGTTCATACATACCTGTACACATTATTGCTCTGGTAGGAGGGTTTAGAATTATTTGTCAATCTTAAAACAATGTTTGATCTTAGTATTGCTTATTTTGTTCTTTTTTCCCAATAACCGTGGTGGTTTTGTAAGTGAAAGAAGTATATTTTTCCCTTTAAATATGCATCTCCCTAGAGGAAAGAAACAAGGACGCTATGTTCCAATTACCTTGTTTAAGATCACACACGCACATACGTGAGCATGCGTGCACACACATGTACGCATGTGCAGACACACATGGCTTTAGTCCATTCACTGTCGCTTTACATGGCCAAATGTTTATTTATAAATAAATATTATATTTACTTAATAGAGTATTGCTGAGTTACAGGCATATTAAAGAGATTTATTAAAAATTTCCATACACTTGTTGAACTTGTTAAAAAACAATTACCAATTCTGCATCTGTGTGTGTTGGGGTGAATGTTTGCATGTGTTTGAGTGCGTGTGGGTGTGTGTTTGTGTGTCTATGTGTGTATGCACTTTGAATAGATAAAGCAGGCCACCGAGGATGAGATTTGACTAGTGTTGGACTCTGCTGTAGTGTGTGCTTTAGTGAAGAAAATATATTAGTAACATAATAGTCAAACAAAATTGCATTTGGTTATACATATTTATTATAGGTCAATTAAGTACTTCATTAAACAACAAAATTTTATCTGGAACATAAATAAACTGCAATTGGAATACTGCTCTATGAAATTTTCTTTCTCTTACAAGTCTTTGCTCCTTTCGTTAAGTGAAATGATTTATTGAAAGAACTACATGCCTCCATGTTGATACATTTTAATTTCAATATTATAGTGACTGAAGCATCATGGGAATCTCTGAAGATATGTCCTAGTATAAAGATTCTTTAAATATGCAAATCTCTTAGACAGTTGTCTGTAGAAAGTGGTAAGTGGGGTTATAAAACCAAATACTCATTATTCTCTCCAAAGCCAAGATCTTTTGGTAATTTATGCTTAAAAGACCTATTACTGTGTAATTAAACATCCTCAGAATGAATTTAGTTGAAATTGTGCTTGCTTAAAATGACTGGAATAAAATACAGATAAAACAGTAAAAACTAAAGAATCAGTTGCCATGGATGGGATGTTACACAAGAAGTGTTGGGATAGCAGTTACTTATAAAGGTACATTTTAATAGTATAACTTTTCTTCTATCCTCTCATTTGTCATGACTCTATTTCAAAATGTCTCCTATTATTTTCAATGCAGACTAATTGTAATAAGAAACAAATATAATAAGTTTGTGCCCAAATAGAATTGTGAGTGCTTATGGTTAAGATCAGGACTTTGGATCACTTTGTTTCCATTGTTAAAATGTACCTTTGGGTACTTACGATGATTTCCAATAATGAGCTGCCAATGAAACTTGCTTTCTATTATGTAAACCATCTATGAATGACGTTATCCAGAGAAATGAATTGCGTGACTCTTGAGTTACTATATTGTACATAATTGGTTTAATGAAGTCTGTATTGTTTTACATTGAAATTCCATAAATCAGGATGATGAAATATAAATCTTGTGAATAATTTATTGTTTTAAAGAAGTTTTGCTGAGGTAACTATTTCATGATGTTTGCGTAATGTATAACAACAGAAGAGGAATGCCCATTAAAAAGTGATATTTTAACATTAACTACCATTTGAAAGATGCAGACTATGAAAGAATAAACTAGAGATAACAATGAAATATAGAAGCCATATAATATATTTGGCCAGAATCATGTAAGAAGGCTTATTAGTGTAGGCTTAATGAGGATAATTTTATTTGAATATATTATTTTTAATTCAGCAGGAAAATACTTTTAGATTTATTAAGTGAAGGAACCATTTCAATGTTCATGAAAACAACTAACCCAAGCAAGGCATTTTGAGGAAGACTGCTGAATGAGCGAGCCTTATGAAGTGGCAGAGAACCAAAGTCAAGAGAAATCTGGGCTCATTGGTTGTTTATTAACACTAATCTCAATCCTAGTCCAGTTAATCTAGGGTAAACTGGACTAAAAATAAATCAAAGGGCCAGCCCGGTGGTGTAGCAGTTAAGTTTGCTTTGGCGACCCGGCGTTCTCTGGTTTGGATCCTGGGTGCAGACCTAGGCACCACTGGTCAAGCCATGCTGGGGCAGGCCTCCCACATATAAAATAGAGGAAGATGAGCACGGATGTTAGCTCAGGGCCAGTCTTCCTCAGCAAAAAGAGGAGGATTGGTGGCAGATGTTAGCTCAAGTCTAATCTTTCTCAAATCAATAAATCAATGTGTTCAAGCTTTCTATACCTCTTTAGAAACTGCAGAATTTCTGTCAGATGGTGACAGCAGAAGCTGAGTGATTGAGTTGCAATGCTACAAAAAGGAACTACTTCTCTTGACTTAGCTCAAAGACAAAGCCACAAATCCACCATGTATCTTTTTAGGATCTTAGAATGGGAATTACACAAGAGGCAGGTGTGCCATTTTTAACTGAGAATGCAAATCTCTTAATGGTCATGACATTTCTACCCATTGATGATTCTCTCTACTAGCTATTTCATAGTCAATAACTTATGAATTACTTCACCTTATTTTAGATATTGCATATGTGTTAAGTTCTGCCTGTGTCTATTTCCCACAAATATGTTGAGTCCTCCTCATAGTCACCTCTGGAAACATGGAAACCTAGATTAAAATCTGATATCAGGGAAAACAGAGGGATATGTGGCTTTACAAAATCTTAGTTAAGCTTTATTTATGATTGTTTACCTGCTAACAATGGTGAATATCAGCTATTTTGATGATAAATAGCATGAAACATACACATCAGCAATGGTCACTCCTAGTGTTGCATAAATCATGTGTACAGTGGCTTTTTGCCACACACCTAATAAAGACTTTTAGGACATTTATGCATTTAATATTGATGTGTTTACTTTTTAACTTGTGAATCATTTTGATTATAATCTTTATATATTTTTACTTATTAAAGAATGAATATTTAATTGGAAAATATAGCAGCTGAAAGCATTTCTGTTGATAAATACTACATTTAATTTTCAGGTACATAAAAATAATAAGACTAGAAAGACTGCATGTTAATTATCTACGGAGAGCATACCAGATATTGCTTTCTTCAACACTTCAAGTATATTTTAGCATTAGAGTAGTTTCTGCTACGTGTCAAAAAAGGGTGGATATTGGCTTTCAAATCTCTTCTCAGTCAAATTCTTCTGCACTAATAGCATCTATTCCACAGGGCACAGGACACTTGACATCAAATAAAGCACATTGCATCGAACGGTACTTCTCAGTTCTAAAGGCACAGATAATATCATTACTTATTTTTATAAGACACTGTTGGAAATATAATAAACAAACTGTTTACTTGACCTGACTATGAACAGATTAAGATATTTTGTCATGTTATAGTTTAATTAATATAATGTAGTAATTCATGTTTATTCTTTTTCCAAAATACCAAGGTTTATTCCAAAATGATACCTCATGGTCAAATCCTAAGATGTTACTTAGTATCATAGTAAATTGATCAAGTTACTTAAATTCTATGCTTCTGTTTCCTTATATATAAATTTAGAATGATAGTGCCTAAATCCAATGGGAAAATTATTGCAGTACTCTTAGCCCCATCCTTGAAAAAAATGTAGCTACTTAGTAAAGTTCTTTTGTTCTCCTCTATTTCACTTAAGATTGAGAAGAATATCTGAAATTACGTAGTGCTCAGACTAAGAGTTTGAAATAGTCTTATCTGAAGTAAAAAGCATAATAATTTTGTTTGGAAGAAGTTTTTAATCCACATAACTACACAAATCTTTTTCAGGTGCAAGTTCCATTTATCAACTTTTATGTAGTTAAATTCCTTTTCAGATATTTTAAGGAAAGCTTTTACAAACATTATAAATAAGGGAAATCTACATGTAGAAAATTTGGAATAATGATTTAAAAGGAAATGTTAGACGATAAAACAACCAAACTTTTATCTTCAGAATTGACTGTCTCAATTCAGAATAGTCTCTAGCTGAGATAAATTGGCTTGCTCTCTGCGAAACAGTTGTCATTAATGTGCAGGTCTTGACCTACAATAGCTTTGATTCTTGAAAATGACCTTTCCTTAACATCTTGTAGCAGAAATCAATCAGCTATAAATATGCACTCACTGGAAGGCCTTCTTAAGTTTCTTGGGATCTAACTGAAAACAAAGTTTCCAACATTCTTTCTCCATTGTAAGTGAGGTAATTAAATTCATCAACAGTTGGTTCTATTTAACCTCTTTAAATTTATTTCATTTCAACAATGAACAAAACAATTGTTTGTGGAAGTTCACTATGTATGTTTGGATAAAAAGATATAAATCATCTTTAAAGGTTTTATGGATTTCAATATTAATTTCACATAATTCCATATGAAAATCTACTTGAAAATAGTTTTGTTTTACCAAAAGCAATATTTTATGTTTATTAACAGCTAAAAAGTTAAAATATTTAAATTATGGTCTACAGTATCTACATAACCCATTCCTAGTTGATATAATGAAAATAACAATAATAATTGCATGCACAAATAATTACAGATACATTTTAAAATAATTTTCCTACAACTGACTGCATAATAGACAAAAGCACCTAATTAGTGGCCTCAGTCCTAAAGAATTTGTTCCTCTTACAGAAAAATGGAATGTATTAATTCAAAACTGTGTCATATCATCAATTTACTGAAAGAAACATTAGCTCACTTTCTCTTCTTTAGGGAAGAATTCTAAATAGTTCCCGGACTGCAGTGGAATGTATAGGGGTTAACAGCACAAAAAGTCCATTTTATGTAGTGTTTAAGAAATAAAGAATCAAAGAACTATAGTAGACACTAGTGTTGGTCCACTCAAGATCAACATTTTACCTTCCTATCAGAACTCTGATTATGTTCAGTGTAGCAACATAATTAAAAAGCTAAATTTCCCAGCCTTCCTTTAGTTACTGTGACATAGTTCTGATCAGTGAGATATAAAGGAAAGACAAGAGGCCTGCCCGGTGGCGCTGCGGTAAAGTTCACATGTCCTGCTTCGTTGGTCCAGGGTTCACTGGTTCGGATCCCGGGTGCGGACATATGCGTCACCTGTCAAGCCATGCTACAGTAGGCGTCCCACATATAAAGTAGAGGAAGATGGGCACAGATGTTAGTTTAGGGCCAGTGTTCCTCAGCAAAAAAGAGGAGGATTGGCAGTAGGTATTAGCTCAGGGCTAATCTTCCTCAAAAATAAATAAATAAATAATAAAGGAAAGACAACTGGGGATTTCTAGGAAAGTTTTGATATCTCCATATAGATATGAATGCTTCCTTCCTTGGGCTTCCCTTCGTCTGGATTTAAACACCTGTAATGATTGGAAGTCCAGCAACCATCTTGTGATCATGTGACATACACACAAGATAAAAGTCACAGGTAAAAGATTGCTGAGCAAAAGACTGGCAGTGAAGTCACTCTGGTTAGGTTGTTTTTATGTGCACACCTATACAATGCTGATACCTAGACCTTTGTGAAATGTGCTTTGCAAACCGAAAAAACACCTTCACAGCACTGTGCACGGCCCACGCAGCTCTAGAGCAGGATGCCAGGATTGCTTTCCTTCCTCTCAACCCCAAATCCATGTTCCAGAGAAAGCACACTACCTTCTGCATAGGAGTAGCCATTTTACAGTTTTAGTGCTAATACAAAACTGGAAGAGGAGATTTTTCATATTGATTTTAATGAATTATCAAAAGTTATGTTACTCGTTGATTTTTGGGGAACCAGACAATGGAACCAAAGGTAGTTTTCTCTGGTACTCCATTGATAATGCATATCTGAAAAATAATTTGCTATCATCAAGAAGCAGCAAAGTACTTACAGACACAATAGATGTCAGATAACTCTACTACTTGGTAGCAAGGAGGTCATCATCTCCCATTGACACGAAGAGAATTAATAATATCTATCAAATTTAATTCTATAAGTATAGTTGTAAAGAAACAAAATTATAGATTAGTGCTCTTTGTTAGTCAGTTAAACTAGTCATCACAGCCTTACATGGATCCATATAATTGAATCGACTTGAATTGGACACTTAAGTGAATTTTATGTTGCGTAAATTAAACTTAAAGCTGTTAAGCAAGCAAAGAAATGAAACCAGTTGAATCTGCTTTTTCGCAAACATGAACTTTTTGTGACAAAATTGACCAGCTGTTACCAGAAAGGGAAAAAACTAATCTCATTGACTATAAAACAGTAGTGATATCTTTCCCCATCAAAGTGATAGGAATCAGTGTTGGTTAATTGTAAGCTACTTTATCCTATTTCTTCCCGCTAAAATGCAGATTTGTCTTCTTCCTTCGTAACTTCACTAAGTGTATCCTGCAGCTTAATAGCAACTATTGAGGAAAATGCCAGGGATTAATATATTGGTGTCTCCAGTCGTTAGCCAACAGCCTGGTAAATATATTAACTACATGAAAATTAAATGTTGAATATTGAATAGATGGATGATAGAAAATGTTACAATTGTCTTGTTTTGTCTTTAGACCTGATTAGGCATCACCAATGGAATTCAATTTTTCCTCCAACCCATTAAATTTATTCTAAGATGCTATTTCTTCCCCTGCCCCAGGATGAAATGTACAGCAATCCCATTGACTCCTTAAATTTTTCCCCTAATCAAATATCTTAGATATTTAAAATTAAATCTAGACTGCTTTAGGACAATATCATTTTTATCTATCTGTCTGTCTATCTATCTATCCATCTATCTATCTCCCACCAACCTCTATATCTCAGCCAAGCATGACTTGTGCCTAATTTTTCTGCTTAGGCTGTTACCCGCTATCCTGGCTTATCCTGCCCAGGCAAATGTCTGCTACAATGGTTGGTTTCCTGTACTCTTTAGTCAGAACTAATCTCTCTGATCTTTGAGCTCCTTCTTTGTGGACCTTGTAAAACATAGCGAATACTCCTTTTGCTCAGGTTTTAATTCTTCCCTACTTTGAGAGCTCCTTTAGGGCATGAACACAATCATGTAATCATTGGCCTCCACACTGGGTCCCACACAGTACCTTACATGTGGAGCTATGATTCTAATTATCTTTTTTGAGGGGATATATTATCTAACTGACTACAAAATTAAGTCTATAAAAGTTCTGTAGAAAAAAATGATTTATTCTCATTGTGCCTTTTGATGTTTTGTAATTAATGTTATTTTTATTATACTGTATAACATGTGCCTGATCTTTGGTCTTCTATAAACATCTTTTTTATTTATATATTTCTATCAGTCACATAACCTTCTAATTTAAGACTGCTCTCAATTGATTGCCAGAAAGTTAGTATGTAACTGCTGTTAGAAACCTAAGTAGGGGGTCAGCCTGGTGGCACAGCAGTTAAGTGTGCACGTTCCGCTTTGGTGGCCCAGGGTTCGCCACTTCTGATCCCAGGTGCGGACATGACACTGCTTGGCAAGCCAAGCACTGTAGGCATCCCACATAGAAAGTAGAGGAAGATGGGCGCAGATGTTAGCTCAGGGCCAGTCTTCCTCAGCAAGAAGAGGAGGAATGGCAGCAGTTAGCTCAGGGCTAATCTTCCTTAAAAAAAAAAAGTATTGGGGACATCATTAAAAAATCATTAATAAGTTGCAAGGTCACAAACAGCATTATTCCTAAGGAACAAAAATATGTTTTATATGTATAAAATTGAAAATTGAATTCCTAGAATGCAAACTCCTTGAGAACTTCTCTTACTCATCTTTGTATCTTCCGTAATGATTAATGCATTGTGTGATGTACAGAAGGCAACACTATTTATTTTTATAGAAATAAAGTATGACTTGGCAAGGGTGGTTTACCAAATAACACCAGTTTCTAATATTAACTCTCATTTTATGTTATTACCATCATTACTTCATTTTTCAAAACTTTTCCTGTTTTTCACATATTGGATTTAGAAAGGTTGAACATTTGAATCAGAAAAGTATAATGAAATTGTGATTTTTGAGAATATTTATTTTTTCTATTCTTTTTTTCTCTCTCTCTCATTTTCCTTTTCTTTGGTCTTATGTGCCTAACTCTTCCAACTTTTTGGGATGAGCCTTTGCTTTCAATCCAAATAAATGGCTCAAGCTGCCATCCCAGGAAGTGTGGGAAGAAAAGTGTTGTCCCTAGTCTTCTGAAGCTTCCTGATGTGAAAAGAAGAGGCAGGAAGAAACTTATCCTTTGTTTGCCATGTCCTAACTCCCAATTTCAGCTCTAAGGGCTGCTATCTTCTCTCTACTTCTGCTGGAGAACAGAGTCCCCACTTCATCATTGCCCGAAACACTGCTAACACAGGATTCTAGGGGAACCAGAATTGTCTGAAGGTTGAGGGAAATGTCGGAGGTAATTACCAGCTTGCAGAGAGTAATCAACTTGAAGCAGGAAATTAAATATTGCAAGTTCTTCATTAATTGTTGTCATAGGATAGTTAAACTGCCATTGTATTTCAAAGGAGTCCCCTCTCTTTCACTCTTTAGGCCACTTTTTCTTGTTTCCATGTTTTCAACATCTTCCAGAATGTTCCACAAAAAGTCTATTGTTATGCAGAGAAATATGGACCTTCTTATACCTCATTTTTGTTCATCTGATGCCTACAAGGGGACTCCACTCTTCTCCAAGTGACAGTACTGGAGATTGCTTTCTCCTAAGAATAATGTCCTTCCTTCACAGAGACACTTAGCCAACTTTTAAAATACATACATTTCGCACATTGCTAACTAATTATTTCTCAAAACATGCACAGCTTAGTTAAGCATTTTAATATTTTAGCTTATTTCTCATCCTTTCTGATCTCTACTAGCAGTTAGAATTTTTATTTACAATAATTTACTCACAACAATCACTATTTGTTGTATCTGCATTTCTTGGCCCTTGCTTCTTTTCCTTCTTCAGCTTTTTTTCTCACTATATTTCCCCACTTGAGTCTCTCAAATTTCTTACTCTTTTCTAAAAAAACCAATGATTTCCTAATTCTTCCTCTGAGTCTAATGTAACTAAGGATTTGCACTGAATGAGAATTGTAGAGAAACTGTTATAATGGTGACAAGACCCACAGGCTGTTCTTGTGAGAAAAAAATAAAAGTGCTTCCTACTGGGAATATTCAGGTACACAAATATATGCACAGGCCCTGGAGTCCACCGAAATGTACTGACGGGCAGGCTTTGCCATCGGCACACCTGTGCTTGCAAAAGACCCACAGGAGACTGTCATTCTTAGTTTGTGAAGCATTCATCCGTAGCAGGAGTAACTTAAGTCTTAAGAGATAAGGGCTTTATGGTCCCAATCCTTCCCTATGTAGAAGCTGTACATGAGGTTTGCCTCAGAAAATTAAAATAAATGCAAATAGGTCATATAAACAGCTTTGAAAAGCCCTCTGATATATATATATAAAATTATAAATTATATATAATTATAAATTTTATATAATGATAAATTATATGTGTATATGTGTGTGTGTGTGTGTGTGAGTGCAATACAGTTATGGCCCTCAGTTGAAATTTGTTCTACATTCTCAAAGCATTTATTCCTGCATTCCTTGATGTTAATGAATATTTATAATGCCTTATATGTGGCATTTCCTCTGCTAGCTGAGCATTTATGGTTTTGCTTAGGGTTTTACTAACACTGCCTTTACACACTCGAAATGCTCAGCTCCCTCTAATACCGTCACTTGAAAACAAATCCCGCAGCAGCCTTATGCCTGTCAAAATGGTTCATTGTTCACATCGCCTCAGTCCTGCAAACACTGGGGAGCTGCTCTCTCCAGATGACTGTTTGATTGCCTACTAGATGCAGCTGATTGATAAGGGTAGGAAACCCAAAGAAGCAGTATTTTGTTTAAAGCACTTGATGGCTGTATGTAAATACTGTAGATAATATTGACACCTCAGGCTTCTCCAAGTTCACTGAAGACTCAGGCAAGTTGAACTTCTCATGCAAATAGATTTGATTTTTAGAATTAGTTTTTCTCTATCCGATCTTCCTTAAGTATATAGCATTTTATATCTAAGGGGTAGTTCTCAATCTTTATATTGCCTCAACATTTTCCATTTCTCACATCTGTAACACATTCTCTTCAGGAATATTAAAAAGGATGATTCTAAATGGGCAAAAGGGAGAAAGTATTGGAGAGTAGGGCTGGAGACTAGAATATGCGGCTGGCCTGGAGAGTGTTCAGAGGCTTAGGGGGACTGTGCTTGGTGGGTGGGGCTCCCTCCCAGGACAAAGCTAGGGCCACTCCTGGGGGCCGCAGGGGCACGATGGGCTCCACCCCCCCAGGGAAGTGATCACCAGCAGACTAAGGGCTGCCACCGCTTCTTCCTACAGTCTCCCCAGGGCATATTCCTTCTTTCAGGGCTCAGAGGTACTATGTGCACTTACATGGGCCTGGAGTGATCTTGCCCCAGCATGTGCACCTGCTTCTGTCTCTGCTTGCGGTCCCACCAGCCACTGTGCTTGGTGTGTGGGGCTTCCTCACCAGGACCAAACTAGGGCCGCTCCTTGGGGCTAACGGGGCCTCTTCCTACAGTCACCTGGTGCACATTCCCTCTTTTTGGGCTCAGCAGTACTATGGACACTCACGTGGGCCTGGAGTTCACTTGCCCCAGTGTGTAGATCTGCTGCTGTGTCTGCTTTTGTTCCCACTGGCCACTGTGCATGGGGGCTGGAGCTTCCTCATCAGGATGAGCTAGGGCCACTCCTTGGGGCTGCAGGGGCATGGGGGGCTCTCCTGGGGGAGGGGGAAGGCAATTACATTTGGGCTAAGGACTGCCACCACCTCTTCCTTCACTTGCCCTGGGGCATATTCCCTTTATCAGGGCTGATGGGTACTATGGGCGCTCCTGTGGGTCTGGAGTGCTCTTGCCCCAGGGTGTGTCTCTGCTGTTGTCTCTGCTCTTGGTCTCACTGGCCCACTGTGCTTGGTGGGTGGGGCTTCCTTGCTAGACCAGGATCCTAGCGGGAGCAGGGGCACAGTCGGCTCTCCCTCACTGGGAAAGGAATCATGAGTGGACTAAGGGCTACTGCTATCTCTTCCTACAGTCACCCCTATGCATATTCCCACTTTAAGGGCACTCATGCCAGGCTGGCAAGCATTCCTGTGCATGCACAGGGCTACTGGGGGAGGGCAGGGAGTCTCACCTATCTCCACCACTTCCCAGAGGGCGAGTCAATTCTCCCTCAGATGTATAGCTGCCTGTGCCTCTCAGACGTCCTGTTGTGCTGTGTGGGCTTCCTCCATTGGTCAATGAATGTCCGTTTAGTTTTAGTTCAAAAGGGGGAGGGAAACAGGGGACAGCTCACTCCACCATGTTGCTGATGTCACTCCATCTAGTTTTTTTAAAGATCATTTTCAAACTATTGGAAGTATTTTGTTATTTACTGAGTCAAATTAGACATCTACAATATGGAAAACCACTTCTTTCTTGACCCTTGGATTCCCAGGATTACTATCATAGATTTTATTCTTCTATATATCTGCTAAATTATGACGCAGTGAGCTATAAACTAAACAATAGCAAGTCTTTGACCTCAATGTGCAAAATTAAAAAATGGTAATAATATTCTTAGGAAAATAGATGAGACAAATAGCATATTTTCAGAAGTCTTCCATAATTTAAAATATGGGTCCACGTCAATCATTTCACCATATAGTCTCATTATCAAGAATGTGACCAGTTCTGGAATATAGGTTGGAGTTTCTGGTTCCCAAATGAATACAGCTCTTTAAGGAACTGATAAAATAGTCCCTGAGTTGAATAAGACAGGTATACATAAGCAGATATAGATAAAATTTATCTGAGATGAAGAAGCTGCAGTATTTAAAAATGTTCTCACTTGCCACGGACAGAAGAAAGATTCCATGTGGATATCCATAAGGCATCCCTGACTAAGAGACCTGAAGCAGACAAGACTAGAAACTGCTTGCCTAGACAGGGCCCATGTTCATCTGAGGAAGATGAAAATGGGTCACTGAACCAGCACCTTAAAGACTTAGATGGGGGCCAGCCCCGTGGCCGAGTGGTTAAGTTCTCATGCTCCGCTGAGGCGGCCCAGTGTTTCGTTGGTTCAAATCCTGGGCGCGGACATGGCACTGCTCATTGAGCCACGCTGAGGCAGCGTCCCACATGCCACAACTAGAAGGACACATAACTAAGAATATACAACTATGTACTGGGGGGTTTGGGGAGAAAAAGGAAAAAAAAAGAAAAGAGACTTAGATGGATTGACTCTTCTTTCCCTCTCTGGGAACTCATGGAATACACTCAAGGCTGCCCACATGACTTTTTTGTTTGCTATTCTTGACAAAACCTTTTTATTACCATGCCCATCATGGGAGTCATTAGAGTGAAAGGTTTTACATTTTTCTTGTGAGCTGAAAAACTTTTTTGTATTCTCTTATTCTAGAAATATTGAACTTTTGGCCTTATATTTTCTTCCTTTGTTCAAAAGCTAGGGGCTTTTTTCAGGAGTATTCAATTATACCTCTGTGTCAGATTTCTTCTAATGATTTTCAATCATATGTGAGAAAATATTCTCAGATTTATAAATAAACCTTGAATAAAATGATCCATACTATAGTTTGCTAGCATCCTGACTAGTAAAATGGAATTCTTTAAATCATGTGTTAAGTATTCAAATATAAACCACTTATGATAACCAATATGCCTACAGTCAAAAATGAATGCATATTTAATATGTAAATTTGTATTTAAAAGTACAATTTAAATAATGTAGCAATTTAATGTCATTCTGTTAACATGAATTACGTGAAATACACAACTGAGATTGATCTATACCTAATTATTCTCATTCCAAATAAACCATGCGATTTAATTTCCTTTTGTATTTGAAAAGTCATAGAATCACCCACAGCAACTGGTAAATATTGGGACATATGTGAGAGAGAGGTCATATTTTTAGAACCTAAAACAGGTGATATTTTCTACTTTTCTGGACATTTATTTTTTTAATAGGCATTATATCATGTGTTTCAACTGGAGCCTTCAGTTATTTCTATTACTCATACAAAAGCAAAATTACTCATTGTAAGATTCTGATTCATTCATTCAGTCAGTATTTGCTGCGTTCCCTGTATGTGCAAGATTGTGAAATGTTAAGTTTTGTTCAGTTAATGCAATAACATCAGGATCTAAATTACTGAAAGCATCTTCCTTTTGGATTTTAAAAAATTTACCAGGAATCGAAAACAAACTTCCAAACTGGCCCTCACAGTTATTCAAATGAACAATGTCCATCACATTTTCCGAGTAGAATAGGACAAATATGTTTGACCTTTTTTGAAGCCACTTTTATAAATAGTAAATACGTTCAGTCTTACTGGAAACAACTGGGTGGCTCCTGTGATCCCTTTATAGATGATAAATCATGTTCAAGACAGGATTCAACTGAAAAACGTTGTCAGTGGCCACAGTGTTTAGACAAATTCAGCCCTCTCTGTCAGTAAAGCTTATGTTGATTATGCAACATCCCCTTATTCTCAGTAGCATATCTTGCCAATAAAGTATACTGATACGTACAATTCCTCCTAGATTAATCATGAATGTATTTTTAACCTCCAAAGCAAAATACAAGCTTTAAAAAAAGAACATTTTGGAGAATTTATTTACATGAAAACTTTAGAGAGATGAAAAAAATCTATACTTAAGCTAATAGTCTTGATTAAAAATTAATTAACTTCCATGGAATCGTGACTACCACATCCTATTAAACCATTTTTAGATCATAGCAAAACAGAGTAATGAGACTGAGACTGACTTGTCCCATAAGATATTTATATATTACAAGGAATGAGGTTACCCCAAGAATGAATAATCTATTATGGCTAACTGAAACACGGATCCTGCATAGTTACCTGATTTTTGAAATCTATGAAATAAAGCACTTGATTTGCTTTTAGTAATTAAATAGTCTTTTGTGTGGGAACATGGAAAACTATGTGGGTTAAGAAAAGTCCCCCAAATTCGAATAAAAATTCTGGTTCTTAATTTACTTCCAGTGTTTCAGTTTAAAGGAGCAGTTACTTGAATGGGATGCAATACTGTATTTTCTTTGATTCCAGAAAACATCTAAAAGAAAAAAATCACTAGTGAGCTCTGAAGTACAAGTTTATAGAGGAGCAAACATGGAACCCAGATTCAGATGAGAGAGCTGCATTCTGCTCCACGGTATACTCCCCATGTGCCCCAGTTAAGTCACTTCATAATCCTGAGCTTCAGTTTTCTCTCATGTAAAATGGGGATAAGAATGCCTCCCCTAATTTCCTGTCAAGGTAGAGGTGACTATTAGAGAACTTATACACATACAGACGCACACAGAGACACACATGTGAAGCTCTTTATATACCAAGGAATTATTATAATTTAATTGCAATAAAGTGATGCAGCAATGGATAAATAAATAAACGTCAAAATATATAATCTTATTTGACAGTAGGTAAACAAAGCGGTGCAGTGAACTACATTTTGACTTTTAAGTTTGAGGCTATATTCCAGGTTTGGATTACAATGTTAAGATGAACTCAGTTCCAGAAGTTGTTTATCTTTCTCACACACATAAGGAAATTTACCTTGTAGTCACAGTCAGTGGGTGCTGTACCTGGTGCTTGCAATAACTTCAGACTTAGGCTTTTAGAGTTGAAATAATCCAAAGCGTCAACTTGGAGAGCACTAACGTCTTCCTGATTGCAGCCCCCAGGATGCTGATTGCAATGTGGAAGCCTGTGTAAAGGACAAGCCCCTGGATCATTGTCAATGAACTTTGGAACAATAATTGCAATTTTGTGACTATTTTTATAACTGAATGTATGTCAGGCAAAAAATATGGAATACATTTTTAGGCTTTCAATGTGTCTTAAATTTTACATGGAGTAGACTAGCTATTTCTGTTGTATAAACAGATCACTAATCATTCATTGGTCTCTTTCTGGATAGCAAGATGATATTTAATATTCAAGAGCCCTGCATCCTTAGATTTAACACTGCAGAGATATTTTAAAAATTATCCTTTGTAGCAAAGATACAACATAACCACAATTTATGTCTCTTATGTGTCCTTGTTCAATAAACAAATCATTAGTTTGGAGACAGAATGTCAATACAGAAAAAAAATAATTATGAGTGTTTCCTTCCAGCAAATTGCTGCATTGCTTTCTATGCACACACAGAGCTGGGGCTATGATTCTATTATTCATCCCTTTCACACGCGCATGCATGAATGTGTGCACACAGTCACACACCAGGAAAGAGATATTGTGTTGTCCCACAGGCAATCAAATGGAATAAAAGAACAAAGCTCTGAGTTCAATCAACACTAATTACCTGAGCCTCCTGTTTGAGACCCTGTCCTAGGTGCTGTTATGCAGTGTTCTCAAGCTGTAGCAAGAGCTCTTCTCCTCATTTCTCCTCTAGATGTCTTTCTTAAAGTGTCACCTAAGCCTTCTCACCTTACTGCATTATGTAATCAATCATGCACAGTTGCTCTTGTCATTCATTTATTCAATAAATATTCATTAACATTCAATAAACATTCATAAACATTCATCTCCCACAAAGTGCCAGAGGCTCTAGCAGGCAATAGGAATAAAAGATAAAGATTACTTCCCCCACACATATAGATTAATTATGAATTAATTTGAGAATCCTTGTACTGGTTACTGTAGCAATATGATTGTTAAGCTAGTGAAATATAGACTCAAGAATACTAAATATCTATTAATATTATCAAAGATTGTATTTTGCTTCTTCAAGACTTCCTTAGTCTGTTTTAAAATATATCCAAACCATTTTTCTTATTTTCTTGTTGCCAGATAATTTGCAAATCCAAAATATATGGGCATATGAAGGAAAATACTCTTAATTATTGCGTTCCATCATTAACTTTCATTACAAATATTTTATTTAGTTTTTCTAAATAGGGTTTTGGTTACTTCCTCTATAGTTTTTGGTCACCATTGCTCAGAACAGACTTTAAAACAGTGGAGAATTGTGGGGAGAACGTGCAGCTTGAGAAGATAGATAGCCTGAGGACCAGCCCTGGTGGTCTAGTGGTTAAGTTCAGCACACTCCGCTTCAGTGGTCTTGGTTTGGTTCCTGGGCATATGGACCTACACCACTTGTCTGTCAGTGGCCATGCTGTGGTGGCGACCCACATACAAAAAGAGGATCCCCCATGTTGGCAATCGATGTTAGCTCAGGCAAAAGAAAAGAAAAGAAAATAGCCTGGAAACATTAAATATTTCCTTATACTGACTATTGAGGAGACTGGACCTATTGATAGGGTGGTCCCTGGAGTCTGATTTGTGTTTGTGTGTCTATTTTTATATGTGTATGTTCATACTTCCAGATGTAAAGTGTGCAAAAGAGGGAAGTGGACAACTGTTCTCCCTCTGAGATGGATTTAATAAAATTTGGAATGGAACTTGACCCAGCTTGTTCAGCTTCAACTTTCCTGGTAATATTACTTAGACTCATCATCCAATTATATATATATATATATATATATTTTTTTTTTTTATTAACTTATACTTTTTTTAAGATTTTATTATTTTTTCCTTTTTCTCCCCAAAGCCCCCTGGTACATAGTTGTATATTCTTAGTTGTGAGTCCTTCTAGTTGTGGCATGTGGAACACCGCCTCAGCGTGGCTCAATGAGCAGTGTCATGTCTGCGCCCAGGATTCGAACTGACGAAACACTGGGCTGCCTGCAGCAGAGCGCGCGAACTTAACTACTCAGCCACAGGGCCGGCCCCCCAATTATATTTTTTAATAGCTTACAATCTTTATTTTGTAAGCAAATTATAAGTACAGTTTGGAAATATTAAAATAAAATGTTAAAGTGAGACACCAAGAATTTTCTGGAATGGATATGGAGGGAGGTACAGATTATTTATTATATAGATATAATGAAATCCTTCCCAATTAGAAATTCCCAAGAAAGATGCACTTTCATTATTTTAGATGGTTTTAATAGTTTTAACTTTTTTAACTTTTCCAAACATTACATTAATTTCAGTTTTTTTCATGCAATTTCTAAGAAAATTTATTGCTAGTAATTGAAAACTATAGTTTACCTTTTACTAATTATAGAAATGGAGATTAAGAGTTAGTAAGAGTGTAACAAACAGTAAGAGGATTGCTGTTGAAATAATTGTAAGTTTTGAATCTTAATTTTAAAAGGTAAACACTTTAAACTTCAAAGATGATTCAAATGTTATTTTGCAGTGCCCTTTTTTTCAGAGCGTTCTTTGTAGTTTCAAAGAATTTACTATAAGTGCTGAATAAAGCTTTCTGTGGCTCAGAAATTTAGATATAAACTTAAGAGTTTACATTACTTAAGATCAGATAATCAACTTCTCCTTTAATATTGCAGGTATAATCTCTTCCTTTAACCAAATTATATTTAAAGGAATTTTTATAGGTTCTTTTGTGAATAATGAGTCTCTTTTTCTTCTTAGATTATTGCCTTTGCTGAGTTGAAATGGGCAAGCCTTTCCATTTTTTCAAATAAATTCAAATTGCTACAGAGTTATTACTACTTTATTTGATACATGTGTGCAATAACAGCTATTAAAATTACATAGTTTTCTAGATAAACTATGCAATTTATTTTCCTTCATCCTTTGCTATAGTATTTGTAATCCTCCACACAATTGCCTCTACAAATTCTCATCGGTAGGCTGAGGTGATCCTTGATTGGGTGTTTGTGATGAGGAAGATATTTGTGGTATCTGTAGATGTAGTTATAAGTCCTCTGTTTCTCTATGACAATGCAAAAAATAGTGATTTAGCCAATATGAAATACAGTAAGTTCTGTTATCAAGCTTGTTTTGTAAACACAAATGTGTTCCAACATGATTGATATATTAAGGGACAATTTTTACATAATGCAAATTTTGCATTTGTTTATGCATTATTCCATCCATGAGAAACTAGGTGAACACTGCGAACTGCATCCAACTGAGTACACAAAATTTGAACACGGAAACGCCGTCTTCAAACATCCACCAACTATTGAATTGCATATATAATGAACCACATCTACCCACACCTATAAGGTGTGTAAACTTTCCATCCGATTTCAGAGAACCCACCATCCATCACTTGACTGTAATTCAAGCTGCAACTCTTCCAACACTCAGTTTCACAAGCAAACTTCAGGTTTTTTTCAAGGTGAAGTGCCATATTTATTATAGTATTGATTTATTTGTTAGCCATTTAGCAGGTGAAAACTCTTTCTGTTAGTTTTCTAATTTTTATTTTATTTGTGTTTCTGACAAAGTTTTTGAATATTGTGGCCCTGACTCCATTGTCCCCATAAGCCCTGTGTTTTTTATTGTGCAACTTTTCGTTGCGTGGTGAATCTTAGCAGTGTGTGCTATAGCAGAACTAACTTTAATGGTATTAACTAATAACTCCATATTACAAGTACCTGTCAGTTGAAAATACTTCTTGGGGGTTTACTACATATGACATACAGTGCTTTATGCTCGCCACACTGTTTTCTTCTTTCTGACACATGTGAAGTGAGCCATCCTCTCCCATAGTCAGTGTGGGGCTATGTTACAATTGGAGTGTGAAAGAAATAATATATGTTACTTCCAAGCCTGGAACTTAAAAAATCCTGTGTGATCCTCCAGCCATCTCTCCTGCTTTGATTATGATTAATCAGTGTCTAGTCTGAGAATATCTTCCTTCAAATAGAGACAACTTAAAATAGGAAATTGACTATACAGTTGTCTTCACAGCAGAGAAGCCAAACAGGGGATGATGATGTAATAAAGAGGACTGGAGCAACCAAGGCAGAAGATGATGTCACTAGAGCCTATGAGTCAGGGCATTCAAAATTGAAACTAAGGTGTGCTAGCCTAGATAGGTCTAAATTCATGGGGGAAAGCTGGAACTCCTGAAGATGCCACCCAAAGCAGAGAGAGGTGGGGAGCAAAATCATGGCCACTAATATTTTCCTCTACGTAAGTCTTTTGAGAATACTTCCCAGAATCCAAACAAAAAGGAAGTCTCAGAAAGGAAATTGCTTGCAATACAAAGCAGGGCAGAGACAGGCTGGAAATGGATGTGAAAGCAAACAGAAAAACAACCTTAACAGGGTGACCCTTGAAACAATACGTCCTGGGTTGCATAATTAGAATATGGAGGCATTTGGGGTCCCTAATTAGAGGAAAACTATCTTACTGGGGATGATTCCTTTGAGGGAAACAATGAGCTGGTTCTGTGAGTGTCAAACAATAAAACAATCTCAGAAAAGGAGATGAGAATAAAGTGATGAAGCCATTGTGATGGGTTTTGTCTAAGGCCATGCTGACAGGAATAAGAAATGAGGAGCATCTCCTTCTTCCTCTTCCTCTCTCCCTCTAGTGTTCCTTTTGGCAAAATTTAAGAGTGAGTAGCTATTAAAGCTGAAATGCGGCTTGCAGAGTCTGAGGCTTAGCACCAGGAATCAAAATATCAATAAAGAGAAATTTGGAGCTGATACATGATAGCTTAAAAACTGCCACATGTATCAAATGTCTTAAAGCTTTTATTTCCTTCCTCTAAGGCTCAGTCTTCAGGAAATATTGTTTTCCATGTATTGTGATAAGAGCAAAGTTTTGCAAAACAATCTAAGTCTTTAAGAATAGGGGAGTGGAAAATTAATGCATCTTAATTTTATAGGGTAGAATACTACACAGTCAGTAAAAATGATCACTGTAAATAATTTTTATGACATACAGAATATTTAAGGAAACAGTGAATATTCCAGGTTATGGTAATGTTAACAGGCTGTAGCACAGAGAATGAAAATATATGGATCTTCCTCGACTTATGGTGGGATCATGTCCTGAGAGGCCCATCATAAGTTGAAAATGTCATAAGTCTAAAATGCACTTAATACAGTTAATCTACTGAACATCATAGCTTAGCCCAGCCTACCTTAAACATGCTCAGAACACTTACATTAGCCTACAGATGGGCACAGTCACCTAACACAAAGCCTGTTTTATAATAAACTATTGAAGATCCAATGTAATTTATTGAATACTGTACTGAAAGTGAAAAACAGAATGGTTAGATGGATACAGAATGGTTCTATGGATATCGCTTGTTCACCCTCGTGATGGCGGGGCTGCCTGGGAGCTGTGGCTCGCTGTCCCTGCCCATCACGAGGAGCATCATACTGCATATTGCTAGCCCCGGAAAAGATCAAACTTTGAACTATGGTTTCTATTGAATGTGTATTGCTTTTATACCATTGTAGAGTTGAAAAATCATAAATTGAAACTTCTTAAGTTGGGGGCCATCTGTAGTACATTAATTAAGACAGAAGGTTATTTGTCTCCAGATAACAGCCCAGGTTGTTTCAACTGGCGGAGCAACTCAACTTCCTGTGGTCATTTAAGGTCTCACATTTCTTTTACGCAGCTTATTACTCAGTTATTTGTAAAGACATTTTTCTGGTCTGTATTTCAGCTCTTAGAAAGGCAAAAGATGCCAAAGTCCTGGAAATACAGCTAAACTTTAAGATAGTTCTGAGATATTGGTACAATATAAGAAAGCAGTTTCTAGTGATTACGATAAATACTAAACGAGGGTGACTGCATTGGTAGCATAACTACTCAACTCAAGTCTTTGGTGATGTTAAAGAGGGATTTGCATTATCAGAAAAGTGGGTGGGTAAAAAGTCTAAGTATCCTTCCAAATTTAAGTTTCTGCTATCTACAAATTATAAAACATTATTATTTTGGAAGCTTTCTAAACCTTTCAAACTAATAATGACTTTTATTTACATTGCCATTTGCAAACTGAATTGCCAAAGCATTTAGCTACAATCATTTCATATTAATATTTGCTACAGCTAACACCCTTTTTACCCCTATGTTATATGTATGTCGTCTATGATGATAATTGACTGGTAACCAATATAGTTAATGTAGTTAAGCTATGTAGTTAAGCTAACTAGCGACCCATATAGGTACTGCAGTTAAAGTTAAGACATGAAGGTACAAATGATAAGAACCTCCATCTGAAGAAAAATTTTTGGAGAAAAAGATCCAAAATACTATTGAGAATAAAAAAAGAAAGAAAAATAAATGTTATAGAAACAAAACTTTTGGACAAATTATAGATGAACACCTACTGTTTTGCTTTCTTATCCCCTTTCTTTATATTTTTTTTCTTTTTCTGCAACAATGTTTGGGGTGTTTTTTCATTGACTCCTTAAGTGAAAATCAGTTTTTATATAGTTCCTTCATTTCGCAAAGTCAGCTTTTAAATGTCCTGAACTCTTATATTTGCACATCCTTGTAAAGAACATTTCTTATTTTCTGCCCATTAACTTGAACCCCTGTGTTCCTCACCAGATTCACTATGATGTAAACTTATGAGTTTAATATTGTCCCTTGTGCTGCCACCTCAGGAAAAAAAATAGAAGCTGTAATCTAGAAAAATCTTCCTTTTTCCTCTTCATTTTCAATTCAGTTTGTGAGGTTTGTGTGAAATTTGATTTGCTTAAGTGCATGTCTTTGTTGAAAGTGTCATTTGTGTAATGGTTGTGAGGTCAGTCTGCCTGGACCCTAGTCTGACTTCACCCTTTCTGGCTGTGTGAACTTGGGCAAGTAATCTAACCTGTCGATGAATCAATTTTCTCTGTAAAATGGAGAATATAACAGCAGCTCTCACAGCGTTGTTGTGACAATTGCATGTGTTGGTAATTGTAGAGTTTATTGCATTGTACATTATCATAGTATTTTAAACATTATTATTCTGATTACAGGAGTAAGATATGCTTGTGAAGTTTAAACAATGAAAAAGTAGAATACAGAAAGCTGATTAAAGTTATTTGAGTTAATTAAAGAATATATTTCAATAAATCATTTTATAGAGATATTTGAATTCAGTATCCAAAGAAACAACAACAAGAAATATCGGTTAATTTGCATTTCTTCTCACAATTCTGATTAACTTTAGTTTATACATCAGTTAAGAAAGACATAAAAATCACCAAAATTCTGGTTATAAACCAGAACTACGACATTTCTAAATGATAATCATCTGGACTTATCCATAAAATATAGCTTTAATTGCTAAAATAAATAGCTAGAATCACATTAACCATTTTAAAGGACTATTGTAGCTGTTTAAGTATTTCATAAAGCTATAACCTGTTAAGCCTTAATAAATGATTTCATTTCTGATGATATTTAACCTAATCATATTTAACCTAACAATTCATAGAAATTCCTAGCAGTCTAAGGAGAGGCTAAACAAAGAGAAAAGAGTAAATCATAGTGAAAGGTGATTGTTTGTGGATTAGCTCTCATTTCCTCAGTGTCTCAAATCAAAAAAAAAAGATCCCTTAACATAACATAATACTGCTTGCTGTTAAATGAATTAAATCATCCCTTATTCTTGGCTGAATGTAGTGGGCATCACCTAAAGAAACGGCTCATTTAATTATATCCCAAGTAATATGTCTCTTAAGAAAAGTCATTTCTGAAAATAACTGTTTTGATCACTCTTTACTATTTTCTACAATAATAGAGTTTGTCTAAAAATCTTAGCATTTAAAATACCCCTGACCAGAAGATTAAAAACAAATAGTGCCATCAAATATTATCATTAACAGTATCTCTATTCCCTATAAAGTTATGCTTCTGTTTTTCAATACAGGTATCAGCAACATATTTCTTACAGCTTCTTATCTTTCTGTCAGATAATATCTATATTATTATCGTATTGATTTTTCTCACCCACATAACTATTCCTGTGGAGTTTACCTTTCATAAGCTCTCTTGAATTTAAAAAGAACTTTAAAGGAATTAAAACCACCAACCAGTAAAGAAAATTGTACTAAATTACTTGGTCCTTCATTAACATTTCTGAGGATTAAAATGCTTATGAGAATCGTATAGAGAAAAATTGTGAGCACAGGTAGTTTACTTCAGAGAAAATGAAGAGTTATGACTCATTGTTTTCTCCAGTGAATCTCTCAATACCGAAGACATCAGCAGGTTGCCATGAGAGGAGTTGTTCCCTCCCATTAGGAAAAGGAAGTTATTATTTATTTTCAAAGCATTCTTCCAAGTGCTTTAGTTTAATTCTAACAACAGCTCTATAAATGCTGTAATATTATTATCTGGATTTATTTTATTTTATCTTTGCTGAGGAAGATTTGCCCTGAGCTAACATCTCGGCCAATCTTCCTCTATTTTGTACATGAATGAACACCACAGCTTGGCTGCCTACGAGTCATGTAGGTCCATTCCCGGGAAATGACCCTGGGCCACTGAAGTGGAGTGCACTGAATTTAACCAGTAATCCACTCTGTGGCTTTTGATTGAAGAACTCAATCCATTTACATTTAGAGTGATTGTTGACATTTGAGGGCTTAATACTGCCATATTATCACTTGTTTTTCCCTTCTGTATTTTCCTTGTTTCTCATCCTGTGTATTTCTGACTGCCATTTCAGTTTGGTGTTTCTCTATAATGGTTTTCTCATTATTTATCATTTGTGTCTCTATTCTGATTTTTTGTTTAGTGGCTACTGTGAGGTTTTTATAAATTATCTTGTAGATGAGATAGTCCATTTTCTGATAGCCTCTTATTTCCTTAGTCTAAGCAAGTTCCATCCCTTTCCTCTTCCTTGTCTAAATAAACTGTTATCATAACTTATTACATTTTGTGTTGTGAGTTTATGATTAAAATGAAGAGACAATAGTTATTTTTGATGCTTTCCTTCCCTCTATCTTTAAGGTTATAATTAAATGTTTGCTAATCTGTTCTGATGCAGAGCTGCAATTTTCTGATTTTGTTTGTCTAGATGTCTCCTTGCTCAAGGCTTTGTAAACCTTTCCTTTTTTTTCAAGCATGAGGGCCTCCATCATTGATTGTAGGGGGGTCTTATGGTGATGAACTCCCTCAGGTTTTGTTTATCTGGGAAAGTCTTTATTTCTCCATCGTATCTGAAGGATAGTTTCACTAGATAGATTATTTTTGGCTGAAAGTTTGTCTTTCAGAATTTTGAATATATCATTCCACTCTCTCCTGGCCTGTAAGGTTTCTGCTGAGAAATCTGCTGAAAGCCTGATGCAGGTTCCTTTGTAGGTTATTTTCTTCTACGTTGTTGCCCTAAATATTTTTTCTTTGTCATTGACTTTGCCAGTTTTACTAATATATGCCTTGGAGAAGGCCTTTTACATTGATGTAATTAGGAGTTCTATTAATTCATTTACATGTGATTCAAGCTCCTTTTACAGGTTTTGGAAGTTCTCAGCTATTATTTCTTTGAACAAGCTCTCTGTTCCTTTTTCCCTCTGGAATACGTCTAAGCCTTATGTCACATTTCCTAATTGAGTCAGATATTTCTTGGAGAATTTCCTCATTTCTTTTTAGTTTTAGCTCTTTCTCCTCCATTTGCAGCATTTCTATATTTCTGTCCTCTAAATTACTGATTCTGTGCTCCAGAATATCAGCTCTGTTTTTTAAGGACTCAGGACTTTTCTTAATTTCATTCATTGTGGTTTTCATCTCCAACATTTCTGAGTTTTCTTTTTTTATAATTTCAGTCTCTTTGGGGAACAATTCCCTCGGTTCATTAATTTTATACCTGAGATCATTAAACTGTCTTTCTGAGTTTTCTTTAACTTGTTGAGTTTCTTTATGATAGCTATTTTGAATTCTCTGTCATTTAGATTGTAAATTCCTGTGACCTGAGGATTGATTTCTGGGTACTTGTCATTTTCGTTCTGGTCTAGAGTGTTAATAGGCCTCTTCATGTTATTTGATGGGGTGGGGTTTTACCATCACATATTGGTAGTTTCTGGTCACAGTTTCCACCTGCCACCACTGGGTGAGGGGGCAGGAGATGTGTTTTCTGAGCCCTCTGTGACCCATGCCAGATGCTCCTGTCCACTGGAAGCTGTGCTGACAGGGTCTGTCTGCATTTGCCCATTGGCCACTGTGGCTTTACACACATATGCACAGGCACTCTGGCAAGGATCCCCTCCTCCGGCTGACTGGTCAAGCTGGTGCACCAGGTGGTGCCGAGAGGTGCTTTCTTTCACATGTGTGACCCCATGGGCCCCACTCTGCACTCACTGTCTGCCTGTTGGGCTGCTTGGTATGGTGTGGATGCCCACATGACTGCTTAGCTGCCTTGGTGTGGAGCATTACCCCAGGTTCACAGGCAGCTCTGAGAGCACAAGTGTTCCTGCAGAGGGCTGACCTTTCCCCCTTCTCCTCTCAGGGTCCCGTGCCAGCTGCCACACAAGGTCCCAGGCTCTAGATTGCTACCACTTGAGAGTGAGAGGAAATCCCCTTACCTCCTTCCCCTGCCTCCTGGATCTGGGGGCAGGGAGGTCCATCACCTCCACCTTCAGATATGTGG
Organism: Equus przewalskii; assembly: GCF_037783145.1. Lineage (NCBI taxonomy): Eukaryota > Metazoa > Chordata > Mammalia > Perissodactyla > Equidae > Equus > Equus przewalskii. The sequence continues at coordinate 41,478,868 of NC_091850.1, forward strand.
CTGTGTGAATCTCTCAGTCATCTTTTGTACTGAATGAATGTCCTCTATTGGTTGATGAATGTCTTTTTCACTATATCCTAGAGAGGAGACTCTAAGGGAAGCGTTTACTCCACCATGATGCTGATGTCACTCCTCTAGAATGAGCTTTTTAATGTATATTTTATCATGTTATGCAGCTACTTACAATTCTTCAATATGGCCCAGTCCTTAGAGATTAAAGTTGAATTTGTCCTAAATGTCACAGAGGCCCCCTTCATCTCATGATCTTTGATTCATTCTCTAGCCACACATCTAACCACCCTTCAATGCATGAACATGAACTTTTGGCTAACATTCCTCACCCTTCCTTATTGAAAGTGTTTGTGTTCCTTAAAATCTATGCATATATACTGGTTATGTAATCTTCTTTTCCCTTTTCACTAACAGAATTTGCTATTACTTAAAATTTTTATATTGAAACCATAACTCATTTACAATTTTAATTACCCTAAGCTATTAAATATTTTCCATATTTTATGTGAAAAAATTTTTTTCAGCAATTTTTAATGAAATGCATTATCTTCGTGGAGTTTACTGACATAAGCTTCTTTTTGTACTTCCTTGCTACTCCCTTGTATAGAATTCACTCTATGAGTATTGCTCCCCAAACCTATGGGAAATCTACCCCTCCCCTCTTTCCCTAGTTCACTCCCGCTCAGTTTTCGGACCTCATTTCAAGTGTGACTTCCAGATGTGCTGAGGCTCCCATTTCAGCACTTTACAACGTGCTGGGCCCTAGACCAGCAGATTCAGCATTGCCTGAAAACTTCGTAGACATGGAACTTCTCAGGCCCCCATCAGATCCCCACAGATACCTAGGCACTCAGGTCCAGGAGATAGAAATTGATTCTTTTTTTTCTTTCTTTCCTTTTTTTTTTGTGAGGAAGATCGGCCCTAAGCTAACAGCTATTGCCAATCTTCCTCTTTTTGCTTGAAGAAGATTGTGCCTGAGCTAACATCTGTGCCAATCTTCCTCTATTTTTTGTCTGCACGATGCCACCACAGGATGGCTTGATGAACAGTATGTAGATCCATGCCTGGGATCCAAACCCTGGGCCACTGAAGCAGAGTATGCAAACTTAACTACTACACCACCAGGACAGCCCTGCCAATTGTTTTTAACCACTATATTCGCTGTACTTTTACAAGGCCTGGCATAGAGTAGGCACACAGTAAATATTTGCTGAATAATGAATACACCACTTGGTTTTTTTCTTTGTCCTTCTTGTTATCCTATAACCTTGTTGCTTTGGTCCTTTTATATATTATATATATATATATATATGAATAAATTTATAGACATACATTATTGGGATATATTGAATTTTCCAATAATACGTATTTTCCTTGCCTTTCCTCTGGCAATGTAACCATTATAAAGATTGCACAGGGGCTGGCCCAGTTGTGCAGTGGTTAAGTGCGCATGTTATGCTATGGTAGCCCGGGGTTCATTGGTTCAGATCCCGGGTGTGGACATGGCACCGCTTGGCAAGCAATGCTATGGTAGGCGTCCCACATATAAGGTAGAGGTAGATGGGCACGGATGTTAGCTTGGGGCCAGTCTTCCTCAGCAAAGAGAAGAGGATTGGCAGCAGTTAGCTCAGGGCTAATCTTCCTCAAAAAAAAAAAAAAAAAAGGATTGCAGAAACCAAGCTTGATTTAATGTTCTGTTTTGAAAATTTAGTTATTTTGTCGTATGAATGTCTATGTAAACACAAAGTGTGTGTTATATTCAAGGCATCATGAAAAACTTACTGAGTGGGAAAATAATCATATTTAATGCTTCAGTTTTTGGTATATTATTTTATTCCTTATTTAAATATAGCCTCACAAAAAATTATGGCTTACAGCAAAATGGCTAGTTTAAAACCAATTGAGGGGGCTGGTCTAGTGGCGCAGTGGTTAAGTTCACACCTTCTGCTTCAGTGGCCCAGGGTTCACCGGTTCGGATCACGGGTGAGGACATGGCACCACTTCGCAAACACCATGCTGTGGTAGGTGTCCTGTGTATAAAGTGAAGGAAGATGGGCATGAATGTTAGCTCAGGGCCAGTCTTCCTCATCAAAAGGAGGAGGATTGGCGGTAGTTAGCTCAGGCTAATCTTCCTCAAAAAAAACCCAGAAACAATTGATACTACTAAAATATTTGTTTACATAAATGCAGTGTGACTACTAGGAAACAAGTGTTTATACTGGTAAGAACACTTCATGGCTGAGATATCACCCGGTCAGGGACTATAATGCTAGTGCACCTTGCAGTCACCTTCACATCTTATTTTTGACAATTAATTAAGAAACATCATTCATTACAACGCTTTGTTCAATTATTAAAAAAAAATCCCTTTCATTCATACATCTTTTAAACCACACTTATCTCTTTGACTTTCACTTATTTCATTCAAAACTGAGCTAGGCTGATAAGTCTTAATTATTTTATATAATACTAACTATAATTCTCGGCAGCCATTCTTGATAGACAGTTATCTCTTATTAATTAAATAGACAGCATTTATATTTTAAATTGCTATAACAGGTCTTTCGATGATACTAGTCTAATGCCTTACAAGAATAAAGAAACATATAAAGTAAATGGAAGGTCATTATCATCTTATTTGTTTTTCAATGCTAATGAGAATCATATAATCTAATAGAATATTAATAAGGACTTTACGCCAATTTAAAAGTTCGGGTGAAAATATTATAACCATGTATATTCAAATGATTTCACAACTGCATTCAAAGACCACATACTCACAGACTCACAAAGAATATTCCAGTATTTGTCATTTAAAAAGCATAGTAAAAGTAAAATATAAATACACATAAGGGTTTTTAATTTGCAATTACCCCAGCAGTCATTTCAGATAATTTGTCTCATGTTAAGTATTTGAATTTATATTTTCACATTGACAAAGTCCTTGTCATTATCCCAAAGAAATCAATAAACCAACCATAATTTTGAGAGAAAATGTTTTATAATTTTTGATTAGCTTTATTATTATTGGTAAAACTGAATACCCAAAATATGTTTAAACTTATCATTTTATTATTATTGTGCATGTCACATGGTTAATTAGAGAGTAATAAATACAACCAAATGGTACTCTAGCATAGTCAGTAAATTCCTATTGTAAATGGCATTTGTAAGGGTGCCTGTTTGGTATATCAGCCACATTAAGAGTAGAACAACTATCAATTGAATTTTAACATAAGATAAAAATAATTCATCAATATGAGGACATTCAAATATAAAAACTTTGCAAAACAGGATATTTAAGTAAAAATATATGGAGATACTTTAATAAAATAAATATACATATATACATTTATCTGTTATTTATACTGGATATTATATACATTATCTGTAATTATGATACATTATCTGTAATTATGATATTTAAGCGTGTTTAATTACTTTGAATATTATTCCTGTGTTTATGCCACTCAGGATCAGCAAACTAAACTAGTGTATGTATGTATACTTATATACACTATTACCTAAACAACATACATTATGATTATAAGTCTCATGAAAAATGCTAGATTTTGAAATCCTGAAAGATGCTGTTATGTTTTTAAAATGAGACCAACACATAATCTATTTTAATAATTAGCTGATTACATTTTAAATTTGTTCATTTTCAAATAACAAAATAATATTGACAATAAAGTATGGAATGTTTAATTCACTAAACTGTTATTTTATATAGTAAGATATAATTTGATCTACTTGTATCAATAAAATATGAACTACTTGAGTCATCATAAATACATGTTCTTGTTAATTCTACACTTATAACTTGTATATTATACTATTTTGTTATTTCTGTTATTTATCAATTTCGTTTGGGGAGATAAAGTGGTTTTCTCAGAGAAATCTTAATTACTAATTTAAAAATGAAAACATATTTTATCCCAATGCAACAGATTAAGGAATCAGAATTTCATTCGAAACTTTATTGAGATTGATGGTTTCAACGTTTTAAAACGACATATTTGAGTGCTAATTCATACCGTAATTTTAGACTTCAAGATTTACTTGATACAGAATAAAGTTTTCTTTGGTACATTTCTCCCTTTCTTTGTATACCTTCCCCAGTCCTTCAACAGAAACTTAGAAAGGGTACAAATAACTTTTGTTACATCTAGTGACCCATATAAGCTCATAATCTCCGTCTTCTTCCCAGTGTTTGCCCTTACTTCTTGTATCTCTCCCCTCATCCCTATTACCGGTTTTGTGACCATGAAATATTCTAGTTCTCTTCAGTTGCAGAGCATTTTACCAAAAAACAATTTGCTTTTGGGAGATTGATTTCAATCAAATTGATTTTTGAAGAGTTAACCTACAGCTATTTCTATCTACTTACAAAACCACTTCCTTAAATTTTATTTTTACTGGTAGCACAAGCTCAGCATGCTCAAATACAACAGCTATAACTTCCTCCTGAAATGATTTTCTAGTCATGTCTTCTTCGTTAGCTTGTGTTGTAATATTCCATCTGTTCTCCCAGAGCAGACATTGGGCGATATATTTGATTATTTCCTTGCATTCATCATCTAGGATGGGTCATCAAAATATACCATTTTTCTTGCAAAATATGGGATGGATAATTTTTGTTTTAGTTCTCTTAAAGGTCATTCTTACATCTTCCTTAGCTTTTCTCACTAGTCTAAATACTATCAACTTGAATGAGACTCCCTTTTCTCAACCCACCCTGCATAACAATATAAAGTTCTTCATACAAAATCACTGGTCTGTGTATGACATATTCTATCACAATATCTGTTGCTAAATATTTAAATTCTAAAGCTCCGTATTATCAAGACATTTCTTAAACTCTCGCTACCATAATAATAATTCTTTCCATTGTGTAATCACACTTCTTTCTTAGGTTAACTTCCTCGCTGTTCCCTTATCCAATACCATATTTCCATGTGCAAATAATTTCTATGTTTCAGAAGAATACCTGTTTTTCATGTTAATATCCTGATATGTTCTTCCTTTTCATTCATAACATGTATTTCCTAAGCTTCGAAAATTTAAAGATCAAAACAATTTGCCTTTTTAAATGAAAATCTATAATGACTTAATTGGAAGCACAGAATTCTATTCCTGTACGCTAACTGTTGCCTAACCAACATAATTGACAGTTGCTGATAAGAAGAAGCATTTATTAAACTACCAGATGTCTTTCAGTCGTCCATTCTACAAAGAAAAACGTTGAGCCGCACATAGTCACTATATGACTATTAATTGATAATGTTAAAGTTAAATCTTTTTAGAAAATGAAATACAAATGTATTTTGGTTATTTGACAATCCATTCCCAGTTTATTATGTATACATAAAGTAAATTTTACTCCAGAAAACAAAAGTGAACCTAAAAATTCAAACTGTAGAACTTTTTAAATTTATTTTTGAGATAGTTTATATAATTATATAATGTATTATTTCATACATGAAATGGATCGTACTTACCATAATTAAATAATTTTATGTAAATTCTTTCTACAACATTACTGATAGGTGTTACTGTAGTTCTAAGGTTTTCTTCTCTTTAAATGTTTATCCTTATAAACATTTAAATGTTAACAATTTTTTTATGGAAATGTTCTACCAGTTATTAATTATCATGATAGTTGTCTACCTTATGGCAATCTTCTTGCTCATGTCTAGATTTTCTCAAGCCATTTATTCTTTCAATCATTTATGAATACCTATCTCTATGTCATTTATTCTTCTACATATGGATATACAGAGAAAAGAACCTGATATGATCCTTGCCTTCAAGGATAATTACAGAAATTCTCTGTCTTAGTTCCAAGAGCTCTAAAATGGAGATAATGATTCCAAACTCAGATTTGTTTTGAGAATTAACTGATTTAATGCGGTAAAGGATATAGCATTGTGTCTCATGCATAGGATACGTTCAATTAATGTTAGCTTATTTCAATGCAACCTATGATGGCATCAATATTTTTGATGGCAATACTTCACAGAAAAGACTCACCTTGAATATATAGTTAATTAAACATTCTGAAATGTCTTTGCACATACATTGAAGCCATTTTGAAAAATATGTGGTTGATTTCTTTATACCTAGGTTTGAATTTTCACATTATTTTTCATCCTTTCAGATAGTCAGTTTTTCCACCTAGATTGGATTTTGATTTAATGAACCTGAAATTTCTCTCAATTTTGCATAGTATACACATTTGATCAACTTTCTAACTATGTCAAGATATTAATCACAAATAAAATAATAAATTTTACAGAACTGATGAATCCTTAAAAGTCTATCTAAATCCTGCTAGAAATTTATCTTGAGTTTCACATTAATTTTCCCATAAGAAAATGTGATCATGGGAGATCAATGTAGGATATTTTGAGTGTCCCTAAATAGTATTTTCTCTGGAACAAATTTCTTGATTTGTCTAAAGGGCTAATAGAGTGATCATGTCAAATACGTTATTAAAATCAAGGTCACCACATTTTTTAAGATTCCATTAGATTAACATGCCATGACTTGTTGCTGAATGCAAGTTACTTCACAGAGGTTAATGCATTTCTTCGAAATTCTTGCACACTGTTACTTCAGTAATTTATTCCACTGTTGAATTCTATCCCGGATCTATTCCATGGTTCAATAGACCATGTCATATTTGGCATTCATTCTGTAGAATCAATTTCAGGAAATAAACTTGTCTAAATACTGATTATAACTATTACTTTTAAATTTTAAATGTCTTTTTGTTCTCAACAAATCCATGAACTATATGCAGAAGTTAAAATACTGGAGTATCTAACTTTTTTTTTCCCGTTTATAAAGTTCCCCTTATTCAAGGCTAAAGAAAATCTGCTTGAGAGAATTCCATTTTGTGACATAGAATATCAATTCTCAAAATATTTCATATGAAATATTAATATGGTCAATGAAAATGAATGAAATGAAAAAAATGTTCACTGGTCAAATAAATTGAGAATTGGAGTTAAACAAAGTTAAAGAGATTTATTCAGCCCAAGACTTAGTAATGGCTTTAGCATATAATGTAAAGCAAAATATTCCAGAGGGAGATGTGGTTGCTTCCATTTCCTTACTCATTGACCCTTACTCATTAAACAATGGTCTCATTTCTTTCCTTCAGAGATTATCTCTCAAGCTTAATTTCCTCCAGTAGTCACTTGGAAAGTTCGGTTTAGGAGAGTCTTGGCTTAAAATTGTTCCCACGCCCACTCTAGCAGGCTAAGAATTTAGGATGTAAATGTACTAGCACTCAAAATCTGAAGACTCCCTCAATCAATGTTCATATGCTTAAAAAGACTTGATAATTCTCGTAAAATTTAAAGGTACAGGGGATGAACAAATTCATACTTATTTGAAAATAGTTAGCGTCAACATATATTTTGTATATTTTTACACTGCAAAAATAAAACTGTGAATTATAATTATACAAGAGGATAGAACGATTTTGTTTCCTCACAATGGTATTTTCCTCTGATAAAATTCTGTCATTTGAAAGTTTCCAAAAATACCCAAATGCCCATTAGGAATATAAAAGGAATCATTCTTGGAAAGCATTAGTTTTGTTACTTTTAATACAGTTGCATTATTGTAATATTTAAAGATCTGCCCAAAAAAACCCCACAAAACTATTAGATGAGGTCTTTCGTGTAATTTCCAGCTTCTCAGAGTTTTAGATCTTTTCTCACCAATGTTACAACAAAATAGGGAATTAAAGTAGATATATTCATTCCCCTAATTTTTTTTCAACAATTTCCCCAAGTTGTTTTTGTTCACTTTGCATTGTTTCTAAAATATGCCAGCTAGATAAGCTTGCCTCCTTATTATTCTCCCATACAGAGTGCTTGATTTGTTGTGGAAAGGAAGCGTAAGTGCAGTGTGCTCTAATTTTAGTTACAGCTATATTTTGTTTCATTCTGCACATTTTGCATTAATTTCACACAATTTACATGTCCCAGGTAAAACAAAAGCTCATAATTAATGCATGGATAGAGAAAAATAGGGCAGATAGAGTGGTATTTGGCTTATGGCTCATAATACTATTCGGAATTGTGTAGGGAAGGTAGAATAAATAGTTAATGGAGAAGACATTTTAAGTAATTTATCAAACAGGAGAGGGGACTCCAAGCTTCTAGAGCTAGGATGTAGAAATAATACAAGCTGTGCAATTATGTACTTTTCAAGTGATAAACTGCATATCTATGGCATTACAGCATAGAGTCACAGCACGAATTCTTGTATGGTGATATTTACCTCTATTACACACAGTCAGGAACAGCACGCTGGGAGACTCGGTGACCCATTTGTTCTTTTTTTCCTCCAAATATCCATGTGGCATTTCATCAGCACCGCTATTCACATGAGTAGCATATGCTAGCTAGAAATAAATGCCAGCATATCAAGATAAATTCTAAAGACATAATAGCATCTTGAACAGTCTGGGTAAATGCTTATATTTTCATGTGTAAAAAAATGACCTATTTTTGAAAGAACATGCTCTCTTGTATATGATTTAAAACATCTGTAAATATGCAATATGTAAAAAAAGTCAAGATTTCAAAACATGTAAAAAGAAAAAAAATCAGTGAAAAAGTAAACCAAAGTGGTGATTGTATTTTCTTGGATCCCATATATTTTCAGTCACCCAGTGGGCATGGGAGTCTCCACACACATGAATTTGAATTTAAGCTGAGATGTGCTTATTATTAATTATTTTTTTCTCCTGAGGTGAAGTAACTGAAAACACTGACTTATTGTGTCATCCCCTCTGGATTTTGGCTTCTCCCAAATTTGCAGTCTAAACTCAGGTTCTGAAAATGGGGGTTGGGGGATAAAGCCTTAGGTGATCCCTAAATTTAGGGACAGATGGTAGGCGGTAAGTGCATTACTCACTGTCCATCTGAGTTTGCATATTTCTGAATCAGGCTTAGAGATGTCTCATTTCTCCTTGTAGAATCGTCCTCTTCTCCAAAACATGGAATTACTTTCGATAAAGTCTTTTTCTTCCAAACCCAGTTCTGCAGCTCATTCTGTGTATTTTATTGTATTTTCATTCCATTTTGCAATGTATTTTCCATAATTTATCTACCAATATGAGACTTTGCATTTAAACCTCACTTACCTAATTTTTCAAAAATCTATTCTCTCACTAGTTTTCTTGAAATGCAAATAAGTAAAAAGGAGAAGAAACTTGAATATTGTTTTATTTTAAAAGAAACGTCTTCTGGTCTATCAACTACCTTTTATAAATGTGACGTCATATTTCTTTTTGATTTCTCAGTAGACTAAGGGATGTTATATGCTATCATTTACATTTTGTCTTTTTTACAAAAGTAACTTAAGAAATAGAATTTGTCCAAGAACTTCAATCCTTGTATGATCTTAAAATACGTGGTGTGTAATATGTTTGGGGTATTTAATTGGAATCCAAAAAGTAAAAAAAAAAAATTAAAAGGATTCAAAAATAAGTACTGTTCAAATAAACAGAAACATAATAGTAGAATTTCTTTCAAAACCTAAAGGATAATCATATAGTCAATATGCTTGTCACAATTCCTACTGTTTTGTTTTTTGTCCTCCCGCAGGAAATGGGTTTTGCGTCCTCAATCTCCTCTTTTTTTTTCACCATTACTTTATTAGTATTAGTTTCCTGTTGCTGCTTAATAAATTACCACAAACTAAGAAGCTTGAAGCAATAACCACGTATTTTCTTAAAGTTCTAGGTCAGAAGTCCAGATGGGCTTCACTGGGTTATCTGCTTAGAGTTTCATAAAACTGAAATCAAGGTGTCAGCTGACTAGGCTCTAATCCAGAGGCTCCGGGGCTCTGCGGGGGAGCTTATTTGGGTGGTTGGCTGAATCCAGTTCTGGGCAATCTTAGGACCGAGGCCCGTGTTTTCTTGCTGATCAACAGCCAGTGAACACTTTCAGCTCTGAGAGGCTACTCTCAGGGCCCTTCCATCTGAAGATGCCCCCTTACTCTTCAAATCTAGCAACAAAATACTTCTCTTCTGTCAAATCCTTCTCAACTTCAAAATTCTCTGTTTTCACTACAACTATAGCTACCAGTCCAAGAAAAATCTCTTTGATTTTAAAAGGCTCAGGTGATTGGGTAGGTTAGCCTACCTACATACCCCTCCTATCAGAAGAAGGTCAAATGCTTAGTAGGCTTAATTATACCTGCAAAATCTCGTTACAACTTAAAATAACATAATCACAGGAATAACACCAGGGAGCCAAGGTCATGTTGACCATCTTGGAAAATGAGTTATTTTCCAAGTCCAAAACTTCAAGATACTTGTAGTTTTTTGTCTCTGACCTATTCCTTTCTCCTCTAATCCAAATATCTGTAATACTGATGTATTTATTTATTATTTAAATAATTTATTTCAAGAAAAACTACCTACAGAGGAATTATATTTATGTGGACTTACACTCTGAGAAAATATGTAGGGACATATATGTATCTCAAAATGTATTAATTCTCAAACTTTTAAAATATTATGACTACTCAAGATTTTTAAATGGTAGATATGATTTGCATTTCTAAAATTATAACATTTAGAATAACTAAGAAAATATTTTTAGTTTACTATATAATTGATTAAGTAACAGAATCATAAAACATTATGTATTTTTCCTCCTAAAAAAATCAGTCATTTGCTATTTAATGTCTCATTACAAACTAGGGGCAAAATTTTTGATGATGAAATATATTTTATAGGTTGAACTGCATTAAATTGTGTTCCATAAATATGGAATTCTGATAATTTTGAAAGCATTTATAAATAGCTTAAAAGATAAAGCAAATTTACAGAATTTTCAGGTAGTCCAGAGTTCAGAAACAGTGATTTTTTCCATATGAAAGAAGAGATTAGCAGATTGATTATGTTATTTAAACTGATTTATTAAGGGAATTCTTCTCAAAATATTTATCCGTATTTATCCAATCCAATTCAGTTTATCCACAATATTTATCTAATATTTATCCATATCCATTATTTAATTAGTTTCTGTACTTTGGCCGAAGTAAATACATGTTATAACTCACATTATATGTCATCAGGGAAATGCAAATTAAAACAATCCAATACTACTACACATTATTAGAATGCACAAAATCTAAAACACTGACATTACCAAATGTGAATATGGAGCAATAGGAACCCTCTTTCACTGATGGTGACAACGAAAACTGGTACAGCCACTTTGGAAGACTTTGGGCTTTGAATGGTAATGATGTGTCAATGTAGGTTCATCAGTTTTAACAAATGTATCGCACTGGTAGGAGATGTTGTTAGCCATCATTGCGGGGGCGGGGGTGGGGGAGGGAATGCATCAGTGAGCCTAAGGTTATATGGGGAATCTCTGTACTTTTATACAATGTTAAATATATGCCTAAGTGAGCCTAAGAGTATATGGGGGATCTCTGTACCTTTATACAATAAAATATATGGTGAAGTTGAATGTTTTGAAAACTTTATTCTTCATAACTTCAAGAGTCTGAGACAAAAAATCTGAGTAATATGTGACTCCATATAAAATAATAAAACTACGTTGTAACTCTATTTTTATTGAGATATAATTTACATAAAGTAGAATTCTTTTATTTTTTTGATTAACATTTCTGAAAGTTTTGACAAGAAGTGCTCATGTAGCCACTAGTGTAATCAACATGTAGAACAAAATTTCCACCTGTCCCTGGAGAGTTAACCATTCCTTTCACCCCAGGTCCTGGTAGCCACTGATCTGTATTCTATCCTTTTAGTTTTGTCTTTTCTTCTAGAATATCATATAAACGAACTCATACAGTATATAGTCTTATGAGTCTGGATTTTTCCAGGGAGCAAAAGGCATTTAGAATCATCCACAGTGAATGTGTCAGTAACTCTTTTCTTTTTATCTCTGAGTGATATTCCATTATAAGGATAAATAATAGTTTATTCATTTACTAGGTTAAGAATAGTCGGGGGTTTGCCAATTATTAATAAAATTACTATAATCATTTACATGCAGGTTTTTGCATGAACGTAAGTTTTTACTTCCCTTGAGAAAATACCTGGTAGTGGGATTGCTAAATTGTACAGTAGGTATATACTTAATTTTGTAAGAAAATATCCCTGGGCTTCCAAAGTGGCTGAAAGATTTTACCTCCCCACTATCAGTATATGAGAGTTTCAGTTGCTTTATATCTTTGGAAGCAATCGATAATACCATTTCTAAAAATAATTTAATTTTAGCCATTCTAATAGATACTTATATTCCATCATGGTTTTAATTATCTTTTCATTAATGACTAATGAAGTTGAGCATCTTTTCATTATTTTTTTCCACCACTGTATATCTTCTTTGGTGAAATGATCAAATAACTTCCATCGATTCGGAGTTTTCTAGAGTTTTTTAAATTATTAATTGGTACTGAATTTTATCAAGTGCTATTTATGTACCTATTTAGAAGACCATATTGATTTTCTTTGTTTGGCCTATTGATATGATGATTCACATTGGTTAATTTTCAAATATTGAATCAACGTTACATTCCGAGTTAAAATTCCATTGATCATGATGTATTATTCTTTTTATATTTTGTTCTCTATAACTTGCTAATATTTTACTGAGACTTTTCTATTTATGTTCATGTGAAAAATTGGTCCCTAGTTGTGATTTTTTGTTGAGTTTTCATTTGATTTGACATCAGTGTTAAAGTGAGTTGGAAAGCATTCCTCACTTTATTTTCTGGAAGATTATTTAGTATAGACTTACTATTTTGTATTTCTTTAAATTTTGATAGAATTTGTCAGAGGAACTGTTGGGCTTTGGGGTTTGTTGAAAGGCTAGCTACGTATATAATTGCTTTAATAGAATTAGGGCTTTTAAGGATATCTGTTTTATCTGGAATGAGCTTTGGCAGTTTGTGTCATTCAAGAAATTTCCATTCTATCTACATTTTTGGAATAAAGTTGTTCACATATTTACTTATTATCCGTTTAATTTCTGTAGTATCTGGAGTGATATCCATATTTTATTTATTATATTGGTAACTTGTATCTTCTTTTTCATGGCCAGTTTTTCTAGAGTTTTATTCATTTTATGAATTTTTTAAAAAGTCAGCTTTTTGTCTTTTTTATTTTATTTATTTTTCTTTTTAAAATTTTATTGATTTTTGCCCCTTATGATTTCTTTCCTTCTGCTTATTTTAGGTTTGATCTGCTCTTATACTTCTTATCTCAAGGTGGAATCTTAGATAGTTGATTTGAACTGTTCTATTCTTTCTAATGTAATCCTTTATTGCTATTAACTTTCTCTCTGTGCACTCCTATAGTTGCATTGCCCAAATTTTGAAATAGTGTGTTTTAATTTTAACTCAATTCAAACTATTTTCTAATTTCCCTTGTGGCTACTTCTTTGACCCCTGGGTTATTTAGAAACGTATTGTTCGATTTCACAATACTCTTGAATATTTCAGATATCTGTTATTGATGTCTAGTTTAATGTTGTTAGTGTGACAGCATACTTTGTATGATTTCAATTCTTGTAAGTGTATTAAGATTTGTTTTATGGCCCTGCTCTATGGTCTGCCTTGTTGAATGTTCCATGTGCACTTGATAAGAATGTATATTTTCTGTTACTGGGTGGAGCATTCTATAAATATCAAATAACTCAAGCTGGTTGATAGAATTATTTAGAACTTCTAAATCCTCACTCATGTGCAGATCCAATCTTCCTTCTCAAGCTTGTAATTTCCCCTGCAACCCCGAGTCTCTGAAGTGATCAAAAAAGTTATTATTTTTTTTGATTATCCAATGTTTGCCGTTGTTGTTATTGTTGTTTTTGTGACACCAATGTTGTTGCTAACTTTGTATATTCTAAGCGGAAGCCAGAAAACATAATTGCATTTTTAGAGAAAAATGGAAAACAGTTATTGGTTCCACCTTCTGTTCTTTGGCTGGTTTGCACTTGTTGCATTCTGGGAATCCTTACCAATCCACTCTCAGTACTTTACTGTGAAAGATGAGAAATGCTCATAAGGAGGTGAAAATGTATTCTATTTACATTTTAAAACTATTCATAAGAACCGAAAATTAATAAATATGCTGTTAGAATTCTTGTGAAAAGTGTGACATGAAACCACTTAGAAATTTGAAAACTAAAGTTTCTCTCTATTAATGTTGGTTTTAGGTGTACAACATTATGATTTGATATTTGTATATATTGAGAAATGATCACCACAAGAAAGCTCGTTAATATTTTGAATTCTTTTACAGTGATTAAACAATCTTTTCAGTATGACAATAACAATAAGAATAGTGGGAAGTAAGAACTTCGAAAGATAAGAAGTTAAATGCTCCCCTCTAAAAAAAACCCGTTTTGTCATAAAATTCTCAACTGCTTCTAATGTGATATTGACACCATCAACAGCTTAAGAAGGAATAAATTTGATAAGGAATGAGTATATGCACGGTACTAGGTTGTCATAATTTTCAACAACTTGTCATACTTTGAAAATATTTGGAATATGTTCTGCAGATACAGTTCATTTCATAATGATCAAACTGTCAAGTGCTTTAGATTGTTTCTCATTCACTGTTTATTTAATACAAGATCCACACATAGTAATTTAACTATTTTGATAGTTATTTGCTTCAAAGAATTTTTGATCAAAAGTCATGCCATAAAAATCCAGAAAGAGTTTACAATAAAGTAACTTAACAAGGCACTGAGGTGAGTACTATAGCCCCCCCCCCCAAGTACTTCTCATTCTGTAGACAGTCATTCTGTTCATTTAAATATAGAATTTAGAAAGAATTTGACTTGACTTGAAAATATTAACTTGATTTTCTAAAAGACAGATGTTAAACTATTTAGAAGCTCATAATTATCAAATAAATGTACGAGACCAAAGAAATTTACTTATACTTGGTACTATTTATTATCAGCAATTGTATAATTAAAAGTACTAATAACTAGCACCATGGAGGCATTCTATATTCCAGACAGCTTCACAGACGTTTTGCGGACTTTACATAAGTAAATATCACCGAAGGCTTGGAAAGTACATGCTGTTATTCCCCTTTAAGAGGCTGGAAAACTAGGTCCCATTAAGAAACTTGCCCAGAGACACAAAACTGTTTTACTCAAAAGCCAATGTTGTAGTAAGTCACCTCCCTGACAAATTATGAGGTGTTATACAAAACTTTCATATGTGTTGATGTGACACGTACATGCTGTCATTCATTGATGGGAAGAATATAATGTTTTGAGCTCCTACACCACACATAAAATGATCATATCTAGATAAATAAATGCAAACGTAGATGCTCAATTTCAGTACAAAAAGAACTAAATTAACAGCAAGAAATAACTTTGATGCAGGAGAATAATCATACATGAATTTAGAAATATTTGCAAAAGTAGCTTCAGTTCCTAAAGAAGGAAATCTTCTAATGATCAGATAGACTGATTCTAGATAGAAAGCCTCCTCAATCCTCTCCAGTGCCAATTTTCCCTGGGTAGGGTGCTTACACAAGTGATAAGAGTTCTACATGGTAAGAGGCCCTCTTGCTCAAAATCTCAGTTGACTGACAGACGGTCCCTTAGGACAAACTGCAAACTTTCTACTAAGAATTAGAAAGGACAAACTCCTGCAGGGGAAATTGCCATTCCTCACCTAGCCCAGGAAGCATGAGCTGCCCAGAATAAGGAGAATGGTTAATGGTTTTCAGGTTGTTTCAAAGCACAACTCTCCTGTAGATAGAGAAGATATTCTATTGAAATGAATGATACTTTGCCTTTCAGTTGGAAAATGCATTTAAAGCTGGTTCAGCAAAACTAAAACTATCTTTTAGATCAATTATTTTTAACTTCACAATATTTAAAAGAAATGAAACCTTTAAATATTTTTGTAGACCATGGGTTACAGTTAGCAAACAATGCCAAAATGTATTTATTAGAACTAATTGATAAATAGTTCTATTATAAATTTTAATCTGTATTTCAAATAATGTCTTAAAAAACAACATTATTTTGTAAGAGTATTTGAATACATTATAAGGCTTTTATATGAAGCATTGATGATACCAAATCTTGATTGTAGGATTTATTTTGAAAGGTTTATTTGGAGGGTCAACTTTATTCTAAAACTGGCATCTCTTTTCTTTCTTCTACACACAATACAGATTCATTTATTTTAAAATTTATCATGTCAAATGATTATTTTCCATTCAAATTATCATTTTTCCTTGTTAAATATATTTCCTCCCAAGTAAAATGCTCTTAGGTATACATATAGATTTTGATCTAGTTAGGTAGATGGCACAAGAGAGTACAGGTTTAATTAACTAAATTCTAGTCTAGCTTTTATATATTTCACAGAAAAATGATTATTGCTATCCTATCCTTGATTTTTAATATGTTACATATCCTTCAAGAGTCAAGACCAATGCTAATTTCTCCAAACCTCAAAATATATTAATTGTCCTGAGTGTTCATTCCCATACCATGCTGTTTGCGTTTCTTTCATCATAATTATCTTAACCATACGTGCTACCAGGTAGTTGTAAGAATAAATGATTACTCACTACTAACACACACACACACACACACACACACATATATAAAGCTAAATTGGCATATATCTTTTTGTAGCTTTATTGAGACATAATTGACATATAACATTATTTAAAGTGTAAGGTGTACAATGTGATGATTTAATACATGTATTTATTGATAAATGATTACCACAGTAGGGTTAATTAACACCTCCATCATCTCACATAATTACCATTTCCTTTTTGTGGTGAGAACATTCAAGACGTACTCTCTAAGCAACATTTAAGAATATAATACGATATTGTTAGCTATAGTCACCATGCTGCACATTGGTTCCCCAGACTTATTAATCTTTTATAACTAGAAGTTTGTACCCTTTAACCAACATCTCCCCATTTCCCCTACCTCCCTTCTTCTGGATACCCCCATTCTACTCTCTGTTTCTATTAGTTTGGCTCTTTTATATTACACATGTAAGTGATGTGCTAGAGTATTTGTCTTTATCTGACTTAAGACAGCATACTGTCCTCAAGAGTCATCCATGTTGTCACAAATGTCAGAATTTCCTTCTTTCTCATGACTGAATAACACCCCATTGTATGTATGTGTGTACATATATACACATAGACGTATATATACATATACCACATCTTCTTTAACCATTCATCTGTAGATGGACACTTACGTTGTTTCCATATCTTGGCTATTGTGAGTAATATTGTAATGGACATGAGACTACAGATAGCTCTTTGAGATCCCGATTTCATTTCCTTTAGATGTATACCCAGAAGTGAAAAATGCTGGATCGTATGGTATTCCTATTTTTCCTTTTTTGAGGAATCTCCATACTGTTTTCCATAGTGGTTCTACATTCCCACCAAGAATGTGCAAGTGTTCCCTTTTCTCCATGTCCTTCGCCAGCAATTATCATCTCTTATCTTTTTGATGATAGCCATTCTAAGAGATGTGAAATTTTATGTCACTGTGGTTTTGATTTGTATTTTTGATGATTAGTGATGTCGAGCACTTTTTCTGTACTTGATGACTATTTGTTTGTCTTCTTTGGAAAAATGTCTATTCAGTTCCTCTAGGCTTTTTAATAGGATTTTTTTTTTTTGGTATTAAGATATATGAGTTCCTTAATATTTTGAATATTAACCCCTTGTCTAATACATAATTTTAAAATTTTTTTCCCATTCTGTAGGTTACTTTTTTCATTTTGTTGACTGTTCCTTTTACTATGTGGAAGCTTTTTAATTTGATGTAATCCCACTTACTAACTTTTGCTTTCATTGCTTATGCTTTTGGTATCATATTCAAAAACTCATTGCCAAGATCAATGTCAAAGAGCTTTTTTCCTATGTTTTCTTCTAGGAGTTTTATGGTTTCAGGTCTTATGTTTAAGTCTTTAATCCATTTTGAGTTAATTTTTGTGAGTAGTGTAAGACAGGGGTACAATTTCATTATTCTGCATATGACTATACAATTTTCCCAACACCACTTGTTGAGAGATTATCCTTTCTCCGTTGAGTATCCTTGGCTTTCTTGTAAAATATTAGTTAACTCTCTATGTGATGGTTTATTTCTGGGATCTTGATTTTGTTGCACTGGTCTATGTGTCTATTTTCATGCCTATACTGTACTGTTTTGTTTACTATAGCTTTGTAATATAATTTTATGAGGAAATGTGTTGCCTTCAACTTTGTTCTTTCTCAGGATTCCTTTGCTATTGAGGGTTTTTTGTGGTTCCATAGGAATTTTAGGATTGTTTTCTCTATCTTTGTGAAAGATGACATTGGAAATTTGATAGAGATTGTGTTCAATCTCTAGAATGCTTTGGGTAATGTGAACATTTTAATAATATTAAATTCTTCCAATACACGAACACAGAATATCTTTCCATTTATTTGTGTCTCTTTCCAATTCCTGTCATCAGTGTTTTAGTTTTCCGTTTCCAGATCTTTCACATCCTTGGTTAAATTTCTTCCTAAGTAATTTTTTTGGATGCTATTGTGAATTGGATTGTTTTCTTTGTTTCTTTTTCAGATGTTTTTGTTGTTAGTGTATAGAAATGCAACAGATTTGTGTATGTTGGTTTTGCATCCTACAACTCTATTGAATTTGTTGATTAGTTCTAATAGCGTTTTAGTGAAGTCTCTAGGATTTTCCATATATAAAATCATATCATCACAATTTTACTTCTTCCTTACCAACTTGGATGCATTTTGTTTATTTTTCTTGCCCGATTGCTCTGGGTAGGACTTCCAGTGCTACACTGAATAAAAGTGGTGAGAGTAGGTATCCTTGTCTTGTTCCTGATCTTAGAGGAAAGGATTAAAATTTTCATCACTGAGTATCATGTTAGCTATGGGCTTGTCATATATATGCTTTATTATGTTGAGGTAAATTCCTTCTATGCCCAATTTGTTGAGAGTTTTTATCATGAAAGATTGCTGTATTTTATAAAATGCTTTTTCTGCATCTACTGAGATAACCGTCTTATTTTTACTTTTCATTCTATTAATGTGATATATCACATTTATTGATTTGTGTATGTTGAACCATCCTCACACCCCAGGAATAAATCTCACTTGATCATGGTGTATGATACTTTAATGTGCTGTAGAATTTTGTTTGCTAATATTTTGTTAAGAACTTTTACAAAGACATTTATTACGGATGTTGACCTGTAGTTTTCCCTTCTGGTATTGTCCTTCTCTGGCTCTGGTATCAAGGTAATGATGGCCCTGTAAGATGATTTTGTGTGTGTTCCCACCTCTTCAGTTTTTTGGAAGTATTTAAGAAGCATAGGAGTTAATTCTTCTTTAAATATTTGGTAGAATTCACCAAGGAAACCACCTGGCTCTGGGCTTTTCTTTTTTTGGGAAATTTTTGATTAGTGATTCAATCTCCTTACCCGTATTCGTCTTGTTCAGATTTTCTATTTCTTCATAATTCAGTCTTGGTAGGTTGTGTGCTTCTAGGAATTTATCCATTCTTCAAGGTTATCCAATTTGTTGCTGAATAATTCTTCATAGTATTCTCTTATGATCTTTTGTATTTCTGTGTTATCAACTGTAATGTCTCTGCTTTCATTTTTTATTTTATTTATTTGAAATTTCTCTTTTTTCCTTAGTCAAGCTTAAGATTTGTCAGTCTTATTTATCTTTCCAAAAAACTGACTTGGTTTTATTGATTTTGTTCTATTGTTTTCCTTGTCTCTATTTCATTATTTCCTGCTTTGCTATTGCATTCCTTCTGCCAGCTTTGGGCTTAGTTTGTTCTTTTTCTAATTCTTTGAGGCATAAAGTTAGGTTATTTTTGTGATCATTCTTTTTTCTTGATATAGGCATTTATCTCTATAAACTTCCCTCTTGGAGCTATTTTTAATGCACTCCATAAGTTTGGATATGTTGTGTTCCATTTTTGTTTGTTTTAGGATTTTTTTTAAATTCCTTTTTTATTTCTTCTTTGATCGATTTGTTGTTCAGACGTGTGTTGTGTAATTTCCACGTATTTGTGATTTTTTCAGTTTTCCTCTTGTTATTGATTGCTAGTTTCATGCCATTGTAGTAGGAAAAGCTATTTGGTATGATTTTAATCTTTTCAAATTTGCTAAAACTTATCAATATTGAATGTAGGATATTAAAGTTTCCCTACTATTATAGTATTGTTGTCTATTTCTCATTCAGATATGTTAGTATTTTCTTACTATATTTAGGTGCTGAGATGTTGGGTGCATATTTATTGATGATTGTTATATCCTATTGATGAATTGACCTCTTCATCATTATATAACAGCTTTATTTGTCTCTTGTTACCAACTTTGGCTTAAAGTCTATATTTTCCTGATGTAAGTGCAGCTACTCCTGCTCTCCTTTGGTTTCCACTTGCATGGAATATCTTTATCCATCCCTTCACTTTGAGCCTATGTGGGCCCTTAAAGCTGAAGTGAGTCTCTTGCAGGCAACATATAGTTGGGTCTATTTTTTTTTCCCCATCCAGCTACTCTTTGCCTTTTGATTGGAGAATGTAATCCATTTACATTAAAAGTAATTACTGATAGGTAAGAACTTACTAATACTGTTGTATTGTTCTTTGGCTGTTATGTAGTTCCCTTGTTCCTTTCTCCCTGTCTTCCTGCCTTCCTTCATGAATTGATGATTTTCCACAATGATGTGCTTTGATTTCCTTCCTTCATCTTTTGTGAAGGTTTCTTCTACTCTACTATAGGTTTTTGCTTTGTGGTTACCATGAGGCTTACATAAAATATCTACAGGTATAATGCTGATAACAACTTCAGTCATACACAAGATCACTACCCTTGATTCCCTTTTTTTTTTTTAATGTTTTCGATATCACAATTTACCTCTTTTTATATTGTGCATTAGTTAACAAATTATAGAAGCCATAGTTATTTTTAAACTACTTTTGTACTTTAACCTTCATCTAAAGTGTTTATCATACCACCATAATACAGTATGTGAGTATTCTGAATTTGACTGTTTCCTTACCTTTAACAGTGCATTGTATATTTTCATGTTACTAGTTAGTGTCCTTTCATTTCAGCTTGAGAAACTCTTTATTTTTTGGAAGGCAGGTCTGGTGGTGATGATCTCCCTCAGCTTTTGTTTTCCTGTAGAAGTCTTTATCTCCTATTCATTTCTGAATGACAACTTTGCCAGATAGAGTATTCTTGACAATTTCTTCTTCGAGCTCTTTAAATATATCATCCTATTCTCTCCTGACCTGTAAGAATCTTCTAGAAAATCTGCTGATAGCCTTATGGTGTTTTCCTTATAAGTGACAAGCGTTATTTTTTAAAAGATATTCTCTTTATCTTTGATTTTTGACAGTTTTATTATAATGCGTCTTGGAGAAAATATCTTTAAATGACATTTGTTTGGTGACCCATGACCTTCATGAACTTGGATATCCAAATCACTCCACAGATTTGAAAAGTTCTCAGCCATTGTTTCTTTAAATACATTTTCTGCTCCTTCTCCCTCTCTTCTTCTAAATCACCAATAATTTGATGATTATTTCTTTTGGTATTTTCCCATACGTCACAGAGACTTTCTTCATTCTTTCATTTGTTTTACTTTGTTCTCTTCTGACTGGATAATTTCAGAGTTCCCGTCTTCTAATATACACACTATTTTTTTATTATTCTTGATTGATTCTGCTGTTGATTCTCTTTTTTTGCAGTTTTCATTTCTTTCATTGTATTCTTCAGCTCCAGAATCTTTTTTCATGATTTTTATCTCTGTTAAACTTCTCATTTTGTTCATATGTTGCTTTCCTGATTTTGCCGAATTGTCTTTCTATATTTTTTTGTAGCTAATTTAGCTTCTTTTAAACAGTTATTTTGAACTCTTTATTGGGTAAATTGCAGATGTCTTTGAGATCAGCTATTGGCAAGATTATTGTGATCCTTTGGTGATGTCCTGTTTCTTCGATTTTTCACATTCCTTGAAGTCTTGAGATGCTGTCTTTGCA